>NW_019154125.1:1900465-1991967 GCF_002288905.1 Enhydra lutris kenyoni | reverse complement strand
AAAAAAAAAAAAAGAAACCATGTGTCATAAATTGAAGAAAATTGTAAGAATAACATCTCAGCAAATTGAGATCATCAATGATACATGGAAATTGTAAGGAATAAGGAGAAGGAGGAAGGAAGGAAGAGAACAAAGAAGGAGGGAGAGGAGGGAAAAGAAGATGAAGGAAGAAGAAGAGGCGGAAAAAAAGAACCAAATAAATATTCTGGGGTTTTAAAGTACAATTATGGAAATAAAAATTTCACTAGAAAGACTCAACAACAGATTTTGTCTGGAAGAAGAAAGAAAACAAACTTGAAGACAAATTGATGAAGATTATACAAGCTGAGGAATGGTAAGAAAAAGGAATGAAGAAAAATGAACAAAGGCTCAGAGACCTATGGGATGCCTTCAAGCATAACATCATACCAAATTATGAGAGTCCTAGAAGAAAAGGAGGGAGAGAAAGGTGCAGAAAGAATATTTGAAGAAATAATGGCTAGAAACTTCCTAAATTTGATGAAAAGTATTAATCTGTATGTCTAAGAAGTTCAAGAACTCCAAGTAAGATCAACTTAGAGATACACACCTAAACATATCATAATCAAACTGGCAAAATACAAAGAAAGAGTTTTGAAAACAGCAAGAGAAAAATAACTCATCATGTACATGGGATTCTTAATAAGATTAAAACCTGACTTACCAGAAACCATGGAGGCCAGAAGGCAAGGAAATGATGTTTCAAGGTTCTAAAAGAAAAACTGTCAACCAAGAATTCCATATCCAGCAAAACTTTCCTTCAAAGATGAAAGCTAAATTACAAGATTCCCAGTGACAAAGACTCTCTCCTTGACCAAACCTCTGAGCCCTCTTCTCAATTAGGCCTAAACCTTGATCTGCAATTAGCAAGAATCCTAAGTCAGTTTAGCAAGAATCTCTCTACTATTAATGTCCCCTCTTAGTAATTTTATATCTATTGGCACTTACTCTCTGCTTGTTGGTTATAAATCCCCATTTGTCCTTGTTGTATTCAGAGTTAAGCCCAATCTCTCCATCTATTGCAATATTCTTTCCCTACTGCAATAGTCTTGAGTAAAGTTTTTCTTATTATTTTACCAAGCTGTCAGGACAATTTTTCTCTTCAACACCAAATGAACAAAACCAGAGAATTTGTCACAAGAAGACAAACCTGCAAGAAATACTGAAAGAAGTCCTTCAGGCTGAAATAAAAGGACACTAGACAGTAATTCAAATCCACATGAAAATTTTAAAAGCACCTTTAAAAATAAATAGGAAAATATAAAAGTAGTATAAATGTATTTTAGATTGTAATTCCTTCTCTCTCCTAATTAAAAAGACTAGATAAAAATATAATTATGAACTGTATTAGTATATTATAATAAATCAAGATGTAATTTGTATAACAAGAATTGTACAAAGAAGGGAGGTAGGAATAGGGCTACACTAGAGCGCAAATTTGTATGCTACAAAAACTAAGTTGGTATTAATCTAACTAGATGGTTTTAAATTAAGGTGTTAATTGTAATCCCCAGGACAACCACTACTAAAATAACTCAAAGCACATAGTGAAAAAACAATTACAGAATTAAAATGTCACTAGGAAATATCTACTTAACACAACAGAATATACAGAAAACAAACAGCAAAATGGCAGACATAAATCCTACCTTACTGGTAATTACATTAAATGTAATGAACTACCCACAATAATCAAAAAACAGAAATTGGCAGGGTGAATTTTTTTAAATGATCTGATTATATGCTGTCTATAAAAGACTCATTTTAGATATGAATAAGAAATATAGAATACAAATAAGTAAAAAATAAAGAATGGAAAAAGATATACCATGCAAATAATAACCAAAAGAGCTAACTATGTATTTCAGACAAAACAGACTTTAAGACAAAAATTGTTACAATAGAGAAAGGACATTTTATAAAGATAAAAAGATCAATCTGTTAGGAAGACAAAATAGTTGTAAACATATATACCTAACAACAAAGCCCCAAAATCCACAAGGCAATAAGGGAAGAACTAAAAAATGAAATATAAAATTAAACAATAATAGCTGGAGAATACAATATCTCACATTCAATAATGAATAGAACAACCAACAGAAGATCAGCAAGGAAACTGAAGATTTGAACAATACTATAAACAATACTATCACAAAATTATAAACTAGAATATACATCTATAGAAGACACCACCTAGTAACAACAGAATACACATTTTTCTCAAGTGTACACAAAACCTCAAGGATAGTCCATGTTTTAGGTCATTAACACAAGTCTGAAAAATGGAAATAGACTGAAATCATACAAAGTATATTCTCTGATCACAACGGAATAAAATTCAAAATCAATAATAGAAAGAAACTTGGGAAATTTACAAATATGTAGAAATTAAACAAAATACTCCTAAATAACCAATGGGTCAAAGAAGGAGTTACAAAAGAAATTTGAAAATATTTTTAATACTAGAAACCAAATACAATATTCCAAAATGTATGAATATGGCTAAGGTGATGCTTAGAGGAAAATTTACAGCTATAAAGACCTATATGTAAAAAAGAAAAATGATCTCAAATTAGTAATCTAATCTTTCACTTTAAGAAACTATTTTGTTTGGGGGCACCTGGGTAACTCAGATGGTTAAGCGCCTGCCTTCAGCTCAGGTCTTGATCCTAGTGTCCTGGGATCGAACTCCATATTGGGTGCTCTGCTCAGGCGGGAGTATGCTTCTCCCTCTCCATCTGCCCACTCCCCCCACACACACCATTTCGTGTTCTCTCTTGTGTGCTCTCTATCTCTCTCTCAAATAAATAAAATCTCTTTAAAAAGCACTTTTTTTTCTCTAGTTTTAGGAAAAGAAAAGAAAATTAAATTTTAAGTAAACAAGAGATAGGAAATAATAAAGACTGGAGTGGAAATAGATGGAATAAAGAATGGAAAAACAACAGAGAAAAGCAACAAAATCAAAAGTTGTTTCTTTGAAAAGATTTTTTAAATTAACATATAATGTATTATTTGCTTCAGGGGTACAAGTCTGTGAACCATCAGTCTCACACAATTCACAGCACTCACCATAGCACATACCCTCCCCAATGTCCATAACCCAGCCACTCTATCTCCCCATCCCACCCCCCCAGCAACCCTCACATTTTTTCCTGAGATTAAGAGTCTCTTATGGCTTGTCTCCCTCCTCAGTCCCATCTTGTTTCATTTTTTTCCTCCCTGCCCCCCACGACCCCCAACCCTATCTCTCAAATTCCTCCTATCAGAGAGATCATATGACAATTGTCATTCTCTGATTGACTTATTTCACTCAGCATAATACCCTCTAGTTCCATCCACTTCATTGCAATGGCAAGATTTCAGTATTTTTTATGGCTGCATAGTATTGATATAGATAGATGATAGATAGATAGATAGATAGATAGATAGATAGATAGATATCTCACATCTTCTTTATCCATTCATCTGCTGATGGACATCTAGGTTCTTTCCATCATTTGGCTATTGTGGACATTACTGCTATAAACATTTGGGTGCACGTGCCCCTTCAGACAGCTACATTTGTATATTTAGGGTAAATATCCAGCAGTGTGATTGCTGGGTCAAAGGGTAGCTCTATTTTCCACATTTTGAGGAAGCTCCATACTGTTTTGCAGCGTGGCTGCACCAGATTGCATTCCCACCAATAGCGTAGTAGGAGGGTTC
Organism: Enhydra lutris kenyoni; assembly: GCF_002288905.1. Lineage (NCBI taxonomy): Eukaryota > Metazoa > Chordata > Mammalia > Carnivora > Mustelidae > Enhydra > Enhydra lutris. Next base: position 1,988,244 of record NW_019154125.1, on the reverse strand, counting down.
CCCTTTCTCCACAACCTCGCCAACATCTGTCATTTCCTGACCTGTTAATTTTAGCCATTCTGATTCTGTATCTCACTGTGGTTTTGATTTTTATTTCCCTGATGCCAAGTGATGTTGAGCACTTTTTCATTTGTCTGTTGGCCATTTGGATGTCTTCTTTGCAGACATGTCTGTTCATGTCTTCTGCCCATTTCTTGATTGGATTATTTGTTCTTTGGGTGTTGAGTTTGACTAAGTTCTTTATAGATTGTGGATACTAGCCCTTTATATGATATGTCATTTGCAAATATTTTCTCCCATTCTGCTGGCCATCTTTTGTTTTGTTGACTGTTTCCTTTGCTGTGCAAAAGCTTTTGATCTTGATGAAGTCCCAATAGTTCATTTTTGCCCTTGCTTCCCTTGCCTTTGCTGATGTTTCTAGGAAGAGGTTGCTGCAGCTGAGGTTGAAGAGGTTGCTGCCTGTTCCCCTCAAGGATTTTGATGGATTCCTGTCTCACATTTAGGTCTTTCATCCATTTTGAGTCTATTTTTGTGTGTAGTATAAGGAAATGGTCCAGTTTTGTTCTTCCGCAAGTGGCTGTCCAATTTTCCCAACACTATTTGTTGAAGAGACTGTCTTTTTCCATCGGACATTCTTTCCTGCTTTGTCAAACATTAGTTGACCACAGAGTTGAGGGTCCATTTCTGGACTCTCTATTCTGTTCCATTGATCTATGTGTCTGTTTTTGTGCCAATACCACACTGTCTTGATGACTACAGCTTTGTAATAGAGCTTGAAGTCTGGAATTGTGATGCCACCAACTTTGGCTTTCTCTTTGAACATTCCTCTAGCTATTAAGGTTCTTTTCTGGTTCCATATAAATTTTAGGATTATTTGTTCCATTTTATTTTTTTTTAAGATTTTATTTATTTATTTGTCAGAGAGTGAGAGAGACACAAGTAGGCAAAGAGGCATGCAGAGAGAGGGGGGGAAGCAAGCTCCCCGCTGAGCAGAGAGCCCGATGAGGGGCTTGATCCTGGGACCCTGAGATCACAACCTGAGCCAAAGGCAGAGGCTTAACCCACTGAGCCACCCAGGCGCCCCATTTGTTCCATTTTAAAAGATTTTTTTTTTAATTGGAAAAACTTTAGATACACTGACAAAGCCAAAAAAAAAAAAAATTCAAATTGCTAAAGCGAGGAATAAAAGTAAATTACATCACTGTCAACTTCACAGAAATAAAAATGAATATAAGGGAATAGTATGAACAAATGTATGCCAATAAATTAGACAACTTAGATACAACGGACGAATTCCTAGCAAGACCCAAACTACCAAAATTGATTTTAAAAAAAAAAAGGAAGAAAGGAAGGAAGAGAAAAGAAAGATCTGAATAGACCTACAACAAATAAAGAGATTATATGAGCATGGTAGTCACAATAATGGCACCCCAACAATGTCCATGTCCTAATCCCCTAAACCTGTGAATATGTTAGGTTACATGGCAAAAGAAATTTAAGGTTGCATAGAGAATTAGGGTTTCTAATAAACTGACCTTAAAATAGGGAGATTATCCTGGATTATCTGGGTTGACCCAATTTAATCACCAGGATTTAAAGTGGAAAACAGAAGTAGAAGGATGTCAGAGGATGCCACATGAGGAGGATTGAAACCCCTGTTGCTGGCTTCTAAGATAAAGGAGGAGGCCAAACACCAAGGAGTACAGGAAGCCTCTAGAAGCCAGAGAAAGCCAGCAGTCATATTCTCCCATTAACCCAATCAGCCCTGCTGGCACTTTGACTTTAGCCCAGTAAGATCTGTGTCAGACTTCTAACAAATTTGCAAGGTAATAGATTTGTGTTGCTTTATACCACTCAGTGTGTAGTAAGTTTTTACAGCAGTGATGGAAAGCTAACAGAGGTTATAGTGATGAGAGTGGGGTTCTAATGCAACAAATACATAAACGTGTGGTAGTAACTTTTGAAATGGACAGTTGGCAGAGGCTGGAAAGTTTCTGAGACGCAGGATAGGAAAAGGCAGAAATATGCGCATTAACAACTCTGCTGGTGAAGCCTTGGAAAGAAGTGAGGAAGTGTGGTAAGGAAAACATGCATCACCTTACACAGCACCTAAATCATGTCAACAGACTGTTGGAAGAATGACGGGAAAAAGAGTTAAGCAAAAAAGGAACCAGGACTTGATGGTTTGGAGGAATTCTCAGCTTTATCAGATTGCCAAAGATGCTAAAATTTAAGGGATGTACCTTCAGGAGAGAAAAAGCTGAGTCTGTGGCTGCATAAACTTTTGCTAATACCTCAGATCAATCAAAAGGTCAGAATATTCAGTCACATATCACACAAAAGGCCCTTTGAAAAGATTAAGTTTGTGATGCATAAATCCCTTCAGCTGTCTCAGTAGAGGCCAAAACTTAAGATGGGATTATCTAAGAAATATCTTGGAGGATCCTCACCAATATGGAGCGAATCCCATGACATAACAGGAGACCCACAAGGTTCTTGAGAATTTTAAATACTAGCGGAAACAAGACCAGCTTGGATCCAAAGGACAGAGAGACTACAAAATGAAAGAAGGCTGTTAAGACACCCAAAATTTTACAAGCAGGAGTCAACCCAGCTGCAAGATGTGTTACCTTTGACAAAAAAGAAAGGATAATTCTGAGGGCAGAACTGAGTGCCCAGAGGGTAGAGTCAAGATTTACAGAGAATTATTCCCACAACTTGAAACCTAATAGAGTTTTCCAGCCAGAAAAATTGCTTGAGACCAGTGGCTCCTTTTTTTGTTCCATTTTTGTACAGGAATGTCTGTAACTGTTAGGCTATGTTTGTCCCACCATTGTATTTATGTGCAGATAATCTGCTTTTAGTTTCATAGATCCATAGATGAAGACAAAATTTGCCCTGAAATGGATTATTACAAGAACCTCACCATACCTAATTTGTATGATTTAAATTGATATTTGAACCTTTGAGCTAATAATGTTTAGAATAGATTGTGAAGTTTGAGTTGATGCTGTAATAGGTTGAGAATTTAAGATGTATGTCCCCACAAAAACTTGTACATAAATGTTCATAGCAACATTACTGATGACAACCAAAAAGTAGAAACAATCCAAATGTCTACCAGCTGATGAATGGACAAATAAAACATGGTATATTCACATGATGGAATATTATTTGACCATAAAAAGAAATGAAGTTCTGATACATGCTACAACACAAAAGAACTTTGAAAATGTGCTAGGTCAAAGAAGTCAGACACAAAGGCCACATGTTGTATGATTCCATTTTTTAAATATTTTTTTAATTTATTTATTTGTCAGAGAGCACAAGCAGGGGGAGCAGCAGGCAGAGGGAGAAACAAGCTCCCTGCTGAGCAAGGAGCCCAATATGGGACTCAATCCCAGGACTCTGAGATCATGACCTGAGCTGAAGGCAGACACTGAACCAACTGGGTGGACCAGGCATCCCTTTATGATTCCATTTTTAATGAAATGTCCAGAATACGCAAATCCATAAAAACAGAAAATTGATTAGAGATTGCCATTGATTTGGGAGAGAGAAATGACTGTTATGGCTATGCAGTTTCTTTTATGCGGTTCCTTCCTGCAATTAGTGGTAATAGATGTATAATTCTGTGAATATTCTAAAAAACACTGAATTGTACACTTAAAAGAGTGAACTTAATGGTATATGAATTATATCTCAATAAAGCTGTTAATTTTTAAAAGTCATTTCTTAGTAATATCTACTTAGATGATAATCATGAAAATTTTTCTTTCGAGAATAAAAATTTCATTATATCTTCCCAACACTAACTTCCTAGCCTTCATGGAGGAAGGCTAAAAATACTGGGTTCTACTTTGTTTCTTTTAATGCTTAAAACCCAGCTTTTCATTTATCTGTATTTAAAGCCATAAATGTTGAATTTATCATTTTCATTCATTCAAGAAACATTTGTTGAGTGATGGGACCACATCTAAAGATGAAGTAGTAGTCTTTGTCTTCAAGGAGGTTCATAAAGGACTCAAAGAAATAAACATAAAATGTGTTGAAGTAAATTTGCAAACTGCCACTTTCTCATCCTCCCACTTACCTTCAAGTATGTGCATATACTCTACCTTCTCTCAGGTTACTTCAAATTCTTATAACTATTCCTTATATCCAATGCCATGCTTTACAAGGATATTTCCCCCACAATTATATTCTCTCCTGCATTTTCAATTTTTCCTTCTCTACTAGATTATTCCCATTAGCATACAAACATGCACACATTACTCTCAGATCATTTTTTTAAGTTTCTTTTGACCTGACTTCTCTCCTGATACTACTGTTTTTCTTTCCTTCTTCTTACAGTATCTCTCCTGATACTACTGTTTTTCTTTCCTTCTTCTTACAGCAAAACTCCTTGAAATGATACTCAGTTACTACCAATTCCTCCTCTCCCATTTTCTCTTGAATTTGTCACTTAGGTTTTTCATCCCAACTATGTCACTGAAACTCCTTTTTTCAAAGTCACCAGTGACCCAAACACCACCCACTCCAGGTTTGACCCCTACTTTCTACATCCTCCAAATTTCTTTTGCTCATATCTTTTCTCCACACTATATCCTTATGGTCACTCAAGGCAAGAGGTCTTTAACTCCTCTTTTCCTCCACCTCCTACATCTGGTCTCTCAACAAACTGTCAGCATTACTTTGAAAATACATCAAGAATTTGAACACTTCTCACCATCTTGACCAATCTTCACCAAAGAGACCTCTCTTCTAGTTTACTTCAATGACCTCCTAACCAGTTTCTCTCCTTAAGTCCTTTTCAGAAGAATCTACTCTAAACCCAGTCAGATCATGTTATTTCTGTACTCAAATCCTGCAAAGATGACCTAACTCACTCAAAGTCGTTACTATGACATGAAAGACCCTACGTGATTGGGCTCAACATTGCCTCACATATCTCATCTTCTGACACTCTCACCTGCTCCTTACTCCAGCCACGCTGGCCTTCCTGCAGTTCCTCAAACACATCAGGAACACGTCTACAGCATGACCTCTGTGTGTGCTGGACCCTTGGTCCAGGATGCTCTTCCCCTAAGTAACTTCCTTACTGTCTTCAGATCTTCATTCAAAATTCAGATATTCAGCGAGGCTTTCCTCGGCCACCCCATCATACTCCAATATCCCCTAACAATTTATATCTTTTCCTCTAATATACTTTTTTCCTACAGTTATCACTATATTTCATTCACAGAGCTTTTTTATCATCTGTCTCCCTCACTGGAATGTAAGTTCCATGAAAGCAGAGATTCTATTTTGTTCACAGCGTATCCCAATACATGGATAAGAGTTAGGCTATATGCAAGACACATGGCGCTAACAAATGAATTCTTAAATGCAATATAAATGAAGGTATCCAGATGATGTTATTAAAACAAAGAAGAGGGGTGCCTGGGTGACTCAGTCAGTTAAACGTCTGCCTTCCCAGGGTCCTGGGATCAAGCTCCATGGCCTTTCTGCTCAGCAAGGAGCTTGCTTCTCTTTCTCCCTCTGCTGCTCCCCCTGATTGTTTTCTCCCTCTCTCTCTCTGTGTCAAATAAATAAATAAAATATTTAAAAAATTAAAAAGCAAAGAAGAGAGAGAATGGAGTTCACATAAAGAAGAAAATGAGCACTTGTTCTTAGATACAATTACAATTTGTCTCTCATTGTGATGAATTCTGCACCAATCTAATTCTTCATCTTTTTTTTAAGATTTTATTTATTTATTTGATAGAGATCACAAGTAGGCAGAGAGGCAGGCAGAGAGAGAGCGAGAGGGAAGCAGGCTCCCCGCTGATGGGATCATGACCTAGGCCAAAGGCAGAGGCTTAACCCACTGAGCCACCCAGGCACCCCTAATTCTTCATCTTTTAAGCACCAATTCATGTTTCACCTTTCAATGAATTCTTCTCTGATGGTCCTACTATTCTGGTATTCTCTTCCTTGCCCATCTCCTAAACCCTTACAATCAACATTAATCAGTTACCACTTAAAAGCCTTTTATGGTACATTAGCTATATGTGTGTTTTTGTGGCTAAACTTGCAACTATTTCTCCAACCCTTTGTCATCTCTTTGAGAACATGACCCTCATCTTATAATTCTCTGTATATCCCAACACCCACCACTAAGAATTAATGTAGTTTTACGTGTGGTTGGTTTAACTGGGTATGGAAGAGACCAGAACATTAAGATTTTTTTTAAGATTTTTATTTATTTATTTGACAGACAGAGATCACAAGTAGGCAGAGAGGCAGGCAGAGGGAGGAGGAAGCAGGCTCCCTGCTGAGCAGAGAGCCCGATGCTTGACTCTATTCCAAGACCCTCAGATCATGACCCAAGCCAAAGGCAGAGGCTTTAACCCACTGAGCCACCCAGGCGCCCCCATTAAGATGTCTTAAAATGTCAAGATTCACCAATGCTCAGAGCCGCACACCTAGAGGTCTCCCAGAAGAAATATATCTGAATAATAGGGGAAGATGACAATGACGAGATTAGGGAGGCACTTCTTCTCTTTCTTCCCCACCCCCACCATTTTTTTTTTAATTGTGGAAGCACATATATAACAAAATTAACTATTTTAACCATTTTTAAGTGTACAGGTCAGTGGCATTCAGTATATCCACATTGTGATGCACAATCACCTTTCTTATATAAGCCTTTGTAAATACCTATCTCAGAGGTAGGTAAAAGATTTTCATATTCTGCCTTATAGAACAGAATTGCATTAATACCAGCCCCCCAAATTCGTGGGGGCCAAAGTTGCCTTTCATCTTTTTTTCAAGTTACCCCAGGACTTTAAGGGGCATCATTACCAAAAAGATCAGTGTAAATATCATTAAAAATTAGACAGAAGTAAGAAAACACAGATAAACATCAAAAAGTACTCAGAGCAAATTTGGCAAATGACTTTTAAAGCTATTCCAAATAAAATTAAAAAAAAAAAAAACTGTTCCAAATAACCCTAAAGATAACTTTCAGTAATTGTACATCATTACCAAGAAAGTTTCAGAGCAATGAAGCTTGTTTACCCAAAGTCTTAACCAAAGTCTACTTTGTAACTCTGTACGTTACAAGTACTTCACAACAAAATCATTCTGCACAATAGATGGTCCGTCCCCGCATCCTAATCCATTTATCAGTTGTCCTCTACAAGATTCTATGTTCCTGGAATCTGCATGCCAGATAAATGGAATGAGAGAGCTAAGGCACTGTAACCAAACTCTGCATCTCTGTTGGTCTTCCAGCAAGGAGTATTTTCACTTGAATGATACTCCTCGTCTCTTCCTATAACAGTTTTTTAATTCATAAATCATCTCTTAAATACATACACAGAAGTTCAGGAAAAGATGCTGGGAAGAGTACCGTGTGCACGATACAAATGTCTGGTGCAGTGCACCTGTACTCAGCATGTCAGCTAACAGAGTACCTCAGAGCAAGGACTTGCAGTCAGGCAGGCTTAGTTCCCATGCTGGTTTCTGCACACATAGCAACTGCACAGCTCAGATAAGACACGGAACCTCTGAGCTTCAGCTCCAGCCACTGTAAGATGCAGAGCGATAGCAGCACTGGCTTCACATGCCATTCGTGATGATTCAATGCAATAAATGAATAGAAGGCACTAAGGGCTGTGTCTCCCACAACGTAAAATGAGTAGTGATAAGCAACACGTATTACTATGATTTTCACCTAATAGAAAGAAAAACTATGGCAGCAAAAACAAAGATGAAACATCGCTCCTGAAGTGATGAAAATAAATTTTAATCTGAAAATAAATCTTTTCTTCACTAATGACCTTTGGTGGGGGGTGGGGAGTGGGGAGGAGAACTCTGCCTACGAATTCAAAGCTTTTACCAGTTCTTTGTGTCACATACCCTAAGGGCCAGGATTTCTCCCTTTGTACAGAATAACCCAATGAAAGGTGAGGCCAGGAGTTCATCCACATGGGGAGACAGAACCGAATCTAAATTATGTAATAAAAGAGTAGAAATTTGGGGCATTGTCCCTGGGTAGCTCCAAGGTTTCAGGGTCTCTGGAAACTTGGAAAAGAGGGGTGACGAGCTATGAAAAGAAGCCGACAATATTTAAACAGTTTAAGACCCACAAGCAGGCTATGGCAGTAAAAGGTGATCCAGGTTGGAAAGTGGTTAATAAACGATTTGTGAGGGTACCTGGGTGGCTCAGTGGGTTAAAGCCTCTGCCTTCGGCTCAGGTCATGATCCCAGGGTCCTGGGATGGAGCCCCGCATCGGGCTCTCTGCGTGGCAGGGAGCCTGCTTCCCTTCCTCTCTCTCTGCCTGCCTCTCTGCCTCCTTGTGATCTCTGTCTGTAAAATAAATAAATAAAATCTTTAAAAATAAATAAATAAATAAATAATAAACAATTTGTGAAAAAATCATCGCTGATGTTGAAATTGTTCCTTATTCCTATTTTCCTTAAAACCTTCCTAATAGTCTGTCGTGCCCAGAAACTTGTCAGTGGTGATTTGGGCAATGAAGAAGCAGGGGCTGGGTCACAGGTAGAGTGCTATGGAGTGGGAAAGGGCCAGGAGCCCAAGGAGAGGAGGCTGGTGAGAGGAACATGGAACTGAAGAGCTAGTGTGAGGTGACAGCAAAAAAGTCGGGGAGAATGTGAGTTCTACCAGGAATCCTCAGAAGTATTGGTGAGATCACTGGACCTCCAACATCTGATGTGATGAAAGCTTCAGTGGCTCTGTTTGAAACAGATGTTAAATAAAACATGAAAGTTGGAGGATTTGGGATACTCTGATTACAACTACTAACACACATACCTTATTTTTAACTTAAAATTTTATGTCATTGTATACCTATATATGTAGACCAATCCAAAGTTAGAAAGACATCAAAGTTAAGAAGAGGAAGTTAAAATTACAATGATTTTACTTAAACTATACAAAAATGATGATTATCTTATCAAAACTCTTACAGTTAAATAAGGGCAAAAATATAAATCAGGACATAAGAAATATCTTAAATACGTCCTATCACATATTGCAAGTTAACACTGACATGGGAATCAGCCAAAGTAAATGTAAATGCCAGTCTTCTTTTTTTTTTTTTTTTTTAATTTTGTTTATTTGACAGAGACACAGCGAGCGAGGGAACAGAAGCAGGGGGAGTGGGAGAGAGAGAAACAGACTTCCCGCCGAGCATGGAGCCTGATGTGAGGCTCGATCCCAGGACCCTGGGATCATGACCTGAGCTGAAGGCAGACACTTAATGACTGAGCCACCCAGGCGCCCCAGTCTTGCTTCTTATTGTGTGAATGGAAAATTCACTCGGGCTCTCAGGGTCTCATGAGTCTTGTCTGTCTGTGCCAGGTAAGGGGCCCTGCAGTGTTAGACTCCATCCTCGTGCTCCTACCTCACCATTCATTCATAGGTGGGCACCCTTCTTTCCTGATGCTGTCTGCTCCTCCAGCCTCCTTGGGTTTTGAGGACGCTTCAACACCCCTGTTGAATTTTTGGACGTTAGCCTCCCTTAAGCTTCTTGGCTTGGCTCATTCATTCCGCTTCATTCAGTTTCCTTCACCCTTGTCTTCAATGTGGACTTTCTGCTCCAGCCACCAGCCCTGTCACTGCTCCTTACGCCCACAGCCACGAAGACCACACCCCAACCTCCAGGAAATAGTGGGGATCTTGGCAATAATAATACTGACTGCTAGATTCCCATAATAATCAGAGGAGGTCCTCTCTATAAAAGTTCTATATAAAAATAAGGTAACAGGGGCACCTGGGTGGCTCAGTGGGTTAAGCCTCTGCCTTCGGCTCAGGTCATGATCTCAGGGTCCTGGGATCGAGCCCCACGTCGGGCTCTCTGCTCAGCAGGGAGCCTCCTTCCTCCCCACCACCTGCTTGTGATCTCTGTCAAATAAATAAATAAAATATTTTTTTAAAAAAATAAGGTAACAGAACATGATTTTGGAGGCACCTGGGTGGCTAAATCAGTTAAGCGGCTGCCTTCAGCTCAGGTCATGACCCCAGGTCCTAGGGTTGAGCCTCATCCACGCATCCTGCTCAGCAGGGAGTCTGCTTCTCTCTCTGCCCCTCCCCACCTTCATGCATGCACTCACTCATTCACTCGCTCTCTCAAATAAATAAAGTCTTTTAAAAAACAATTTAAAAAAGAACATGATTCTGTATTAGTAGTCATGGTATTAAATTCTCTCCAGCTTGAATTTTTTTTATAAATGTGAAGCCTATCCAAATATTGTGCTTTCAATGGCTATTGCTCTTGTGATGACTTTGGGATCAACCCCAAACATGCAAGCAAAAACCTTGTCTTATTTACAAATCTATCCACCTGTAGAAGCAAATAGATGCAACCATAAGAACAGCACACTTTAAAATGTTATCACTGCGGTGGAGTACTGCAGATGTTTAAAATATGAAAAATCGGTGGTAAACTTCATTTAAATTACTCCCATAGTTAAGGGTAACTCCCAAAGTACATCCCCGAGTTACTTTCAAATTCCCTGCATATTTACAACAATGAGCAGACCTGGCTCTACCCAGCTCCTGAGAAGTCTCAAACTCTCTCCCTGGAGTCCCACTGGCCCTCCTCACAGAGGCTGACATCTCCTCCCAAGGGGGAGGCAAGACAACTCAAACTCCTGAATGCATGCACTTTGCCTCAGCGACCTTTCTCTTCCCAAGGTTGCAATGACCTATGCAACACTCCTTTTCCTCCCCTTTCTTTTCCTAGCCTCCACCTCGCCTCTTTTGTAATTATTTTCCCCAGAAACCTCTTTAAGCTCTTAGCAGCTTAGCTGAGACCTAAGTTCTGCTAGGTTGTTCCAGGTGTCAATTAATTTCACAGCTGGAAGTGCACAACTGAGGTTTGTGTAAAGTTGATGTGCTGAGGTATTGTAAATAAAGAAGAAACAGAACTCAACCAACCATCGGAAGTTAAATCTTTATTTTAAAACTGACAAGGAATTTAGTATTAAATTCACTACTGGAATAAGAAATAGTCAACAGGGCAATTGCAGACAGAAATTGCAAGCACTTTATGTGAGGTATATTCTTCTGGACTCTAGGTAGCCAGCTTCTTTAAAGCTGTCTTTCATACCCAAACACTGTCCTATCCGTCAGTTACAGTCACTTGCTGGCTCAGTCACAAAAGCCCCCTGTCAACTCTGGACAGGATTTTGACAGCTTCCAGAGCATCAGTTCTGTCACTAACACTTATTTCTCTTCAAGCTACATAAGATTATACTAATTTAACCAGGCTAGAGACATTCTCTTTCTGTTAAGATCAACCTTGAGGCCAGACCTGTCCTCACTCTTGAGTTTTCCTGCAGGGTCCTTTTCAAGGCTCTCCCTCTCACTCCCTCTCAGTTGCCTCAGTCAGTGACTCAGTTTGTGGGAGTCACGCTCAAGAACACAAAAATGTTTTCCTCAGTTGACACTCCATTGACTTTGGAGGTGAATTACTTTAGAGGTGTGCTTCTGCTAAAAATTATAACTGGCACATTCAGGTCAATTATCCCTCCCCCCAATCTATCCTGACATATCTCCCTCTCAGGCAGTAAGAACTGCCACCTCTCTCAGAATACCCACTTCTCAGAAAATATCTCAGCCAGGGGACTGTCTGGGCTGCTCAAGTGAGGGAGCATTCCAAGCTATCTCCTCAAGGAACCTGCCACATACTTTGCTTTTCTTTCACACATTTCTCACATATGTCATAAAAACTCATACAACACACAAGGTATATGGTTCTTTTCCACACACAGGATACCACATGACTTCTCATTGATTTATGCAGAAATGACATGAATGTGTTAGTATATGCTGTCTACTTTCCCTAACATGACTACAAGAGGAAAAAAGAGAATAAAACACAGGTGCTCAATATATTAATTGCTTTCCTATGTTCTCTCCCACTACTTCCTCTTCTTTCTCCTGGAGTCCAACCAAATCACATTCTCACCAGGCTGCTGTATTAGTCATATTGTAGCAAGCTGTTTACCATAGAGACTCCCAAATACAACAATATAAAAGACACTTCTCTCTCTCCCATAACAACCTAAGAGATAGACAGTTCTGGGGGTTGATAGCTCCATGAAATCATTCAGGTACACACAACCCTTCTCTATTTTTGTCCCTCTATATCCAAGAGTGTTGCCCTCATCTGCATTTTTAGAGATGACTAACCACACCACAGTCTGCAAGAAGGAGAAAGTAAACTAGTACATGTGACTTCTGCTTCTATTGCTTCTATCCCATTGGCCAGAGGTTAGGGAATGTAGTCCCTAGTTGGACAGCCATGCACCCATTGAAATTTGGGAATTCTTTAACTGAAGGAAGAACTGAAGGAGAGAATAGATATGGGGTGGGAGCCGATTAGCAGTATAGTCTGTGCCACACCCAGTTCAGATTTAGGCTTAGAGAATGCCAGGTTCGCCCAGTCTGGGCACAAGGACTATAACATTTCTCATACCAGATCCTTGAGAAGCCTCTGCTACAGGTACAGTGCTAACACTGTCAGCTGGTATCTTTATTTATTTATGTATTTATTTGAGAGAAAGCAAGAGAGAGCAAGCACTAATCAGGTAGGGGAATGGCGGGGAAGAGGGAGAGGGAGAAGCAGACTTCCTGCTGAGCAGGAGCTCGATGTGGGCTCCACGCCAGGACCCTGGAATCATTTTCTGAGGGAAAGGCAAACACTTAACTGACTGAGCCACCCAGGCACCCTGGAATCCTTTTATGTCTCAAGCCTTGTGCTAAATAATTTACATACACTAACTCATTTAACCCTCACACAAAACATATGAAGTGGATATTATGGTTCCCATTTTAGAGATAAGAACTTAATTTAGAGGAGTAAAGCAACTTTCTCAAGCTCAGACAGCTAAGTGCCAAAGTCAGGAGGACAGGGTAGAGTGAGGTGGTCACATGAGTTATAGGTAAATTTGAGGTAAATTAGACCATTATGCAAAGCTCTGAGCTAACAGAGACTGAAAGCTAGTTTTCCAGGAGGAACTCCGGTGGAGACAGGGAACCAGACGGAGGGCAGAAGGTTGTTCAGACTAGATGATGCACGTTGCCAGAGTTAAGTAGATGAGCCATGGCCTGTTCTCACCAAGGCACTAAGCCGAAGAGTTTGTTCTCCCAGGAACCTACCAAATGCTGAGTGTAGAAGTAAATCGCCATTTTCTGTCCACCCCTCCTCACCGGAGGAGGGTCTCCCTGCATAGTGCCAAAATCAGTGCCCACGTTTTAGGGCTTGGAAGGGACTCTGTCCATATTCAGTCATTGGCCACATAGGTCGGATATCACCCTTTACTCAGAATCTGTCTAGGCTTTGGGAATATAGAGATATTCAGGCACAAAATCATCCCTTCTCTGCAAGGTTAGCAGGGAAAAGACATTCCATACTGTGCTCCTAATAATGTATAACAATTGTAGTAGGGAAAATAGTGGCTGGTGAGAGGCACCGCCTGCCTGATGTAAAGAGGGAGGGACCAGGGGCACCTGGATGGCTCAGTGGGTTAATGCTTCTGCCTTCAACTCAGGTCATGGTCCCCGGTCCTGGATCGAGCCCCACACCGGGCTCTCTGCTGTGCAGGGAGCCTATTTCTTCCTCTCTCTCTCTCTGCCTGCCTCTTTGCCTACTTGTGATCTCTGTCTGTCAAATAAATAAATAAAATCTTAAAAAAAAAAAAATCCTTCCTTAAAAAAAAAAAAATAATAGGAGGGAAGGATCATTCGCAACCAGGAGGCAGGAGCCCAATCCCAACCCGGAGGGAGGGGCCCATTCTCCCTCCAGAAGGACTGGTGCTTCTGACCATAGTACACAAAAAGTCTTGCTGCTTTGAGCCGCTTTCACATGTTAAAGAATCAGCTTCTTGTGGGGCACCTAGGTGGTGCAGTTGGTTGAGTGGCTGACTCTTGGTTTCAGCTCTGGTGATGATCTCAGGGTCGTGAGATGGAGCCCCCGGCTCCACAGCGCAGAGTCTGCTTGAGCTTCTCTCTTCCTCTCCCCCTGCACCTTTCACCCCCCTCCCCTGCCCTGGCGCTCAAATGCTCCCTCTCTCTCGCTCAAATAAATAAATCCTTAAAAATAACAAGAATTGGCTTATCGTACCACTGACTTTCAGATTCTCATTTCCAAATCCTGACTCTTTCATTTTAGTTTGATTATAAGGACTATCTCCCCCCCCCAACCCCCACGATTGTTCCTGGTACAGTGGTTCCCCCTTATCTGTACGGGATACATTCCAAGACCCCACAATGGGTGTCTGAAACAGGAACTCATACGAAACCCTACATATACCGTTTTTTCCCATACATATATACCTATGATAAAGTTAGTTTATAAATTAGGCACAGTAAGAGATTAACAATAAAACTAACGCAAATTTCCGTTTCCCTCTTCACAATTTCACGAAGATTTGTTCTTACCGTAAATCTTTGCAGCCACAGCATACCATTGTTTCTTTCCTTATCAAGTTGAAAACTTTCACCTTTTCACTTAACAGAAGCACTTTGAGGCTCCTCTCTGCCATATGCTAATTGCCACCATCACTATCTTGTGCTTTGGGACCATTATTAAGTAAAATAAAGGTTACTTGAACACAGGCACTGCAGTCCCAAGGCAGGAGACGGGAAAACCCAAGCGGGCCGCAGCCTACGCAGTGCACATGCGCCGGGAAAGGACCGCTTCAGGTCTGGGGCGGGACAGAGCACACCCAGAAGATTTCATAACGCTACTCTTAGGGGCTCGGGAAGCTTAGAATTTATGAATTGTTTAATTCTGGAATTTTCCAGGTAATATTTTCAGACCATGGGTAACTGAAACCACGGGCAGCAACACCACAGATAAGAGGGTACTACTCTACTGATGCTTTCTTTAATCCTTTCAACTCCACCTATCAGACTCCCATGCCCCAAACCTTTTCCCTGAGGCAACCAGTGTATGACAGACAGTATCCTGTAAATGATCAGTTGCTACCAAATGTTAGTTACAATCACTACTGCTAATGAAAATAAAATGCCAGAATACTAGTATCATCAGCCCAACCAGCGCACCCCTGGAAATTTTACAGGCCAAAACACCTTTGGCAAACCTTCAGAGGATCAGGAACCTATACCATCCTAAAAAAGAATAAAGTGACTGATAATGAACAGTCCTAATGTCATTATTCACACAAGCCAAGACTGGAGCTGCTAGGTAAAGAACAGGGAAGGCTCTTCGGTGGGTGTCCCTGCAGTACGGACCCTCACAATTGATTAGGTACATAATTAATTCAGCTCAGAGAAACCACAAAGGTAAATTACCCATTGGCAAGAAATAAGAAAGACTAAAGAATTTAGTAAGTAGTGGGGGCATCTTCAGAAGGGTATGGTCTCCTTTTTTGAGGTACATTACATCCAAGATTGTGTTGTTGTATAAATCACAAATACTTCAATTATTGCCCAAGTATGTATTATGTGTGCTAGGTACTGAAAATGTCACAGTAACAGGTAGACACTGTCCTTGCCATATGAATCAACAGACATATAAATAAAGCTGTGATTATAAACTGCTAGAAAAGTTATGGTGGAAAGTTCAAAGAGTTTGGTGAACATTTTGAGAAGTGATTAATATAGATTAAAGGGCCAGGGAAAGGACTGCTGAAGAATATATTTAAACCCCAAATGAATAGAAATAGGCCAGTAAAATGACAGGAGATGAGAATGCCAATAGACACTGAATGCGGAGGAGGATGGAATTGAAAACCAAAGCCACAGAAGTGGAAGCCAATGCTCCTCGGTAAGTAGGGGCAGTGAGGTTACCTGTGTTCTACACTAGTCCAGCTTCCCTGGCTATGGCATGGGAACAGGGTCATAAAATCTCTACCTCTCTCTCTTTTTTTTCTTCTTTTTAAGATTTTTATTTATTTATTTGACAGAGATCACAAGTAAGCAGAGAGGCAGGCAGAAAGAGAGGAAGGGAAGCAGGTTCCCTGCTGAGCAGAGAGCCCGATGCGGGCCTTGATCCCAGGACCCTGAGATCATGACCTGAGGTGAAGGCAGAGGCTTTAACCCACTGAGCCACCCAGGCACCCCAAATCTCTACCTCTCAACCAAGGTCATTAGACTCTTGGTGTTCAGATGTTTTCTGTCTGCAGGGTCAAGATAGGACAGAGAAAGTTGCAAACCGAACCCTGACTGCTAAGGTTATCACTGTGTAATTCCTTGAGCTTTCCAGATAGAATTAATCATTAGATATTCTGGGTTCGCATACCTTCACCATACTTCCCTGTCTCACTACTGTTGTATTATAATTCCATCTTTACAATTTTTCTCTCCTTCTAGATTGTGAGGTACACAGAAATCTTATATTTTTATTTATATTACTGGAATCTAGCACACTGCCTGGAAAAGAGTAACTCTTCTATAAATGTATATTAAATAAATACATGAAAAAAATAAGTCAATTAATCAGGCATTAGGATCTGTAGAATTCTGTTGTAACTTAAGGAACTATGGGTTTACATACATTATGCATTTTTATGCAAAAGTGTCTAAAGATAATGATTAATGAGAAATAGCTTCTTTACTTTATTGAATGATACTCAAAATTGTAGTGAAAGAAAAAAAGAAGTGGAAAAATATGCTGACCCAGACATTAAGTATGCAACTATTTATTTTCTTATGAAAATGTCAATGCATTACGAGGGCTAGTTAAATGAAGATACACAGCCTTCTACATCACTGCCTGACTTCAAAAATGAATGCATCTATCCTCAAAAAAAAAAAAAAAAAAAAAAGCACTGATTTTGTGCTCTAATTGAAAATGTGATGTTTTCAACTAAAAAAGGTCTATGTTCTAAACTAATGCTATATGAATGCAATTATTCTCAAAATGCCCTATTTGGAATCACTACATCTTGCCCAACAGTGCCAACCACCTAAAGTTGCTGAGAATTTTTTACTACTGACAATGGCTGGGTATCAAGTGTAATAGGACCAGACGCAGCAAACAAATTAAAATGTGTGTCTTTGTCAAATGACACCGTTTCGAGGAGTGTAAGTGACATGGCAATTAATGTCTGTGAACAGCTGGTTTTAAAGATTAAAGAAAGTGATTATTTTGCCCTGCCAGTGGACAGATCCACCCAAATGTGCTGAGATGTTGGCATTTTTAAGATACATTTCCATGAAATACGGTGGATAAGTTCATGCTGTTTAGAAAAATTTAATCCAGTCTTACAATAGGAGAAGACCATTTTGAAGTATTTCAAGAGGCAGCCCAGAATGCAATATATGAACCAGGAATTTTATATTGCTGTTTATTTGGTGAGAGGCAAATTATAGAGTTATCAAAGCAGGAAATGATTTGATTACAAAGAATGATTCAGATTCTTCCTGGATATGTTTCTTCCTGGATAAGCTGCTTCTTTTATTCCCATAATACTGGTCTTCTAAAAAGAAAGATGAGGGATGCCTGGGAGGCTCAGTTGGTTAAGCAACTGCCTTCGGCCCAGGTCATGATCCTGGCGTCCTGGGATCAAGTCCCACATTGGGCTCCTTGGAGCCTGCTTCTCCCTCTGACTCTGTCTGCCTGTGCTCGCTCTCTCTCTTTCTCTCTCTGACAAATAAATAAATAACATCTTTAAAAAATAATAAAAATAAAAAAATAAAAAATAAAAAAATAATAAAAAGAAAGGTGAAGGGAAAACATGTTTCCATTTTTTTGGAAGACTATTATGAGTTTTAACAGGAATGTTCCTCAAAATAGCTATATGATCAGGAATTCCCAAGGCCATGAGAACAAAATATTTACGAAGTCCAAGTATCAATTTTTCTTTAAGCCAAAATGTCTCCACTGACTGATTGGCATGAGGAGCTCTAACTACCAAACTCATCATTGTAGAGCCTTGATGTCCCTAAGGGATGTGTCCTGTGACCTTCCAAATCTTAAGAACATTCAGGAACAGTAACACAGAACTGGCAATGGACAGTGTTTTAAAGGATATTTTCACAAAGTAACAACACTCAAAACTCCAAGAGATTTACTCCTTGGTTGAGGTCAATTCATTCACATAGGATGTATTCATTGAGCTCTTTCTTTCAGAGCTCAGATAGTCACCTCCAAATTAGTTCCACAATGTTCTTGACTCCCATTCACACTTCAGCAAATCTACAGGTCGAGGAGTTACTTGCACATAGTTGAGTTTCTGACTCTTGATCTCAGCTCAGGTCTTGATCTCTGGGTAGTGGGTTCAGGCCCCACAGTGGGCTCTGGCCCTGCGTTTTTTTTAGGTGAAAAAAAAAAAAGTTAAATTTGCGAGTGCAAACATTAGAGTTTATTAATTACACACTTTTTAAAAAAGATTTTATGTATTTATCTGAGAGAGAGATCACAAGCAGGCAGAGAGAGAGGGAGAAACAGGCTCCCTGCTGAGCAGAGAGCCCGACACGGGGCTCAGTCCCAGGACCCTGAGATCATGACCTGAGCCAAAGGCAGAGGCTTAAACCACTGAGCCACCCAGGTGCCCCAATTACACACATTTATATAAAAAATTTTTAAAGAGGGACGCTTGGGTGGCTCAGTCACTTAAGCATCTGCCTTCAGCTCTGGTCATGGTCCCAACATCTTGGGATCATGTCCTGCCTGGGCTCTTGCTCAGTGGGAGTCTGCTTCTCCCTCTGCCTGCCCCTCCCCTGGCTTGTGCTCACACAAGTGCTCTCTCTCTCTGACAACTAAATAAATAAAATATTTTTAAAAAAATTTTAAAGAGATGATGACATACTCTAAACTTGCCTGAATTATTCCTTGTTTGGGAAAATACGAGAAATACATTACCCTGGTGTCAACCAAGACCAAATCTCAGACAGCACATCTTACCTTAATTCCCTCTCTTACCAGGACAGCTGCTTTTTTACTTTTTTTTTTTAAGATTTGTTATTACTTATTTGAGAGAGAAAGAGAACACGAGCAAGGGGGAGGGGCAGCAGGAGAGGGGAAGCAGACTCCATGCTGAGCAGGGAGCTCCACAAGGGGCTCGATTCCAGGACCTTGGAATCAAGACCTGGACTAAAGGCAGACACTTAACCAACTGAGCCACTATAGGTGCCCTATTTTTTTTTAAACCAGATAACCTTTGAGGCACCTGGGTGATTCTGTCAGCTGAGCATCAGGCTCTCAGTTTCGGCTTAGGTCGTAATGTCATGGTCATGAGATGGAGCCCCAAGTCAGGCTCCATGCTCAGCGTGGAGTCTGCTTCCAATTCTCTCTCCCTCTGCACCTCCCCCACTTCTCTTCTTCAAACAAATAAATCAATAAACATTTTTAAAAACAAATAACGTTTGCTTCTCCTCTCTATAGAGACATGTTTATCCCAGTATCTCATTAGCCCAATAATAAATCCAAAAGCTCTCTCTGCCACATCCCCTAGAAGACTTAGTCTCCTTATGGAAATAAGTTTTCTAGTAGTTACACAGTTATCTCAGATTTTTAAAGGTACACTTGCCAATTGGGTCCCGCTCAAGCTACTTTGTTGCATAAGAAATATCTTTAAAATGCAAGTAAATAATAAGCGATATTAAGTATTATGACCTATTTTTTAAGAACTTATGTGAAATGGATTCATTAGGAATTAGGTCTTTGAGACAAACTCATGACCTGATCATGAGGAAAGTGCGGCAATACCTTGAAAAAATGTAGGAACCAACAGTTCTTTATCATAAGGCTTGCCAGGAAAAGAGAGGCTGTGTCTGTGAGGTGGCATGAATAGGTAGAGCGAAGAAGAGATGGTTCCTGCACCTTCGTTTCAAGCAAAGGAATTCAGATTTGATCAGTCAGGTATGTTCTTAAGTAGAAGAATAGCAGACTAATAATTACCTGGGGAGATACATCTGCTTAAATACTGGAAGAAAGAAAATCAGAAAGAAACTGAGCTACTATGTGTCTCAATAATCTGAACACAAAGTGAAAAGAGACAGGATGAGGTCTAGCTGCAGAAGCAGTGAAAAAGAACCCAATCCAAGAGGCACTGTAGATAGTGCATACGTAGGACCAGAGACTGATCAGACAATCTTGAAGCACAGGCTAGCAACAAAATAGCTCCAAAATGCTGAGCCAGGCACATACTGTGACATTAGATGTGAAAGGAGGTTGAACCAGATAATCTCTAAGGTCCATTCCAACTCTTACTGTGATGATTTAAAAAAAAAAAAAAAATGAATGAGGACCTTACATTTTTTAGGAACGTGTCTAGGTCATCAAACTTTCTTCATTCTGAGAGTACCTCCTGAGCACAAGCTACATACGAGGCATGATCCAAAGTCCCAAAAATACAGTGGTGGTGAACAAGACAGCTCCTTATCTGATTGGGCCCGTATTCCAAAGCGGATACATGTAAAAAAGTCAAGGAAGGGCTCAAACTGAGTTGATCAGATCCAATTTATGTTTTAAGAAGCTGACTTTGCTGTCCTACAGCCAATGAGTCAAAGGGGATCAGAGGCTAAAGAGGAAAGATTCCCTCAACGGCAGGAAGGTGAAAGTGTAAAGGGGTTAACGTTAAGACATCTGAAGAGAGGACTTCTGACTGGGCTGCATGTGGTGGTGCGGATAGTGATGGCATCATGGATACTGCTATGTTCCTGGTTTAAGTAATCAGAAGTACGTAATGTCTTTAACTGTGGCGTGGAAAGTTGGTGGAGGGAATAGAAGTTTAAGGGAAAAGCAGGCTCTTCAGGAAAACTTTGTCCTTAGGGTGTTTTTGACTGAAAATGTAAGTAAGAAAAGGTAGGTCGAGTGTCAAGTATTCGAGCTGCACTACAGCATTCAGGTGTACAGAACTCACCACTCCAGGATGGACATGAATATTTCGGGCTTTGATCTATTGGCTTTTTAGCATCCAAGTGCAAGTAGTAGGGTTTTAGTGGGCAGGGAGAGAGCAAAGCTTGCAGATTGAAGCTGAGTAGATTCTTTGATATGCAAGCCAGGAAAAAGATTACAAAATATTTACCCATCATCAAGTAGCTTATTAGCACTGTTACACCACAAATCACTGACAGTGAAGAGTCTAGGCAGGGATATTCTTTACCATCTTAGTGCCACAGGCAAGACTCAAAGGCAAACAAAAATGTTTTGGGGGAAAAATTAAATGACTTCCCTGTAGTAAGTGAGGCTGAATGGCAAAGTCAACATCCTGTCCCGTGGCTCGTGTCATAGAAAACCTTTATTTACAATACTGGTCTCTGTTACTGCGTTAATTGGTACCTAAAAGTCACGGTCTCTACCTTAATCCTTATTTCGAAACATCCAGTCACAAAATACACTGATGGCACCCAGAAGCAGCTAATCAATAGTGCAGGGTTTCTTTCTGACACAGAAAATCAGAACTTGGCAGGTAAATGGACTTTCTGTCGTGGCTCTCAAATCAATAGGTCAATTGGTTCTGGCTTCAAGTACTCAATATATATTTAGCCTAAAAATAATAGACTCTTTTGACCCAGTTCTATGAATCTCTATTAGTAAGTTGTAAGTTATTGGGAAAAGACTTAAAAATAATTGACAGGATAATTCAATAGTGAAAAGGCAGGGAATCACTTTCATATGGGATCTTAAAGACATCTCTGGTTCATTTTTTTTCTCTAAGTCTTATGGATTCCACCCATATAAGAGCTCTCCAATCTTTCCTCTCCTCTCTTTTTACCCACTTTCATGATTGCACCCTCCAATGCTATTTAATTAATGTCACCAACATATAGTAATTGAGCAGGCCCTATTCTGGGTACTTGGGAACCAAGCAGACAAAATTCTTTGTCCTTAAGGTGTTTACATTCTACTGAGGTAAACACACAAATAGAAAACATGATATATAAATAAGTTATACAGTAATGGTAGAAGGCATTAAGTGCTACCAAAAAAAAAAAACAAAAAACAAAAACAAAAAGACAAGACCTAGTAAGGTAAGGAAGAATCAATATGGTAGGTAAGAGAGGATATCTGTTCAGGGAGTCCTCATGGAGAAGGTAAAGTCTGAGCAGAGATTCAGCTGGTGGAGGAGAAGATGCGGATGAAGTAGGATCTATGGGGAAAGGGTTCCAGGTGGAGGAAACAATCAGAATAAGAGCTCATGGCCAGAAACGCAAGAAAGCCTCGTTGTCTAAAATGGGTGAGTGAGTGGTAGATGTGAGCATGGGTTCTTTTCCCTTTTCCTCAGTAGGACTCAAGTCAGAAACGTTAAGAGTTACCACAGACTTCTCTCCTCCTCCCACATCGTCATTGTCTCCTGTGGCTTTTCCCTCATCAATATCCTTCTGATGTCTCTTTTGACTTATTTTGCACTGTCATCATTCCTTATAGAGATTACTGAAGTAAGTCTTATCTATCTTCCAATCTACTGGTTTTCCAACTACATTCCTATGAATTTCAGGAACGCCTCAGAAGTGACTCTGATTGGTCACCTTAGGAAATTGAGGAGGACCCATTTATCACTCCGATGATAAAGATATATCAAAGAATGTTTTTCCAAATGTTAACTGGGCTTATCACTGGGTGATGGGATTTCGAATGGTCTTTACTTCTTTTTAGAACTTTTTGTGGTGCTTACTTTTTCTTTGGAAAAGATTATATTACATTTATAATAAATAATATGATAATTTTATAATAAAAATATTAATAATAAGCTCCTTCATTTGGTGCAGGGAGACTTACTTATTTACTGACATAGGGGAATACATTCTTGAGTAAAAGTCAATTTATAAAATGACACTCTAACAAAAAAAGAGAGATAGAGGCAAACCAAAAAATAGACTCTTAACTACAGAGAACAAACTGATAGTTACCAGAAGGGAAGTGAGTGAGCGGATGGGTGAAATGGGTGGTGGGGATTAAGGAGTGCACTTGTGATGAGTACCAGGTGTCATACAGAAGAGCTGAATATTGAATATTGCACACCTCACACTTATGTGACACTGTATGTTAACTAACTGGAATTTAAATAAAAACTTTAAAAAATAAAATGAAATGATACTGTGTCTCTATCTGTACAGAACAGAGACTGTAAGATACCCATCAGCAGGTTAGTGCTGGTTTTCTCTGGACACTGTGATGATAGGTGACACTCTCTGTATGTTTCTATACTGTTAACATGTTTTATACGTTGAATAAATATATATTACATTTATAATTTAAGAAAAATAGCAGTGTTGTTCTTTATACGTTCCATACATTTTAGAAAAACTAGTACCGAGAAACCTAATAGTATCTCATAGTTACGTTGAAACTACTTTTGTTAATTCTAATTAAAGCTCTAACCCATTTTCATCTCTTGATATGTGCTGCTATCCTCCTGACTCACTGCCATTTCTAGAAACCCAGGAAAAGAAGATGTTCATGCGATTGTTTCTCTTTGTGCAGCCCTAAGATAAGGGAAAATGAAAGATGAGATGGCATTGGAGAGACTGTGCAGGAAATGCCCCCATTCTTTTAAATAGCAAATGGGTAAGGGCTGGGACTGTAAGCATCAACCTGGGAATTCGCGACACATTTGTCTCCTCCAGATTCCCACAACAATAATATTGTCTATTTGTCTTGGTTGTTTAATCCCTGTTTTTTAATTTGTATTTCTCAGACCTGGAAGCGTGTTTTTTCCTCATACTGAAATACATGCATTAGCATTTGAATCTCTTCCTTTCAGAACTGCATTCTCTTGTTCACATTTCTAATCATAAAGGGTTAACTTACAGACCTTACCTTACACTTGTTCCTAGACATCCTGACCAGAAAAGCTCTCCTAAGTGAGCCCTCAGTGTCTTTATTTTATATCTAAGCCATCTTCTCAGTCAATGAATCTCCCTAAAAGATTAATGTAGTTTGAACTTTTATAGAGAAATATCATTTGTGCGCTGTCATATTTAGCACAAATGGTTCTTCAGTCACAGCTCAGTAATATTCCAGCATATTATTTCCATGGCATTTGAGAGTTTAAAGAATTATTGAAGGGCACGCTGTACTCATTTGGTAATAAGGCAGAGAGCACTGCCATCTACATATGATTTCAACAAATGGAATCACCACTAATTTCATTGCACATAGCAAAATAGTTGTGATAATAATCCAGGTAAAATATCCCACTGGAGGAAATAGAGGAGATAGAGTCTTTTATAAGAACTCCAAGAAGTATTGAAGAGGAAGTCCTAGGAGTTGAGGCCAAAATGTTGAGAATCGTCTTCCCTTGGGTGCCTGGGTGGCTCAGTGGGTTAAGCCTCTGCCTTTGGCTCAGGTCATGATCTCAGGGTCCTGGGATCAAGGCCCGCATCGGGCTCTCTGCTCAGCGGGGAGCCTGCTTTCTCCTCTCTTTCTCTATGCCTGCCTCTCTGCATACTTGTGATCTCTCTCTCTCTGTTTCAAATAAATAAAAATAAAATCTTTAAAAAAAAAAAAAGAAAAAGAAATCGTCTTCCCATGTTGAATACAGACTTTTGACACTGTGGTTTTATCAGGCCTGGGTATGAGGCCATGGCCCTTGCTGGCCAGTGGTTTCTAGCAGAAGCTGCCAAAGATGCACGGGCTTCATGCAGCATGTTGGGACCTTTGGAGCCACTGTAGAGGAATGAAGGGGGAAACCACAACCACACCAAAGCTCGGGTATTTGGTGAGAAAATTCCCTGATTACTGGAGCTCTGTAAGGCACAAAGGTGAGACTGGTTTGACCTTTTTCTTAACATTTGGATTGACAGATAAGGTTTAGAGGAAGGAAAGGTCTTGTTCACTCTCAGGTGTCACCAAATAGTAGTATAAATGTTTCTGGAACTGTGCTAAATCAGAAAGAGAGAGAGAAACCTGCTGTCAGGAAAGGCCTTTTCCATATATATTATTCCAACTCTATTTCAGATATTGACCTTTTTCTTATTGAATTATCCATTCCAAGCAATGACAGAATTTAAATCTCCAAGCTATGAGAATCCTGAGAGCAGAGACAGAGCTCATTTTCCATATCTATATCAAGAATGGGATAATTTTGCCATTTGGAGAACTGGCTTATTCATAACACATTATAGTTCTTCTGCCTATTTAGAACTCTGCTTCCTCCTACTAGATGTAAACAGAAACGGCACACTGCATTGTGAGTTATTGCAAGTCATCTTATAACCAGTAGGGGGCATCAGATCTGAGATAAAGATCACATTTTAGAAGGTAGAGTGGAGACAAGGTGAAAACTGGTCCTAAATATCATTAATAAGCTCTAAATGAAGCCCCAAAACCTGGATTATTCTATTTTTCGGTGACAGAAAATAATCAATCTTTTTAAATCTTAAGGTGGTTTGAGACAGGTTTTCAGTTATTTGCAACAATAAAAAAGTACTGAAAAAATTGAATTACATCTATTAAAAATCTAAATCAGGAAGTACCTTGCCAAAAACTAATTAAAGCATTTTGGTCTATAATTTTATACAATACCCGTCACTGGGCCACACAGGTGCTGTGACAAATGAGCAAGTGTGATAAATTAGAACAAGACAACATACCACTTCTCAGGGCCTGCCTACAAAAGACCTCTTTTATTTTTTTCTTTTCTTTTTTTTTTTATTTTGCCTCTGAACAAAACTGGAACTGAGGATTAGACACAATATTCTCTTTCATTCAAGGCCCAGATGGCAGACTGCAAAAACTTAATTTCCGGTCTCTTAGTAGAAATTTTAGGACCATAGCTCTTAAGATTTTAAGTAATTCAGTCAAGTGACTATAGGCACTAAATGTTTGGGAATTGTGCTGTCTTCGGTTTTGTTGTTGGTTGGTTTTGTTCTTAATAACTGTAATATATCTTAATATTCATAGCCCATCCTCAGAGAAAACCAGCAGGGTGCCCCCTGTGTCTGACAACATGGATTGTTTACAGGCCTAGGATCCCCAAGGATGGAGCTTTGAGCAGCTGGAGCTTCTGAGGACTGGTGTAATGGAACTCAGTGAGCATTTGGGAACATTTGGGAATTGCGCCATGAGATGCTGCCTTGAGGGAGGGTTGAAAATAGGAGAACAATGACATGTGACAGAGTCAGACTGGGACAAAAAAGGAATATAGGTTGTCCATGGTACTCTGCAGAAGGCTCTTAAAGCTCACAGACTGGATTCATCATAAAGTTCTAGGGAGGAAAGGAGTGCTGTGTAGGTAGGACTCTAACTGGCCCCCAAGATGTCATACCTCCTCTCCTCAGCCCCACACCCACCCCGAATAATCCTCAGTACTATGAATCTGATGGCTTTTACTCCCATGCTTAGATTATACGACACAGGTGACTTTAAGAAAGGAATCTTATCAAGATGTACATGACTTTAAAAAAAGATGTAGATGACTTAACAGCCCGAAGCCTTTAAAAGCTTGGAGTTTTCTCTGGCGGGCAGCAGAAGAGAAAATCAGAAACTTGGAGCATGAGAAGGACTCAACTCATCATTGCTAGCCTGAAGATGGAGGGGCCACAAAGCAAGGAATATGGGTGGGGTCTAGTTGCTAAAAGCCCTTGCCAGCTGACACCCAGCAAGGAGGCAGAAGTCACAGTCCTGCAACTGCAAATATCTGAATTCTGCCAACAATAAGCATGAGCTTAGATGCTGATTTTTTCCCAGAGTCTCCACACAAGAACTCAATCCAGCCGACACTTTGATTCCTGCCTTGAGTTCATCCCAAACAGAGAATCCAGCCCCACTGTGCTGGACTTCTCACCTCCAAAACTGCGGGTAATAGATCAGTGCTGTCTGAAGCATCTACATCTGTGATAGTTTGTTACACAGCAATAGATAACAAATATATCTGTCAAATCAAAGTAGTAAACAGAGAAAAGTATTCTGGCAGGAACAGTGAAGAAAGACTATAAGGAGGTGGAGCTGAATGGAGGAATCTTACGAAGAAAAGGCTGTTCACACATTAAGAGCTAGTAGTGAACAGTAACTGAGTTTTGGATAAGGCAGATTATCAGACACAGAAGATACAAGAAAGTCACATAGAAATGGACATAGTTGTTATAACTTCTAAAGCCCAGTCCTCCTGGAAAACTGATAGCAACATGTGGGAATGAATAACTGTAATGTATAATTACATTTATAACTCAGCTAATTGAGTCTGAATTTATAGGCAACATAGATGATTATGATATATATTTACATGGGACAAATGATTTAGTGCCAGAGCCTAACAGATTCCTACCTCAGCAAATGGTCCAACACACGTGCCTTAAGAAATCTGAAATTGGGGGTGCCTGGGTGGTTCAGTGGATTGAACCTCTGCCTTCAGCTAAGATCATGGTCTCAGAGTCCTGGGATGGAGCCCCACATGGGGCTGTCTGCTCAGCAGGGAGCCTGCTTCCCCCTCTCTCTCTGCCTGCCTCTCTGCCTACTTGTGATTTCTCTCTCTGTCAAATAAATAAATAAAATATTTAAAACAAAAAAGAAATCTGAAATTGTCTGATAAGCTAAGCTTTATGTTCCCTGGTTTACCCACTAACCCCCATACCAATCATTTAATTTATTTTTTATTTTTGTTGAGTGATTTTGAAGTATTCCTACCAACTAGGGAACTGACAGATCAAATGACAGATGAAGATAGCATTGTCATTCACCAGGAGTTGTTTCTGATTATGTACAACTTTATACATGTGAATATTGGAGCCCTTATTTTAAAGAAAAATGTGATTTTTAAAAAGGGGCGGGGACGCCTGGCTGGCTTAACCTCAGAGTTACAAGTTCAAGCCCCATGTTGGGCCAAGAGCTTACCTGAAATAAATAAATAAATAAATAAAGTGAAGCTATCACTTACAAAAGATGGGTTTCTTAGCAGACTTTATTTTTTAAACCAGTTTTGGGTTGACAGCAAAACCAAGAAGAAGGCACACAGTTCCCATACACTCCTTGCCCCTGCACACGCATAGATGTCCTCTACCATTATCAATATAGCCCACCACAGTGGAACATGTGTTAGAACTGATGAATCTACATTAACACATCAGTATCACCCAAAGACTATAATTTATGTTTATCCATTCTTGGTATTACACATTTTATGGGTTTGGACAAATGTAGTTTCACTGCCCTGAAAATCCTCTATGTTCTGCTCATCATCCCTCCTCCAACCCCCTGGCAACCTCTGATCTTTTTACTGTCCTCCGTTGTTTTGCCTTTGCAGAATGTCACATAGTTGGAACCCTACAATATGTAGTTTTTTAGATTGACTGCTTTCACTTTGTAATATGCATGTTTAAGTTTCCTCCATATCTTTTTGTAACTTAATAGTTCATTTCTATTTATTTTTAAAAAGATTTTATTTATTTATTTGATAAAGAGAGACAGCAAGAGAGGGAACACAAGCAGGGGGAGTGGAAGAGGGAGAAGCAGGCTTCCGGCTGAGCAGGGTGCCTGAAGTGGGGCACGATCCCAGGACCCTGGAACCATGGCCTGAGCTGAAGTCAGACGCTTAATGTCTGAGCCACCCAGGCACCCCAATAGTCATTTCTTTTTAGTGCTGAACAACAGTCCTCTGTCTGGATGTACCACAGTATATTTATTCATTCACCTACTGAAGGATGGCTTGGTTGCGTCCAAATTTTGACAATTATGAATACAAGTGTTATAAGCATCCATGTTTGGGTCTTTGTGTGGACATAAGTTTTCAATTCCTTTGGGTAAATACCAAAGAGTACAATTACTGGATCATATGATAAGAGTATGTTCACTTTTATAAAAAACCACCAAACTGTCTTCCATGGTTGCTATACCATCTTGCATTCCCACCAGTAATAAATGAGACTTCCTACTGCCCCATATCCTCAACACCTTTTGGTGTTGTCAGTGTTGTGGATTTTGGCCATTCTAGTAGTGGTATATTCTAATAGTGTGGTGGTATCTCGTTGTTGTATTAATATGCATTTCTCTGATGACATATGATGTGGAGCATATTTTCGTATGCTTAATTGCCATCTGTATATCTTCTTCGGTGAGGTGCTTATTAAGGTCTTTGGCCAATTTTTTAATTGGGTTATTTGTTTTCTTATTGTTGAGTTTTATGGGTTCTTTGTATATTTTGGACAACAGTCTTTCATCAGATGTCTTTTGCAAATATTTTCTTCTAGTCTGTGGCTTTTTTTTTTTTTCCTTTCTCAGCAATGCCTTTGCAGAGCAGAAATGTTTAATTTTAATGAAGTCCAGCTTATCAATTCTTCCATTCATAGATCATGCCTTCAGTGCCTTATCTCTAAAATCACCACTCAAGGTCACCTAGATTTTCCTCCTATATTATGTTCTAGGAGTTTTACAGTTTTGCATTTTACATTTAGGTCTGTGGTCCCTTTTGAGTTAATTTTTATGGTGGATATAAGGTCTGTATCTAGATTTTGTTTTTTATATGTGGATACCCAGTTGTTTTAGCACCATTGATAGAAACACAAATATTTTCATTTCCCTACCAACTTTTAGTGAGAGGTGCCTGGTAGTCTGTTAACATACAATTGTTTCTAACAATAATAATAAATCTTGCTAAACACCTAGGATGCAGGCATTTCATACAAAGACTCAACAGTAGTATTGCTTTTATTCACTTCTCTCACAACTGCTCTGTGAGTTGGATTAATGGTGTGACCTCATTTTACAGACAGAAAGGCTGACATAGAGATAGAGCAGGAAAGCTGCCTTGATCCCCCTATAAAGCCCACAGCAGAGTGAGAATTCTCATTTACTGTCTCTGTCATCTGCTCCCAGAGTGCCTGATGCATGAGAGTTGCTCGTTTGTACCGTGTCATTCATAAAGCAATGAAGAGGGTGCACTCTGGGTCCTCTCAGTCTTACATTAGGGAACACCTAAGGACAACATTTTTCAGAAGTGATCTTTCTCTCAATTATCATATGGTTTCACTTACCTGTGGAGCATAAGGAATAACATGGAGGACATTGGGTGAAGGAGAGGAAAAGTGATTTGGGGGAAATCAGAGTGGGAGAAGAACCATGAGAGACTGTGGACTCTGAGAAACAAACCGAGGGTTTTAGAAGGGACGGGGATGGGGGTGAGCCTAGTAATGGGGGTTAAGGAGGGCACTTATTGCATGGAACAGTGGGTGTTATACGCAAACAATGAATCTTGGAACACTACATCAAAAATTAATGATGTACAATATGGTGACTAACATAACGTTAAAAAATAATAATAATAAATTTTAGAAAAGAAGTGATTTTCTCTCATATTATAAAAGAAATGGGAGGAGAAACCCTGAGTGACACAATCTCAAGGAGTACGAAAATCCCTTCTTATCAGGAAAGGAGGCATCTCACAGTTTCAGGGGTTTTGCTACAAAAAAATACTAATCTTGTTCCCTTTCTTCTCTTTAGCAGTAATGTTAACTAAAAAAAAAAAAAAAAAAAAAATCCCAATTGTGAGCCCGAATTACAGGTGAAGGGAAGCATCAGAGGCCTCCCTGAAAATGCTCTGCTCGTTTAATCTGTAAGTGATCCTTCAGTAAAGTTATAACAAAAAACAATTGAGGGAATTTGGGGAGTCGTGAGGACCAGAACACATTGGGATTATTTCTTTTTTTTAAAGATTTTATTTATTATTTATTTGACAGAGAAAGAGAGGCAGAAAGAGAGAGAGAGCAAGAGGGTACAAGCAGGGGGACCTGCAGCAGAAGCGGGAGAAGCAGGCTCCGCCTGAATCCCAGGATCCTGGGATCATGACTGGAGCTGAAGGCAGACGCTTAACTGACTGAGCCACCCAGGCGCGCCTGTCGGGATAATTTCAGAAGCAGAAAGAAGATGGTTCTGCCAATCTCCAGCAGTCCCAATTTAAATATTCCCTTTCCTAAGTGAACACTGCTACTGATTTTTGTGATTACTTCACTTGTGAATGGCTGGGGGGGTGGGAGGGGGCGGGATGGTGGAATAAAAGTTATATGACAAATTCACTGATCCCTGGAAAGAATACTCCAGGATCTGTGGGACTTCGTAGAGATCTTTTTTCACTTTGGAGCCTAGCCTTCCTATTAACTACTTCATTTGCTGGCTGCTTCCCTCACTCTGAATCAATGCCGCTGTCACAAGGAGACTCCAGGCAGCTGTCCCTGTGGTCACCAAGCACTTGTGTTTCATGAGTTGTTCATATGTTGACTCTAACAACCGAATTTGAGAAACTATGACTCAGAGAGAGGGCCTTTCAAAAAAGGCAGTGTTTTTAACACATAGAAAGACTTTAATTAAAACAGAGATAACTGAATCCCCTGGCAAAATGTCTTTTTTAAGTGGGATATGACTTTTCTCTTTGTTCCTGAGTAAGACTCAAATTCTAATATTTCTATTCTTCTCCCTGCTGGTGGCATTCACTCCTTGAACTTCTTTTCCTTAATCATCCATTTGGCTTCTGTACTAACCCATCAATTTCATACTTTGTCAACGTTTATATCCTTTAGCTCTACCCTGAGAAGATAAAAATGGGGTGGTCTGGGAGTTAGGAAGATAACCTGTTGCAGTGGGGAGGACATGGTCTGTGGAGACAGTCCCACTTTGTCACATATGAGCTGAAGGACTTTGGACAAGTTCACCCACATTAATGTCGATCCTCTAAATTCTGTCAGAGGATTAAATGAAACACTGCCTGTCAAACACACGGCACTGTCCAAACACTAGGTGTGGACTTAACAAGGACCTGGCTTCAGTCAAGCCATTTAACTGCTTTGTCTCGGCTTTTTCATCTTGACGGTGGTAGTGATAATATGTGGACTAGCAATAAAATGGAAGCAACACGAAACATGCAGAGTATGTGGGAAGCAGCGAGCACTCTGCAAACGTCAACCTCCCACCCATGATCAATACGAGAAAGACCATCTGGATGGAAGTTTTATGATTCTGTGACTTAAAATATACACTTTTAATGGACTCTCTAGGTTGGAAAATCCTGGGACCATTGTTTCTTGTGTGAATTGATGCATCGTGTTTGTGCTGATGGTAATTACAAGATTCCCACCCATCCACTGGTACTTTCTAAATAAGGCAAATGCCTTCATTACCTCCGTTTTTCTAGATCGGTGTCCTCGCAGGTGTACCCTGGATAGCATTCATGGTACAGCATATTTAATTAAAATTACATATTGAGGCAGTATAATGGTCACATAAGTTTGGAGAATATGAGTGAGGAAGAGTTAAACAGATCCTTTTAGTCTAGGATAACTGAGAGCTTTTACTGTACGAATGTCCATCATGACCCTCCAAAAAAAAGTAGTGAACATTCTTTTGCAAAGTTCATCAAACTGGTGTGGGCGTGACATGTGAGAGGACATGTATTCTTAGGGAAACACATTAGAAATGTCACTTATAGTACGATCACTGGCAGGCCGTGTTGTCAATTGAGGACTGAGTAGTTTTAATTATCAACGTATAAGCCACATTCGACACTTTGGGGCACCACAGACTTAAGACTCTAAAACATAGCCTCCCAGGCCCTAACCCAGACCAACTGAATCCAGATCTCCTGGGATGAAGCACTGGCATCCAGATCCATAAAAAGCTCCACCAAAGGATCTAATGCCCAGTCGATATTGAGAATGACTCTTGCGGAAGGTCTGCGTGGATCCTGAAGACACCATCCTTCTGGACTTTGACATGGGGTTTGACATATTAATTCCCACTTTACAATCAACTGAGTCATAGTCAGTACCCCCTGAGGCCCCACACACTCACTAATCCAAGCCTTGCTAACTACGGGTGTTCTTACTCAGACCCTGTGAGGTCTGACCTGGAGACCAATGCCTAGAACTCTCTGACCGCCCCCCCCACCCGCCCCATGCAAGTTTTTCCAGTGAATGGCAGTTTTAAACTTAGTGGACTAGTTATAGATAACTCCATGTCTGTCTTAGATATTACTGGAGTTCTGACAATAACCACATTCACAAGATAATCTCAATGCCTCCTTCCCACTTCACGCTTATATACTACTAGAAGTAGTATTGTCTGGAATCTAGCCAAAAAATACCTCCAACTGGACTTGCACTTCACTCCACTAAGTGGTCTTGGAAACCTGTTAAAAGAGTAACCCAAATGTATTGGTTTCCTATCGCTGTGATAGCAAAGTCCCACAAACTAAGTGGCTTACAGCAACGTATTTATTCTCTTACAGTTCTGGAGGTCAGAAGTCTAAAATCAGGCTGTACACAGGGCTACATTCCTTCTGGAGACTTCAGGGGAGAACTCATTTCCGTGGCTTTTTCAGCTTCTAGAGACTGCCACATTCCTTGGCTTGTGGCTCCTCCCCCCTTTTTCCATCATCAGTTTCCTGTCACTGACCCTGATCCTCCTGCTTTCCTCTTACAGAGGCCCTTGTTGGGGGGTCGCCTGGGTGGCTCAGTCAGTTAACCATCTGCCTTGGCTCAGGCCCGGATCCCAGGGTCCTAAAATCGAGCCCTGTGCGTCAGGCTCCCTGCTCAGCGAGGGGTCTGTTTCCCCCTCTGCCCCTTCCCCCTCCTGACGTGTGCGCGCGCGCGCGTGCATTCTCTCTCTTTCTAATAAATAAAATTTTTTTTAAAAAAGGCGCTTGTGATTACACTGGCCCACCTGGACAATCCAGGATAACTTCCCTGTCTCAAAATCCTTAGTCGCCCCTCTGAAGCCCTTTTCACCTTGTAAGGTGACATATTCCCAGGTTCCAAGCATTGGGATTTGAATGTCTTTGGGACAAACATTGTTCAGCCTACAGCACTGATGATTTCTCAATTCATCTAAACCATATATTGACACACGTATTATTTAAAAAAGTACAGGGCACTCTTGGGTGCAATCAGGGATCCTAAGGATAACAGACCAAGTCCCAAATCTTAAGGAACCTCTTGAGGACCTAATAAGGCAAATAAAATGAATTTATAAAAGATTTTTCAGTTCAAACATTTGTATAACCAAGCAAAAGGGACAGAACAATATGGTCTCTCAGAGCCAAACACAGGAAATTAAGTAGGACACTAAATGCAGAAAGTGCCAAAAGTTAAGGTTGTCATGGCAACATGAACTCAGTAACACAGCGAAACCTGTTCTTCAAAAGTATACACTTAACAGCTTTGCACAATTATGATCTGCTGAAAGAGCAGCTTTCATTCAATGATCCAGAACCCTTTACAACTACAGATTAGCTCTTGTTCTGTAGCTATAAGACAAGAGATGGCTTGCTGCACCAAACTCAACTTCCCAAACATTCAGATGTCATCCACTACGTGTAAGACGCGGAGAGCTAGGTCCTGAGAGGATACAAGTATGCATAAGACCTGATTCCTGACCCCCAGGTACTTCTTACCCCGGGCTAAGCGTGCAAGTGGTGACCGAGAAAGTCCAGGAAGCAAAAGGAGTGCTGGGGGGTCCGAGGTGGGAGGGCTCAGGCTGCTGGGCCCTGGATTCGGTGGCGTTTGAAAGGAGCTGCACAGGATAGATGGGAATACCCCAGCGCTAGCTCAGAAGCTGGAGAGAGCAGAGTGCGTAGAGGAACGGTAATTAACAGTGTGGTTGAAAGGAAGATTACATGTGGAGGGTCTGGGTGGCCCAGTCAGTTAAGCATCTGCCTTCGGCTGGGGTCATGATCCTGAGGTGGAGTCCCAAGTTGGGCTCCCTGCCCAGCTGGGAGTCTGCTCCTCCCGCTCCCTCTACCTCTCCCCCTGCTCGCTCACTCTCTCTCTCTCTCACTCTGTCAAATACATAAAATCTTAAAAAAAAAAAAAATTACGTGAAAATGATCTTATAAAGCCAGGACCAGGAATGATAATTAGCAGATATCAAGTGTTTTCAGTAAGGATATTTCACAGATTGAAAGGGTCAAAGGTCGTTTCAGAAAAGCCCTAATCTGTTTTTCTCAAACTTTTTGCTGATTAAAAAAAAAAAAAGTCTCACTGATCATGTTCTATTGCGACCACCTGCCTTGGCACCTGTCAATCCCCTGCACCTGAAATGCAAGGCAGACTTGACCATATCAGCTTTGTAGCCGAGGAGGCTGAGAATCAAAGACCAGCTTCCTGGGGCGCCTGGGTGGCTCAGTGGTTAAAGCCTCTGCCTTCGGCTCAGGTCATGATCTCAGGGTCCTGGGATGGAGCCTCACAGGGGGCTCTCTGCTCAGCAGGGAGCCTGCCTCCTCCTCCTCTCTCTCTCTGCCTGCCTCTCTGCCTACTAGTGATCTGTCTGTCAAATAAATAAAAATCTGTAAAAAAAAAATTAAAAATAAATAAAAATTTAAAAAAAAAATCAGTTTCCCAAGCATACGCAAGAAAGGAAGTGGCAAGCAGGGGTGTGAATGTTGTCTATCTGACTTCAAAGCCCAAGTAATTTTCTTACTCTGATTGTTGATTATTTGATATCTCTGTCCCCAATGAAACTCCAGATTGCTTATGGATAAGGTTCATACCTTGCTCAACTTTGTGTCCTCAGAATCTGTCTGGTTGAGTGACAGACACACAGCAGGCCCTACGTAATTTTTGTTGAATGAATGAATAAATAAAAACTTGAGGCCAGCAGTTACTGAAGGCAGGGTGTTCCTTTCCCTGTGGAGGCAGAATCTTTTCCCATACAGCAGTGATGTTCATTACATGCCCTGTTACAGTAAACATTTGGTGGGCTTTATTCATCAGCTGGTTATGTATAATAATTTTAAAAATGAGTATGAATTTCATGGATGTCCCTTCCTTCATCCTAATTCATGCCTGCAGCTTTCCCTTCTCCTGTTCTATCTAAAACTTGTTCCTGGGAAGACTGAAAAACACCATCTCCTGTTACACTGGCGTCCTTGAAGATAATATTCTGTCATCCTTGCCAGTTGGGTTTTTGTCTCCCATGGCCCAGAGACCCCCACCTAAAATGTCTATATAACTTGTGATATGACAGGGTGCCCCTGACTTCTCAGAGTCCTGTTTGAACTGGTTTCTGGGAGAGCTTTGTCTTTTCTCTCTCTCCTCTCCTGGGGCTTTTTATTTTCTGAGGGCATTCCTTTTTCTACTTACAATAAGAGAAGATCATTTGCTCTTTGCCTGTTATTTCGCCTAACCTTGGTAAACCCCCCAATCGAATTTGACCCTGTATTTTCATCTTCTGAGTTTAAAACGGCACTTTGTCTACTGCTCTTTCTACAAGATCTGTTCAATGCTTCTCAAAAAACATGTTATTTAACTCTTCAGTCATGACCCTTCCCTGGCTCTAATCTCCAAATATTGGAAAGACGGCTAACATCTCTTTGAAACTACAAACGAAAGGGATGCCTGGGTGGCTCAGGTGGTTAAGCGTCTGCCTTCAGCTTGGGTCATGATCCCAAAGTCCTAAGTCCTGGGATGGAGTCTCACATCAGGTGGGGAGTCGACTTCTCCCTATTCCTCTGCCCTCCCACCCCACCCCCCTAGCTCTCACTCTCTCTCTCTGTCAAATAAATAAATAAAATCTTAAAAAAAAAAAAATACAAACTAGGAACCTTGCAGAAGCACTGAATTTATCTTCTATCCTACACGCTAAACACTAAATTACCAAATTTTTCATAAACATCCTTTCCCTTCTATTCCTCACTCACTACAGATTTGTCGAGATTATTATATTTTCTCCACTCTTTGCCTTTATATTATCCATATTGCTACTGACAAAGGTATTTTCTGTGCGCTTTGCTTTAATTGGGACAACTTCATTCTCTGAGCCGTAATGCCTTTGGCTCATTTCGCAGGCCTTCGGATCCCGTCAGAAGTCTTCACTGCGCTCTTCACCAAAACACTATGAATTACCCGAATTCCTTAGCTTCCTTCCACATCCAAGGTCTCCCTATCTCGTCAGGCTTATCTCCTAAATGATTTCTCCCCACTCTACTCTTCCAGCTTCTTCTTCTGCTTCTCTATTCATTCAAGCTGTGTCAGAAATTCTCCCCTCCTTTAGACCCTTATTAGGAAGATCCCATACTATCAGGAAATCCTGTCATCATGACCCTCAAAATAGATAATCTCCATGTCCACCACCACCATGTGGTGTGGGCCAGCACACGCTCCTTCTAAGATTACAGCGGTGGCCTCCACGGGTCTCCTGGCTGCCCTCACTGCACTGTTCCCAACCAGCACTTCCACTGACCCTTTTATATATAGAATCGAATCGCTTCTCTCCTCTGCTTTAAAACCTAGATGGCAGGGGCGCCTGGGTGGCTCAGTGGGTTAAGCCTCTGCCTTTGGCTCAGGTCATGATCTCAGGGTCCTGGGATCGAGCCCCACATCGGGCTTTCTGCTCAGTGGGGAGCCTGATCTCTCTCTCTGCCTTCTTGTGATCTCTGTCTGTCAAATAAATAAATAAATCTAAAAAAAAAAAAAAACCTAGATAGCAAAGTCTTCCAGAGCCTAGACTAGAGCCCTCTTCCCCCTTTGACCTCATGCTGCGCTCTCTCCCCCTCGCTGAGTGCGCTCCAGCTACCTACCCACAAGGCGGGCTGCTTCCTGGAGTGGCGGCATATGCTAGGCCTCCTACTTGGGGCCCTCTTTCCCGGTTTATCTACTCCTTCCAGTCATTGTCCAAATGCCATCTTATTCATCCTATGAGTAAGGCCTACCCTGCCTTAAAAATACAACTCATTCCCTTTCCCTGCTTTGTTTTCCTCCCTTGGCACTGGTCCCCGCCTAATAGCCTGAGACGGGTTTGTTTGCTGAATTTTTGCCTATTTTTTTTTTTTTTTCACAAAACAGTGACAAGAACAGTACCTAGCCCGTGGCAGAGACTCAAAGTAAGCTTGTTGAATGAATGAAATCAAAGCATTAATGCCCCGCAAGCTTGATATTTTGCTCTCGTTATTATTCCAACTGCATGGGACGCGGAACATAAAAAACGCAGCCTGGATGGTGCAGAAGTGCACATTCATGGCTTTGCCTTTTTACAGGTTTCACTCATAAGCAGCAGAGCAGCGCTGTTTTATTTGTAAAGTCATAAGCAACAATGCATGTGCTGTGCTGGGAACCTAAAAGGGACTTTGAGACACCAGACTCACGGTGAGCAGTCCAGACTATAGAACAAGGCACAGTTTGAAAGTGGAACAAGAAGAAAAGTTATTGTGCAAGAATATTGATAAGATGCTGCCTTACATTATAAGGAAAAGTTGTTTCCAATGGTCTTACTTGCAAATCTTGGGATCTTACGGTGTCAGGATCTTCTTTTCCCCCGTTCATATGAAGACAGGTTTGTTTTTTTTAAAGACCCTAAATCCTCAGCTTATACAGCTAGAGACACATAAGATTTAATAAATAACCAAATAACCATGGGACTTGAAAAAGAGGTCTGAATTTGAAATGGTCCACATGTCTTAGATTTTAATTCCTACCATTTGTATCAAATGTTGATCAAACGTCACATGGAATAAATGAGTCTGAATCCTCTGGCAGAGAAGCCCTATTGTAAAACCATCTTTGCCGGCATTAGCCCCTCCGCGTGAAGTGGCAAAGACGACAAGATGAGGCTGCTGCTACCCAGGCTCGTGGGTGAGGGAGCCACCATAAGGCGACCACTCAGAAACACGCTTGAGTAAACAGATGGGTCTTCTGCTGTGCCCTGAAGGCAAACAGACCGGGCTCTGCTGGACCTCGGGAGGGAGTGCATTCCAGGGTCCTGTCTCTCTCCTTGAAAATACCCTGCCTCTTGAGTTCCCAGACTTCAAGCCTCCAGCTCCTTCCTCTCTGGCACCGAGGAGGAATCACAGACAGGAGGGTTCCTGGGGAGAGCACATTTCGGTTCAACCCGGCTGTCTAGATAAAAGCCGGCCCCTGCACCTGCTCGGCCAGTTACACTGGGAGCCAGCAGCATCAAGGCTGCACAAGTGCAAAGACATTCCAAGGAAAGGGAAGGGTTTTTGTAGAAATCGCTACTACTTAATACATTTAAAAACTTGGGAAAGTGTGTCTTCTGTCCTTTGCTGCCACCATTCAAGCACAGGCTTCACCTGAAATTTTAAAAAAAGAGAAGGACGCTTTAGCAACATGTTCCTATGTTTCCTGCACAGACTCTATCCACTGTGGCAACAATGTAATTGTAGGATCTTATTACTAATCTCAATGTGGTGGTCCAGCTTTGAAAATGTTGTTGGGTCAAAAGTTTAGATTTGAAGTACACAAAGATCAACAAACTTGTTTAGTGCAGCATTGCCATTAGCAACAAGAGTAGCATGGAAAACAATATTTATCCATTGAGGTAGTTTAAGAAATTACATCACCAACATACTTTGGAATAATATATAGCCTGCAAAAATTAAACATAGGAACGTGTCCAAGATAAAGTGAATGTAAGATTTAAGCTACGAAACAGTATCAATGTTACAGGATCTCATTTTATTAAAATGTAAATGCTTGTCTTTACACAAAAAGATACCTAGGAGGATAAGAACAAACCACCTGAGGGGATTATGGGAGACTTCATTTTCTGTTTCACATATTCCTATGTTTTGGAAGTTTCCAACAGGAGTGCCTGGATGGCTCAGTTGGTTGAGCATCTGCCTTTGGCTCAGGTCATGATCCCAGGGTCCTGAGATCAAGCCCCACATCAGGCTCCCTGCTCAGTAGGGAGTCTGCTTCTCCCTCTCTGCCTACTGTTCTACCTGCTTGTGCTCTCTCTCTATCCCTCTGTCAAATAAATACATAAAATCTTTTTTTTTAAATCTCTTGTAAAATAATAAAAGAAAGAAAGATTGCAACAAGCATTTATTATTACTTTGAACAAAAAACACATGCAGGTTTGCGTGTGTGTGTATGTGTGTGCCCACGTGCACCTGTAATTAAGTTCTCCAAACTATGGACATAATAAAATCCAAAGTAATAAATGACACAGTGTAATGGCAGTTAATTTGTTATTAATCATACCCAGACTTACATTATGCCTTTTATCACTTCCTAAGAAACACATGATCCTAAACTGAGAAGACGGAGGTCATTCACAGGAAAACAATTTCTTTTCTTCTGACTCAAAAGCCCCGGCAACCATGTATTGTTAACTGCAATTACCCACTCGAACAAATACGTGAAAGAGAAGCCCATAATGGAAGTATAAATTTAGGTGGAAAACCACAGCCTAGATAGAAACACCTTCATTCCCCAAAGCACTCTCTTTCTTCGTGCTCTACCCACCCAAACTCCCCAGGTAACCTCAGGCCCCAAGACCCAAAAATCACTGTTTGTCATTGTCTCGCTTGTTGGTGGGAGCAGGTTGTCAATCACCACAAAGAACACAGAAAGATCCCAAAGTTTTTGTTCCCAGATTTTCTAAGATCACTTAAGAGAATGCAGTGACAGAAACAAGGGCAGCAGGCACACTGCCCCAGGCTCAGACCTGACTCACAGCAAAAGATGGTAAGCAAGGAAAACAATTTCAGGACGAACAAAGAAAATAAAATCCTCAGTACTTGTCTCATAAAAGGCCTGAGAAGTGGTTTGAAAGCCCTCGCTGGCTACTCTCTGTTCAGACAGAAGCAAATTAAAAAGGTTAGTCTGTTTTGCTGTTGAAGCTCGCTTATAACCACCTCTTTGTGGATGATAAATTTAAATGAACATTTCTCTGCTGCCATCTCGTGGATTATCGAGGTAATGCAGTTAAGGCTGAGGTGTGGCCAATCTAGTCCTTCCCCACCCATTACACCAGATATGAAAAGACTCTTTGATTGTTCATGACCATTTATGTGACAGAACAAAAGATAACTCAATTTATATCGCATTCTATTTCTAACATATTATATTAAACATCTTCGTAAGAACCAGATTTTTTTTTTAAGATTTTTATTTATTCATGGACAGAGAGAGATCACAAGTAGGCAGAGCAGCAGGCAGAGAGAGGTGGAGGAGGAAGCAGGCTCCCCACTGAGCAGAGAGCCCGACGTGGGACTCGATCCCAGGACCCTGAGATCATGACCTGAGCCGAAGGCAGAGGCCCAACCCTCTGAGCCACCCAGGCGTCCCAGAACCAGATTTATTTTTAAATTTAAGATGTTTTAGTTTTCAAATGTTACCTTGATAGGGAAACAAATGTTCTTGTCGCCGCTTAGGCACTGATCACTTCCAAAAAAAAAAAACTAATGTTGTAATATACACTATTGGCATTATCTCTATCACCCAACACTAAAATTTATAAAACAAAGTTAAAATCCAAGGGCGCTGGCTGGCTCAGCCTGTGGGATTTGTGACTCTTGATCTCAGAGCTGTGAGTTCAAGCCCTATGATGGGTGTAGATATTACTTAAAGAGCGCCTGGGTGGCTCAGTCATTGGGTGTCTGCCTTGGGCTCAGGTCATGATCCTGGGGTCCTAGGATCGAGCCCCACATTGGGCTCCCTGCTCCGCGGAAGGCCTGCTTCTCCCTCTCACACTCCTCCTGCTTGTGTTCCCTCTCTCACTGTATCGCTCTCTGTCAAATAAATAAATAAAATCTTTTTAACAAGATATTACTTAAATAAATAAACTTAAAAAGTAGAAGCTAAAATATCTTATCTAAAAAGTGACGTACGTGGCATTTTGGTCTAACTCCAAACCCAGTCCCTCCAAACCTACACACCGTTGGGAAATTGTAGCCGGGAGCAGGAACACAAGAGCATGGAGTTGGGGGGTCCCAAACAGACCAGGTGCAGCCACTAGCCCCTGACAAAATCCAAAGACAGAGAAATGAGTAGTAGTGAAATGAGAAAGGAATTAATTTTGGTGAGGCCAACCCTGGGAAGACAGCAGACTACCATCTCAAGGACTGTCTCCAAAGAGCCAAAAGTACCTCTACAGTTTATATAAGGAAACTGTGGGACAGAGATGGGTGTGTACCTGCAGGTGGGCTTTGAGGATCAAATCGATGACCGTCTGGGAGTCAGTCACAGGCAGCGTCTTGCTGCCTCAGTGCGATCTTGACAGCTTGAGAGAGTAGTTTAGTTTCTCAGTTTCCCAACAGGCATTGCTTTGCCCTCAAGGTCTTCCACTGGAGCTCACCTGGTGGTGTGACCACTCCTTAGAGACTGGAACGGCCCTCGAAGAACCGCCAGCCTACTTTTGACGAGGTGAGGTAGGAGTATAATAACTTCAGAGCTGTTCCCCTCCACAAACACTGAGAGCAGGGAAAGGAGGGAGAGGGAAAGGGGAAATGGGAATGAGATATTGTGATTCTGGTGAGAAATATATAGGTGGTCTTTGTCGCCATTCCCATCACAGAGCTCCTAAAACTCTTGAAATTTCCTAAATGATGAAAGCAATAAAGGTGTCTTTTGTTACGTTAATGAGGTGGCTTTGGACCACATCTCAGGATGGGCCCCAGAGGTTGAATCAATCACCAATAGCCAGTGCTTTAATCAATCATGCCTATGTAATGAAACCTCCTTAAAAACCCAGAGGGTTGGAACACCTGGGTGGCTCAGTGGGTTAAAGCCTCTGCCTTTGGCTCAGGTCATGGTCTCAGGGTCCTGGGATCGAGCCCCACATCGGGCTCTCTGCTCGGCGGGGAGCCTGCTTCCCTCTCTCTCTCTCTGCCTGCCTCTCTGCCTACTTGTGATCTCTCTCTGTGTCAAATAAATAAATAAAATCTTAAAAAAAAAAAAAAAAAAAAACCCAGAGGGTTCAGAGAGTTTCCAGTTTGGCGAACCTGTGGAGATTCAGGGAGAGTGTGTGCCTGGAGTGGGCACAGAAGACCTGCACCCTTTCCCCCCACCTGGCCCTATGTAACATTTCTCTCTGATTGTTCCTGAGTTAGATCCTTTTATAATACACTAGTAATCTAGTTAGTAAGATGTTTCTCTAGGTTCTGTGGGCTGCTCTTGCAAATCAATCGCACTGAAGGAAGGGATCCTTAGAACTTTCAATCTGTAGCTGGTCGATTAGAAACACAGGTGACAATCTGGACTTTGCAATTGTCATCTGAAGTGTGTGGAGGGGGCAGTCTCATGGGACTGAGCCCTTAGCACGAGGTATGTGGTACTGTCTCCAGGTGGTGTCAGAACAGAGTTGAAGTGTGGGACTCAACTGATGCTAGAGAATGGCTTGGTGGTGTTGAAAAACACACAGAATGAAACTGGTGTCAGGATTGTGGCTATCATCCCTTGTCTGATTCTGAATGCAGTCCCAGCGGGTGAATGTTATTGTGAAGTGTGGGGAGACATTTCCTACGTGGCTGCCAAACCCACTGCCAAGTGTTGTTACTCATTCATGCTGAAATGTCCTGTACCATTTCTGGACTTGCAAGCATTCCTTGGAGAACCCAAGTTTTAGGGTCAGCAACAAATCCAGAAAGGGATAGAAGGGAAAAAATAGAAATCCTTGTTAGTCATAATATATATATTGGAGAACTGAAAAAAAAACTGGAAAAAATCCTGCTGCCTAGCCCTCCCTGACTTCTTTCTCCAGTAAATCTGAGGAAGTATAGAATTTTCCCCACTTGAAAGAACTTAAAAAGAGTCTATTAAGGGAATGTTCATGAGACTCTCCAAATTTGTTCTTCAGGATCCCATGATCAAGGTGGAGGACACGTATTTCTTTTTTTTTTTTTTTTGAAATTTATTTTTTTAATTAACATATAATGTATTGTTTGTTTCAGGGATACAGGTCTGTGATTCATCAGTCTTACACAATTCACAACATTCACCATAGCACATACCCTCCCCAATGTCCATCATCCCAGCCACCCCATCCTTTCCACCCCCCTCCCCTCCAACAACCCTCAGTTTGTTTCCTGAGATTAAGAGTTTCTTATGATTTGTCTCCCTCTCTGGTTTCATCTTGTTTCATTTTTCCCTCCCTTCCTCTATGATCCTCTGTCTAGTTTCTCAAATTGCTCATATCGGAGAGATCATATGATAATTGTCTTTTTATGATTGACTTATTTTGTTTAGCATAATACTCTCTAGTTCCATCCACATGGTTGCAAATGGCAAGATTTTGGGGTTTTGATGGCTGCATAGTATTTCATTGTATATATACGCCACATCTTTATCATTCATCTGTTGATGGACATCTGGGCTCTCTCCATAGTTTGCCTATTGTAGACATTGCTGCTATAAACATACAGGTGCATGTGTCCCTTCAGATCACTACATTTGTATTTTTAGGGTAAATGTCCAGTAGTGCAATTGCTGGGACATAGGGTAGCTCAATGTTCAACTTTTTGAGGAACCTCCAGGGACATGTATATCTATGGCCACTGTCAGACCAGCACCTTGCAGTTGATTGCTAGTCTAGGCATGGTATATATAGTAAATCAGTTTTTAGGAAAGGTAGGAGAGCAAGGTACTAATACGCACTCTCATTTGCAATTTATTTACCTCTGGTTATAATGTGGATGGCTCCATAAGAGGAGAAAGGTGACCTGATAGATCTTCTGAGTCAGATTCTGGCTCTAAAATGCCACTTCTTCATAAGGTTCTATAAAATCTATGCTTGGGGACTTGAAGATAAAATATTACATTGGCCAGGAAGAAAGCCTGTATTGCT
Source organism: Enhydra lutris kenyoni (assembly GCF_002288905.1). Taxonomy (NCBI): domain Eukaryota; kingdom Metazoa; phylum Chordata; class Mammalia; order Carnivora; family Mustelidae; genus Enhydra; species Enhydra lutris. The sequence continues at coordinate 1,943,812 of NW_019154125.1, read as the reverse complement.
AAATTTAGGGGAGGGTAAAAGGACACCCAGTTAAATTCAGATTTTAGCTTTTAAAAAGAAATTGGACAATGGAATATTACTCGGCCATCAAAAAGAATGAAATCGTACTATTTACAATGACAAGGATGGAACTAGAGGGTATTATGCTAAGTGAAATAATTCAGTCAGAGAAAGACAAATACCATATGATTTCACTCATATGTCGAATTTAAAAAACAAAACAGATGAACGTGGGGAAGGGAAGGAAAAATGAGACAAAAACAGAGAGGGAGACAAACCATGAGAGACTTTAACTATAGCAAAAAAACTGAGGGTTGCTAGAGGATAGGTGGGTGGAGAGATGGGTAACTGGATGGTGGACAGTAAAGAGGACACTTGAAGTAATGAGCACTGGGTGTTGTGTGCAACTGATGAATCACTAAATTCTACTTCTGCAACTAATAATACAGCATATATTAGTTCAATTGAATTTAAATAAAAACTTCTTTAAAAAGAACTTGGGACATATTTATATTAAGAATTTATTCAATGTTGGGGTGCCTGGGTGGCTCAGTGGGTTAAGCCTCTGCCTTCGGCTCAGATCATGATCTCAGGGTCCCGGGATCGAGCCCCACATCAGGCTCTCTGTTCAGCAGGGAGCCTGCTTCTCCCTCTCTCTCTGCCTACTTGTGATCTCTCTCTCTGTCAAATAAGTAAATAAAATCTTTAAAAAAAAAAAAAAGAATTTATTCAATGTTTATCTGAAATTCAAATTCCCAGTTGGCATCCTGAATTTTATCTAGCAACCCTAATCTTTCCTCTCCCCAAAGGGAATATTAAATTAAATAAAACTGACATGTCAACTGGAAAAAAGAAAACAAACCAGAATTCCTTTTAAATATAAAGCTAATATTTTTAATTATTAAGATAATTTATCATAAGAATATACTGAGTAACAAGTTTTCCAAATATAAAGGGGGGGGGGGAAGGCAAATTACATTAAGTTATAATTTAAGATAGAATTGAAGGTCAGATAGAATAATTCGGTTCAGTAAATCAGACTTAGTAAGCACCCTCAATGCAGGCACCATACTAGACATTGGGAAGGGCAAGAGGGACAAGAGCAGCCCCTGTTCCCAAACAGCCCATAGTCTAGTAGCAGGGAGAGAAAGCAGAGTTGATACAGGGTTGTAGACAGGAATCCAGAAGACACTCACCTTTCACCCTTTCTTCTGCCCTCCATAGAACCTGGTCTCATCACTAATGAAGTGTGACTATCAGGGGAAGAGATTTAATTTAAATAAATCGATCAGGGTGGCTCAGTGGGTTAAAGCTTCGGCCTTCAGCTCAGGTCATGATCCCAGGGTCCTGGGATCGAACCCCTCATCGGGCTCCTTGCTCAGCGGGGAGCCTGCTTCCCCGTCTCTCTGTCTGCCTCTCTGCCTACTTGTGATCTCTGTCTGTCAAACAAATAAATAAATAATATTTTAATAAATAGAACTGTCTGATTCTTGGTTAACATCAAAACCTACACATTTTTGGGGTGCCTGAGTGGCTCAGTCAGTTAAGTGGCCAACTCAATCTCAGCTCAGGTCTTGACCTCAGGGTCGTGATTTCAAAACCTTCACTGGGCTCCATGCCCAACATGAAGCCCACTACAAGAAACAAACAAAACAAAACCTAGACACATTGTCTGTCAGATAATAAAATGATAAAATGTCAAAGCTCTAAATAACCTTGGAAATCTCATCCAGCATGTCTGTGTGATAGAACAGAGGTATACAGTCCGGTATCTGTGGGCATCAACGTGGCAGTCCCCTAATCTGCAGACTCTGTCCAGAGTCTTGTCCTGACTGTTGCTTCCTTAGGTGACATCAGGCCATGAGGGTGGACTGGCCCATATCTCAGGTTCCAAGTGACGAATAAATTCATGCTTCCAGACACCAAAGCTGCCAAAGTAGAGAGAATTTTTAAGAGTTATAAGAACGACTGTTGCCATACTGTAACACTCAAGCTAGAGCAAAGTGCACAGTGGGTTTAGGAAGGAAAACAGAAAAAGATATTAAAATCAAATGTGATGCTTCCAGCTAATTCAGTAGGTAAAATCTAGTCATTCTATCCTTTATCCTCACAAGGTTGAGTCAAATGGCTTATGTCTGAACTTAACTAAAACAAACTGGTTAGGAAAATTCACAGTGAGTTGACAACTGGTTCGCAGAACAGATAGAGTATAGAAATTGACTTATGAATTGCTGATGCTAGTTATTTATTGCCTTCTTCCCTCTGCTTGTCACTCTAACTTAAAAGAATAAAAAGGGAGAAGAAAGCAAAAAAAAAAAGAATAGAGCTGAGATTCCATCTCCGAGAGAAAGGGGTGAAATGACGTTAACATAGTGAAGTACTTGTCCTCCTTTTCCTTGAACTTTCCCTTCAGCAAATTGCCTTTATTTAAAGCATCTTCCTGTCAGAAATCCTTGATGTTGTGTGGGGAAGCTTTGTCTCCGTCTCCCCAGAAATAGCCCACGTTCCTATTTATGTATGTATAGGGTGATCCCTTTTAGAAATAGGAAAACTGATTAGGACAATTCCCCTTAAAATGGAAATGGTTAATAGTTTCTAATCTTCCCAATTCACACAGCACCATTTCCCTGTTCTAACAAAACTGATGAAGCTTTAGGCATAAACACAAAGATATTTTTACTCATTAAGGGTTTCTTTCTCTGCCCCCACTACCACCTGTAATACCGGGACATAGACATCTCTGGACAAACAATCTGTTTGCTACATTCTGGTCCGTCCCTTGCTTAAAATGCCCAACACTCATCTGCCTTTGTCCCACATAGTCGAAAAGCTTTTGATGTTTCCAAGTTACGTGATTGCAGAAAATATCTGTTATATTTTGTGCCTAGAACCTCTCCTCCTTGTGGTTACCCCCATTTTGCTCTGTTGAGCTGTAGCCCACACTCAGCTCTCATGTGTCAAATGTCTTTGAGTTCACTCTACAATCTAGGCCTAAATTCTATGGCCAGACAGACCATATGGGAGAAAGATGGCTATAGCCACCCTAGAACAAAATTTCCAGATTTCTTTCCTATAACTACTGGAGTATGTTGAGGAATGCGCCCTAATCAGTGGGGTGCCAGGAGACACTTGCTGAGAACTACAGGACAGTTCCTGTAGTTCACGTAGTATCATGTATCATGTAGTATCATGAGAAAGATACTCATTCTCATGCAACTTTCACTGAAGTAGGCTGAGCTGTTGCTATCTCTTGCTACCACGAGTAGAAAGTCTGAGAACAGAACTAGAATAAACAGAGATAAAGTTTAGAATGACAGAAAGAAGGTGCTGTGTTACTATGTAAGCTCCCATAGAAAACTAAACTGCATCTAAAGAAAGCACTACTACTCAACCTTTTCAGTTTTGTGAATCGTAAGTTACATCCTTGCCTTTAGATTTCCTGTCACTCCCAAGGGATGCTGCTTTAAAAAGAGGGCAGATAGGGGCGCCTGGGTGGCTCAGTGGGTTAAGCCTCTGCTTTCAGCTCAGGTCATGATCCCAGGGTCCTGGGATGGAGCCCCGCATCGGGCTCTCTGCTCAGCAGAGAGCCTGCCTCCACGTCTCTCTCTGCCTGCCTCTCTGCCTACTTGTGATCTCTGTCTGTCAAATAAATAAATAAAATCTTAAAAAAAAAAAAAAAAGAGGGCAGAGGTGGGGTGCCTGGGTGGCTCAGTCAGTTAAGCCTTTGGCTCAGGTCATGATCTCAGGGTCCTGGGATTGAGCCCCATGTCGGGCTCCCTGCTCAGTAGGGAGTCTGTCTCTCCCTCTCCTTCTGCCCTTCCCCCTCCTCCCCACCTCACGCACTCTTTCTCTGTCGAATAAATAAATAAAATCTTTTTTAAAGGGGGGGAGGGAGCAGAGAACCAGAAAGAGTCTTAAAATTAAAAATATGATTTCTTAAATAAAAATTTCCATAGAAGCCTAGAAGACAAAGCTGAGAAAATTCCACAATGCAAACCAAAAAAGTAAAGCAGTGAAAAATATAAGAATAAAGTTGGAGAATGGAGAATCAACTGAGGAAGCCCGGTATTAGTTAAGTGGGAGTTGGGGTGGGGAGAGACAACTAAAGGAAGAAAATTCCTAGAGCTGAAGACAAAAGTCTTCAGGATGAAATGCCATGCAAGATAAATAAAAAGGATTTACACCAAGATATATATATAGATGTTTCTATATATATATAGAAACATATATCTATAATAAAGGCACCAAAGTATACCTTATGCCAAGGTAGAGCCTTGTAAAACTGCAGAATTTCAAGGAAAAAGTAGAGACCATAAAGCTCCTAGAGAATAAAAACAGGTTCCCTACAAAGGAGGAATTCAAAGTAATATTTAACTGCTCAACAGGGTGCCTGAATGATATAAGACAATATTTTAAACATTTGGAGAGAAAAAAATTGTATAGATCTACAATTCTATACTAAATAGTACCAGCCATCCTGATCAAGGAAATAAGAAAATGATAAGACTTAGAAGGAAAAAGATAAAACTATCAGTCAATTCTTAGAAATAATGAGTTAAGCCAAGTTCCCAGATTAAAAAAAAAAAAAAACAAAACACACAAACCTCCCAATAGCATTATTCTACACTCACCAATTAGAAAATATAATTGAGGGGTACCTGGCTCAGTCAGGTCAGTATCCAACCCTTAATCTCAGCTCAGGTCTTTATCTCAGGGTCATGAGTTCAAGCCATATGCTGGGCGTGGAGCCTACCTAAAAAGAAAAAGAAAGTAAAATTGAAAGTAAGATACTAGTCACCTGAGTGGCTCAGTCATTAAGCATCTGCCTTCGGCTCAGGTCCTGATCCCAGGGTCCTGGGATTGAGCCACACATCGGGCTCCTTGCTGAGCAAGAAGCCTGCTTCTCAGAACCTCTCCCTCTGCCACTGCTTGTGTTCTCTCTCTCACTGTGTCTTTCTCTGTCAAATAAATAAAGTGTTTAGAAAGAAAGAAAGAAAGAAATTAAGATATCATTCAGAGAAGCAACAAAGCCAAGTGTGAAGAAAAGTAAAAAGGTTCAGAGATATTCAAGGACTCTGTGGACACACCCTCCCGGAAAAAAATTTCATAGAATCTGAAAACAATAAGATTAACCCACATTACTATGAAAAAAATCCTGTGATGACAGCTATGTGGCTAAGACAAGACATTAGAAGATATAAAGAAGACTGTCTTCAAAAAGAATGTTGGAATGGATTTTTTTTTAAAGATATTATTCATTTATTTGACAGACAGATCACAAGCAGGCAGAGAGGCAGGCAGAGATAGAGAGAGGAGGAAGCAGGCTCCCTGCTGAGCAGAGAGCCCGATGCGGGGCTCGATTCCAGGACCCTGAGATCATGACCTGAGCCAAAGGCAGAGGCCTAACCCACTGAGCCACCCAGGCGCCCCTGTTGGAATGGATTTTATTTTTTCTTTTTTTTCTTTTTTTTTAAAAAGATTTTATTTAGTTATTTGACAGACAGAGATCACAAGTAGGCAGAGAGGCAGGCAGAGGGAGAGAGGGGGAAGCAGGCTCTCCGACGAGCAGAGAGCCCGATGTGGGGCTCGATCCCAGGACCCTGAGACCATGACCTGAGCTGAAGGCAGAGGCTTAACCCACTGAGCCACCCAGGTGCCCCTGGAATGGATTTTATTCAGCAAATCATATGAGTAAGAAGCTGAAAGAACTTACTGATATGGCAAAGAAACATGTTTTTTTTCTTTCTCAACAAGAACTTAAAAGGCAACTCTGGAAACCCTGGAAAAATTTTAGAAACCTGAAAAAAAAAACCAAAAAACAATAAAAAACAAATAGGAAGAATCCTCTTTCAAGTAGCAAAGATTTGATTTGGTGGGAGTATGTTTGTTTATTGGTTCAATCCTACTGGCTCAGTGTTAAATATTATTACACATACCACTCACAAGAATTAACTCGAAATGTATTAAAGACCTAAATGTAAAAGTTGAATTGTCAAACTTATACAAAAAATAGGGGAAAACCTGCTTGACATTGGTCTGGGCAATGATTTTTTGGATGTAACATCAAAAGTACAAGCAACAACAACATCAACAACAAAAAAGTATAAGCAACAAAAGCAAAAATAAACAGATAACACTATATCAAACTAAGAAACTTCTACACCGAAAATGAAGCAATCAGTTAAGTAGCACCTGGGTGGCTCAGTGGGTTAGGCCTCTGCCTTCGGCTCAGGTCATGATCCTGGGATCGAGCCTTGCAACAAGCTCTCTGCTCAGCTGGGCTCCTGCTTCTCCCTCTCCTTCTGCTTGTCTCTCCCCCTGCTTGTGCTCTCTCTCTCTCTGTCAAATAAATAAATAAAATCTTTTAAAAATAATAATAATAAGGGGCACCTGGGTGGCTCAGTGGGTTAAGCCGCTGTCTTCGGCTCAGGTCATGATCTCGGGGTCCTGGGATCGAGTCCCGCGTCGGGCTCTCTGCTCAGCAAGAAGCCTGCTTCCTCCTCTCTCTCTCTTTCTCTGCCTGCCTCTCCGCTACTTGTGATCTCTCTCTGTAAAAAAAAAATTAAAAAATAATAATAATAATAATAATAATATAACTAACAAACTCAGGGGCCGGTAGTGGGGGAGGTGGGAGTCATCTTTCACATTAGGGTGTTGACTAATACAGCCTAAAGATGACATACATCAGGAAACAGAGAACTGTGAGTATTATTTACTCTGGTGGTAGCCACCTTTAGAATTAAAAAATAGAACAGTTAAGAAGTGACCCCCTCTGAAAAGTGATACTAAAGATAGAGTGAGAGATTTTTACTTGTTATTTAAAACCATTGAATACCAATCTATTTTTTTTTTAATTTATTTATTTGACAGAGAGAGATCACAAGTAGACAGAGAGGCAGGCAGAGAGAGAGAGGAGGGAAGCAGGCTCCCCGCTGAGCAGAGAGCCCGATGTGGGGCTCGATCCCAGGACACTGGGATCATGACCTGAGCCGAAGCCAGAGGGTTTAACCTGCTGAGCCACCCAGGTGCCCCACCAATCTATTTTTTAAAACTATGTGTATGTTTTATGTAATAAAAATAACTTAAGAAGTATCATTTTATCTTCAAGACATAACTATATTTTTCTATATTGCACATGCTGGAAACAGAAACAGTATGCTGACGTCCAAGAAACTGTTAAAATACTTCCACTGCCTCATAGCAGAGTGATCAAACACTGACATATGCTTAATACAGCTTTAATGCTGTAAAAGAAAAAACATCATGCAAACACTAAACTTGTTCAGATTTCTGTGTGTTCTAATGGGAAACAACTCTTCCACAGATTTGTTTCAGAAGTTAAGAATTTAAAAAAAAAATAAAAATAAAAATAAAAAATAAAATAAAATAAAATAAAAAATAAAAAATAAAAAAAGTTAAGAATTTGCGGGGCACCTGGGTGGCTCAGTGGTTAAGCCTCTGCCTTCGGCTCAGGTCATGATCCCAGGGTCCTGGGATCGAGCCCCACACGGGCTCCCTGGTCGGTGGGGAGCCTGCTTCTCCCTCTCCCACTGCCCCTGCTTGTGTTCCCTCTCTCGCTATGTCTCTCTCAGTGAAATAAATAAATAAAATCTTAAAAAAAAAAAAAAGTTAAGAATTTGCTTACTTTCCACAAATCCACACTCACTGTCTTTAAGAACCTTTCTTTTTCATGTTTCCCAAGTCCTGAAATGCAACTGAAAATAAAAAATAGAGTGAAAGATGATATTCTTAAGTTTGTGGTGCTAGGGGCTATTGACCATTTTAGGAGCCGACTAAGATGCTTCCAGAAATAAATTTTAAAAACTAGCTTATTGCAGAAAACCAATGAAAATATATCACCCAACAAAAATGTCCCTGTCAAACACATCTTTATCTAAAATCAACATGGTGAGTTGATTTCTTGGGTGGGAGAAGGACGAACAGAATATTAGAGCAGTCTGCCTGCTAGATCTCGCCCCAGAGAGAACAGACCAGCACGGACCTGTAGATGTAACAGGAAAGCAGTTGCTTCCGAAATTATGATGAGAAAGTAGACACTCGGGAAATAGTTTTCACACAAAATTTGACCCACTATGGATAGTAGGAATGACTTAAGCTGCCACACAGTGTCAGAAAAAAACAAAGGAAAACCAAGTTAGCCTCGTAAGTCTGTGAGGTTCCGAGGATCAACCTGGCATTAAGTCCCAAACAGAGTTAACCATCTAGAGAATGGTTGCTTTTACTCAGGCTTCTTTATGGATTGTGAGCCTGTCACATTTCACTCGTTTCACGAGCCTCATCTACAAGCCACACTAAAAATTAATTAGCAAAACAGATTCATCACTGTGATTATAGGACGCAGAGAGTCTAAAGTCAGGAATGTAATGTTTGCCGTAGAACTATCTGGCGAGGCCAGAAAGACAGGAGTGCCTGACCATATAGGATGATTAATCAAAGTTCCCTAAGCAACTCTTCCATGGTAAGCCCACAGTAAAGAGGAAGTGCTGCAAGGCATAGTCAACTCCAAACAACGTGATAAAACTGTAGAAACAAGGGTAGAGAGGCCAATCTGATACATCAATCAGAAATAGAGCAGCTAATTTTAAAAACATGAAAATTTTATAGGCTAAGAGCTTCAACTGCGCACATTGACAGGACCTAAAAATCTCACACGCTATTCCAAACTAAAGAACACAGTTAGACACAAATTGGGGCAGCTGCCAATGACCACCCAAGGTCACATCTGTGCTACTGCTCTTCACTGCTCTCTAACAGCTCATGCTCTCACTGGCACACAGCCTGCTGACTCACATAGCTCCTCTCCCACGCTGGCCATGATGCCGGGTCCAGGACTGGACAACGGTCCAACCTGTAGCTAGGATGCAGGCTCCATATTGCCTGTCAGAGTGGCACGGAGATGATGCTGGAGTGGCTCAAGCTTTGTTCCCTGCCATTCAGGGAAAGCCCATCCATGGCAATGTACAAGGCAAAAACAAAGCTAGCCTGTGCAGGGTTCCAATGGCATTCAAATCCCTAGATGTCACCAGACCTGGAGCTGACTCTGAGCCTGCCCTTTCAGCAAGATGTCTATGTGAACCAATGCATTCTTTTAGCTTTAATTAAAGTTGGGTTTTTGTCATTTGAAAGAGGCTTAATGTTTATCATCTGTGTAAATAGTTTATTGAAGAAACATGACTCTTTAGGGGAATTATGTAAAGCAATTTTTTAAATTATTGCCTGAAGCTATACTACTTTGAGTCTCCCTCTCTCATCTTTTAAAGATAAGCACAAATTAAATGCCTTTCAGTTTTTATGGAAGTCAGCAAACTTTTTCTGTAAAGAACCTGATAGTAAATATTTTAGGTTTTGTGGGTCACATATGATTTCTGTTTCATATTCTTATTTTGTGATCCTTTAAAAAATGTCAACACTATGGATTGGGGCTGGATTTGACCCATGAATTGTTTAAAAAGTTCAGTTTTGAACTTCAGTCTCATTGCTTTTTTTTTTTTTCTTTTTAAGATTGTTTTTTTGTCTGACAGAGAGAGAGAGAGAGAGACCAAGCAAGAACAAGCAGGGGGAGCAGCAGAGGGAGAGGGAGAAGCAGGCTCCCCAGTGAGCAGGGAGCCCGAGCCTGGGGCTTGATCCCAGGACTTTGGGATCATGACCTGAGCCAAAGGCAGATGCTTAACCATCTGAACCACCCAGGTGCCCCAAGCTTTAGTCTCATTCTTGGGAGAAGCACGTTTCTGCCATGTGTGCTGGACTGCCAGGTGTAGTTGTCCTCTGACACTGAGCAAATTCTGTAGCTACTCATGTAGATGACTAAGTAAGTCAAAGTGACCACCAGGAAGTCCCCCATGATTCCCAAAGCCAGGATTAGGGTGAGGCAAGCAAGATGCCCAGGACACAAAAGTTAAGGAATTTCTCACCCTTAGATGCTAATCCTGCATTTGTGCAAACCTAGGACTGAGTGCTTCCCTAAATTTTGCACCATGGATGCCCTCCTTTGCCTCACCCTTCTCCTAGCCCAGACAACTCCTACATAACAGCTCACTCTTTTTTTTTTTATTAAAGATTTTTTTTTTATGTATTTATTTGACAGAGAGAGATCACAAGTAGGCAGAGAGGCAGGCAGAGAGAGAGAGAGAGAGGGAAGCAGGCCCCCCGCTGAGCGGAAAGCCCAATGCGGGACTGGATCCCAGGACCCTGAGATCATGACCTGAGCTGAAGGCAGCGGCTTAACCCACTGAGCCACCCAGGCGCCCCCAGCTCACTCTTAAGAAGACTGAAACTGGTTTGCTTGCTCTCTCTATGATGTTTGCTGATTTGGGTCCTGGCTTCTCCTGGAGCATAACCTACTCCATGTATTCATATTAGCCCAGCCCATGAATCACCCCTACCCCCAATGGCACTTGGGGGCAAGGAAACCAACCAATATGCTGAGGTTTGTGCTTTTATTGTGTGGTGAGTAATATAAACAATTTTTCTGACCTAGGAATCTAATATCTTCTGCCAGTAGATGTGGAAGCTAACTTGTTAGCTTGCAAAGTAAAATCAGACCCTCTACAGTTCTTGATGTTCATATCTGATGCAAAACCCCTTGCCCATCGCTATCCTTCAAACCATCTCCATCGAGGGCTGGATGGCACCCCAGGACTTGTAACAGTATTGTCCATCCTTGTGATACTTTCTCCCCTTTCTTCTTTAACTCTGGAGCTGGAGACAAGGAGGAGGGAAGGAGATCCCCCCAGTAGGAAGAGTCCATCATTTCTCTTAACTGGACTTGGTTCTGTCTCACGCTGGTGGTCTCCAAATAGGCTTTATGTGTGTTCCTCTCGTGCTCCTGTCAGCTTCAGCCCAGCTCCTTCAGGAAGGAGGAGTCTCTCCCTTTGACGCATACACGGCAAATGTCCTCAAAGCCCCTCTTGAGGTGGTTAGTCTTCTCACTTGACCTAGGTAACTGTATAGTTCCTGTCCTTCCTTTAGCCTCCAAGTTCCTTCTCAAGGAGTTCAAAGAATCTCTAGGTAACTTTTCCATAGCCTGAGGGCTACGCAAACCTAGAACAGGGTGGCAGCTCCCACCCTCTTCTACAGAAGCACTCATGCCACATGCACCTCAAGGTCCTCCACGCTCTACTGACACAGGCTACTCTGGCCAACCTCTTGCCTTCAGAGATCCGTAGACAGAAGCACGTAGTAGTTCTATGTACACATTCCATTCCAGATTCTATGGGAAATATTTTCTGCTCTCTGTGCTCTGTCCATGCTCCACTAAAGTGACAATGCAAGAAGGACCTATTGGTACTTTTGGTGTCAGACTGATTGTCTTGGAGCCACCCACCCCTCCCCACCTGCCCTGGGTTGGGAGAAACCACCGGGAGAAGTGGAACAAGACCTCTGCTATTTCTTCTTAAGGTCAAAATTTCACTCCCCCTTCTTCAAACTTCTTACATAACCTCGCAGGTAAAGGAAGTGTTCATACAATAAATCCAGAATTTGGTAGTGTTGGACAGTAGATAGTCCATTTTGGGTTAGGACAGAGAATTTACTACCCTTTCTTCTCAGTTTCGGGCATGGCCAGCGATTCCAGAACAATAGGAAAGTTCCTACTGAATATCCTGACACCTGCATTAAGACATGGGTCTTTTATACACATTGGAAATGAACATATACAACAACTTTGCAACATTGTTAGGTTCCACTAAAATAAATCCCACAATGGGAAACTTTGTACTATGTTCATAGGTTTCGTATATATGATGATAGCACAAACAAAAACTGGTCTCCAATTTAAGGGAAATTTTTTTCAAGAGAAATTTATAATACATTCAAACATATAAACCAGAAAAGACAACTTCAGAAATTAGAAAAACAAAAATGTCCTTATTAGAAGTATTAAAATATTTTCTGACTCAGTAGAATGCTTGTGGTTACTTCAATGTTCAAATGACTTTATTGTCTTGTACACCAATCATGACACCACCAAAAATATCATCTTGTGCAGTTTTAGAGCTGGCCTCAAAGGGTTCTAGGTCTTTATAGCAGCGGCTCTTAAACTTCAGCATGCCTGCATCGAGGTCCCCTGGTGGGCTTATTAAAACTCTAATTGCTGGATCCCAACCCCAGTTTCTGACCCAGCAGCTACTTGTTGGGTGGGGTCCGAAATTTTGCTTTGCTAACAAGTGTTCAGTGATGTCAATGTTGCTGGTCTGGGAATCAAACATTATTAAAGAACCACTGCCTAGGGCACCATCTTCTAGCTCAGGACAGCCCAGAGGGGCCCAATCCAACCTGTCCTCTCTTTATACAGCTTTATTATACCATAGGCATACTCATTTGTTTACATATTGTCTCTGGCTCCTTTCTTGGTACAGTTGTAGAGTTGTGTAGCTGGGACAAACTTTATACCCTACAAAGCCCTTTTTCTGATCCTTTTTGGAATATTCACTGTTGGTGAATTTGGTCCTCTAAAGGAAAAGTTTGCTCATCTCTGATTTAGAGCATCATCTTTTAGCCCATAGCAAACCCTGCCACATAGCCTTCTGGACTGGACAAAGGATGGTTACAGAGGATAACCATGCAAGGCTGCTGCTATGATTGGGGCTTATTTCATTAATTATGCAATTCAATTAAATTGTGTAATAGCCTTGACTTTGTATGGGTCATTTGCAGCTATACCTAAACTTTAAAACTATTTGCTGGAAACCTTAATTTATATTCAGGTCATTATTTTAATTCTTTTAATGAAAAAAAATTTTTAATGTCCCTATATACCTTGAAAGATAAAGAACTGTTGGAATTATCTGTTATCCAGTAACAAAGGGAAATTGGAAGGATGCAGCATTTATTATTATTATTTTTTTAAAGATTTTATTTATTTATTTGACAGAGAGAGATCACAAGTAGGCAGAGAGAGAGAGAGGAAGCAGGCTCCCTGCTGAGCAAAGAGCCCAATGCAGGGCTCGATCCCAGGACCCTGGAATCACGAAATGAGCTGAAGGCAGAGGCTTTAACCCAATGAGCCACCCGGTGCCCCCTGCAGCATTTATTATAGTAGAGTTTACTTCTCATACAGAGATGTACATACAAGGAAAAAAATCTCATAAAGTCAAAATTATGCTTGGAAATCTAAGTCACCTTTAAAATACAGTATACAACATTTACAGACCATGTTGGAGGCAGACTCTCAATATGTCCAACACAGCCAATTTTTCCTTCAGCATTCAAACAGATGGCTCATTCTTTGGGTGAGCACCAGATGAAGTAGTTGGTTTGTATTTGAGGCCATCTTGTATAAAAAAAAAAAAAAACCACTTCTCTTTAAACACTAGAATCACACTCTGCACAGTGAGAAGCTCACACTACATGGCACAAAGAATCTATGACCAATTGAGGAAGCCATAAATTAATGTCTCCCTTTTAACACTTAGTCTGGGGGATACTCAAGAGAAATGGTAGGCACAAGTGACTGCAGGACTTAAATTCTCAACCTTTCTTAATTTCTCTCTGGCCCAGCACTCCAGTTGGAGTCATAAAATTTAAATGTAACTCTGATGGGATTCCTCGATGTACATGAAGATCCTGGCAATGAAATCAAGGTCTTGAAATGGTGGTTCATATCCCACTCCTGGTACTAATTTCTGCTATTGCTTTGCTCAGAGTAAGAAAAATCCAGGTAAACTTAAAGGAAAAAGATTTGAGATTTATCAGCATTAATAGCGGTACTAGTACTTTGATACTATTATCTCTATGTCAGGGCTTTTTAGCTCCAAAAAATCCAAGCTGGAATTTGACTAGGTCATTCATCACCATCCCTCATCTCTGACCCCTGAAGAGTCATGGCCATGGCTGAGTCAACACCATGGTAAAATGCAAACACTTCTATTCCAATAGACAAAGCTGTCTTGAGCTATTTTCCTCTGACAAAGGCAACTTAAGAGGCTGTCACTTTAAGGCTCCATCCATATTTAGTACAAATACCAAATACCAAGCCCCTCCAAAGGATCCCAAAGATTAATTGAAGCCATTATTTATTCCTCATGGTAAGTTCACATGAGATTGTTTTTATTTTTAAAGATTCTACTTATTTGAGGGGCGCCTGGGTGGCTCAGTGGGTTAAAGCCTCTGCCTTCGGCTCGGGTCATGATCCTGGGGTCCTGGGATCGAGCCCCGCATCGGGCTCTCTGCTCAGCAGGGAGTCTGCTTCCTCCTCTCTCTCTGCCTGCTTCTCTGCCTACTTGTGATCTCCGTCTGTCAAATAAATAAATAAACTCTTAAAAAAAAAAGATTCTACTTATTTGAGAGAAAGAATGTGTGTGTGTGTGTGTGTGTGTGTGTGTAAGCAGGGGAAGGAGCAGGGAGAGAGGGACAAGCAGACTCCTCAGTGAGCATGGAGCTGGACGTGGGGCTGATCCCACAACCCTAAGATCATGACCTGAGGGGAAATCAAGAGCTAGATGCCTAACCGACTAAGTCGCCCCAACAGGAGATTGTTTTTAGAAAGACAATACCTGGTTAAAATTTTTTAAAGATTAAGTTCAAGTTTACCTTTGTTTCAAATAAAATTAAAATGCTAAGTTGAGCTTCACACAAGTCCTACGAAGATAGGTATTAATCTTATTTTGCATATGAGAAATTGAAGAGCACGATTAAGTCACACAGGTTTTGGGCTATGGCTGGACCCTAATCCTAGATCTTCTCAGATTCCCAGAAGCTGAATTAGTAGATTTCTTGATAAGTAAATCAATGGCTAACTTTGGTGTAATCATTACAGGAACATGAAAAGAATATGAAATAGTTACTCTACAATTATTTTAATTGTTGAATGTGTAAGTCCAAAATAGAATAAGGTAAGACAGTCTGGAGTAACAGCCTGAGGAAATACACATTTTACAGTTTCAGCAATTTGTATTACAGGGCTAGTGAAAACGAGGAATGCCATCTATCCCTATCTTACTGAAATAGAATAAACACAAATTTAAGAGATTCTTAGTTCTAGTAAACAACCTTTCCCTTAGCATATTATTCATCTAGCTAAAGCAAAAAGTCACATGAACAAACTGAATTTTACCATTTTTCCTCCTTTTGCATAAAAAGTCAGAAATATAGTTTAAGGAAGCTTGGGCTTATTAGAAAAATGGTTTAAATTTTTTAAAATTAATGTAAGGATTTCAGTATGTTTACTCAAAAATCATTATTTGTTTGATTCAGTTTAATGAAATGTAATTGTTTCTTACATTTAGTGGTTATGAGTGGAGATTGTTTAGACTGACCAATCCATTAGAACATATGTCTAATCTTCCATTAGAATATATGTCAATGAGTCAAGAAACATCTCCTCATTAGTGATTTAGGACTTCCATGACTTCCTAATGGTTACCATAATTTTACTTTGAGATTTAATGAACACGTGACATAAAAAAATCTTCTGTCCCAGGGTGCCTGGGTGGCTCAGTCATTAAATGTCTGCCTTCGGCTCTGGTTATGATCTCAAGGTCCTGGGATTGAGCCCCGCCTCAGGCTCTCTACACCTTGGGGAGACTACTTCTCCCTCTCCCACTTCCCCTGCTGTGTTCCCTGTCTGTCTCTGTCAAATAAATAAAATCTTTTAAAAAAATTAAATTTAAAAAAATCTGTCCCAATTTGCTGATTCATACTCAAAATGTAAAATACCTGATCTAAATTTATGTAATTTATTAACCAGCAAAATTATGGTATTATTACTGGTATGCACTAAATTTACTTATTATCAGTGTTTCTCTACTTGCAATTTGGACAGAACAGTTCTCAATATTTGGGATTGTCTTGAGCAATACAGGAGTTAAGCATCTCTGGCCCAGAACCCAGTTCACTATATTACTGTAACCACAGCACTGTGTGGGCATGAGACATGAATGTGCTTCCAGATATTGTGAAAACACTACCACTCCTTTCACCCCTTTCAAGAACCACTGTGATGAACAATACAGTAGACACAGACAAAGTCTAGCAAAGATAGGTAGTTCTTTGGAACAGGTTTTTGGGGGACAAGGTATATTCAGTGTAAGACTTAGCTGGAAAATTTTCTTATAACCCTTAATTTGACTTGCTGACTTCTTCATTATTGAGCTGGATTTTATTTTAGAGTAATACATCCATATGATATTATGAATAATGAACACTGTTTATTCTATCAGATAATTGTGTTCATTTAAGTCAAAGAAGGGTTCTGAGTCAGAACTCTGAACTCAGGAATTGTACTTCTCTCTTCCTATCATGGCTCCCAGCCACCCCCTAAACACCACACAGGACTTGGTCCTCTTTTTAACCTGAAAGAAAATATAATGGAAAATCAAGTTATCTCTGTTTATAAATGTCACATATCATCCAAGATTTTTCTTTAAAGCAATTCAGATTTATTAATATTACTGATTTTATAGAGCACATTTATACATTAGTTCCAGACTTAGTTTTGGAAAATTGTTATGCCTATACATATCACAAAGATATTATACTGCAGAACCTTTGCACAATTATGTATATGAATTCCAAACCAGAAAGCCTTAACCAAGAATTAAGACTGCATGGAGACTTTTATTAAAATGCATGTGAATCTGAAATCTCAAAAGTGGGTACAGCATCAATCTGCTTTCATACTTTTTTCTTCAATAATTCATTTGCAAGAAAAGGGGGAGGGAGGCAAAATTTCATTTAAAAACTTTCAAGTCTTGAAATCAAAACCACTCCTTAGAGAGCACACAGCCACAGAATCTGTTTTATATGAGCTTGTATTGAAAATAATCAAAAATATCCATTACATTTGTGTATTTGTTACAAATTGCAATGTACATTATGGATTCCTGCATCTACATATGCACATAAATGGGCTATATTTACAGTAATAATGAGATAGCCTCTACAGAGCAAATGATACAATAAATGTTCAACTATTTTGAATGGTTGCTATTTCTATTTTATGGTAAGTGATATGTCTTCATTGTTTTGAAAGTGTAGACAACTGAAATTAGATTGTCAATACCATTCCTCTACAGTAAGCACTAATGGGTATAGTATACATGAACATATCCTGTGCATTCCTTTGAATCAGGTAAAGAAAAATAATAGCCATAACTTACTAATAAGTCATATAAAATAGCTGCCTTTCTACTGATGACATTCTTGCTTCTAGTGTTGGATTAATATTTTTAATTTGGAGAATTTATAAATATACAGGAAATGTGTGATACCCATTAACCAAGACTCACAGACTAACATAATTCCATGTTGATGTAATAATAGAAGCTGTAATTTATAACAGATACCAAATACAATGCAAGCTTACTACAACTATCAGAGGCTTCCTCATCCTAAAACATTTATGGTTTTGAATAGTTGCTAGCTCTAAAATTTTTATATCCACTTTAAGTATTCATTTGCCTAAATTTAAGCTTTCTGCCCAGCAGTGCCTTGAGAAATTTTTAAACTCTGACTTGACTTTTTAGTATCTTTTTATTTTGATCATGGCCTAGACTGTGGATATCTAGAGAATCCAAACATTTTGGGGTGTATATGTTGAAATATTTCAGAACACGTGATACTGGGGGCTAAAATAAAGGAAAATTTCAAGGTTAGAAACTCCATAGCTACAAAGAATACCAAATAGGCAGCACCATACCAGAAACTATGTAGGGAACGCAGAGTATCCGGACATCCAAAATAGGAAACACACCAAACACAAGTTCAAGGGCAAAACGAGCACACTAAAAACCATACAAAGCTGACAACTAATAAAATAGCAAAGATATTTAGCCAACAATTAAAAAAATTGTGTTTAAGCTTGCACTCTCAATTTGTTTCTGAAACCAGCTGGTTGGAGAAAAGAAGCTTTACTAGACTAAGCAAAAGCTTAGCTTTCCCAAGATCTTTAGATCTTAAAAGTGTATCAACAAAGTCATGATTCTCAATCTTGACTGTATATTAGAATTACCACAAAGCTGTTTAAACAAAGAAACAACCACCACTCCCCCACCCCCACCAGTCACCACCCATGCCTCTTGCCCTATCCCTAGAGACTCTGGCTCAAGTGTTTGAAATGGGGACATGAACAATGCTATTTATTAAGAGCGTGACAGTGACCCTAAGTACAGACAGGGTTGAGACCCTCTGAATTAAAATGCAAAAGTCAAATGAAAGGGTCAGAGAAAGCTGATGGTAATCTAGGAATCTGATGATGCCTCATGGAAAGAAACTCATCCATGTTAATATAAAAAATACAAGTGACTATTATCAAGACTGAGCACATTCTTATCCTGATTTAATCTTAAATAGACTTAAGACAAAACCATTCCCCTTGCAATGTCTGAATGGGTCAGTCCACTAAGTCCTCATTCAGCTCTACAGAAGGACCCAGAGGAGTTCATCTACCCGTACTCTGGATTTACTTGCTTCTGAACCTCGTTCTATATTGCTCTCTTTTCTGTATCTCATCTCTCTTGAATCCATCCCACTAGTATTTCAACATTTCAGTCTCTCCCATCTTAAAGCACACATGCCTAGATCCCTAACATCCTTGCCCACAATCCCATCAGTGCAGCCCACCAGGGCAGCGGCTGACAATCCTGGGCATCTCCTCTCACAACGAACCACCAAGTTCTTCTACAACACTGTCTAAAAAGGTCTCAAATAGGTCACTTCTCTCCATGCCCACGGCTACTTACCCAAGGCCAAGCAACCACTGCCACTCTATTTCAAGTATAGAAATACCCTTATAATATGGTATCCTCAGATCCACTCTTCTCCCCTTTTCACATTATGGCCTAAATAAGCTCATTTTGGCAAATTACCAAATCCGAACTTCAGTTTCTTCATATGTAAAGTCCTTTTTTTCAGACTTTACAGGATTGTTGTGAAGATCAAATGACTAGCAATCAAATGAATGGTTAGTGACTGCAAAGCAGAAAAGGTCACTGTTTATTAATGTACAAATACTTAAGAGCAACTGAACTACTTACATTAGGAGATGAAATATAATATCCAGGGACTAAATCAAAAGGCCTATAATCTTGTTTAATCTGGCCTCCCCCAACATTCCAGGCTCAGTTTAGCCTCCATACACCAGCCTCATAAAGCTGTTCCCTTTGTTTGGAATGCTCTCCTTGCCCCACTTGGCCAACTAATTCCGCTCACCACTCAAGTTCTGGTTTAAATCTTGATTTCTCCAAGAAACCTACCCTGACTCCCCCACCCACTTTCCCCACCAATATCAGGTCCCCCAAACCTTCTGTACTATTTCCTGGTACATCACATTTGTTGTTATCTGTTCCACGATCTTCCTTCCCAGTGGACAGTGAGCCTCATGAAGGATTATGTCCATAATCCCTCCAATAAGCACCAGGACTGGGAGAATATAGGTTTTCAAGTATTTAGTAACTGATTTTAATGATGTAACTGAAAAATACCCGTAAGCACTACACTTTAATAGAAGCCTGTGGCTCTCTCCAGCACGAGTTGGTAATTGCTGGCATTACTCTATCACTTTGTCTCATTTGAGCTTCACCAACCAGAAATAAATACCATAATGAGTAAGGAAAGTACCTTCATTTTTTGTTTCCAATATAACTTTTTGAATATAAAAGTTGTATGTCTAACATACTCTGTGGAGGTAAGAGAACATCTACTTGGCTTATTGCTATTTCAACACCAGGAAATCATATACTGAAGAAAAAGCACTGATCTGCTTTCCCATCCTGGGTAATTACTAATCACTTGGTGATCAGGATCTTAATTTGGAATGCATTTTAACTAGTTACCTTACTTGCTATACTTGCTACTTTAGTCACAGAGTGAGAAGATTCTCATAAATTGTCATCTCTAAGAATTTTACTACATTCTGATTCCACAAGAAGTTAACAAGACTAGTAGTCCTTATATCAAGCCCTATAAATATCTTCACCCAGAAGTGTCTTTATACATTGTTTATCGTCCATAAGCTAGTTTTCTACTGAATTTAATATTAAATTCGTTCTCTTATCTCAAGGGACTGGAAACACTTGGTTTTGTTCCCACTAGTTACATCTTGCTTTAATGTTACGTCACATGGATTATCTCCTAAAACTGAATCCTGATTTCTGGGTCAACATTTTCAGTCTGCCTTAGGGTTTTCATCTACATTTGCTATAACCATTTTTTTATTCATTGGTAAGGTTGGTATATCTGATTTTCCATGCATTTCCTCCCCTTTTCTATCTTCTTTCATTTCCTACTACCATTGTTTAATTCATTCAGCAGTACTTACTCACCTATCAGTCTTCTAATTCATTTATCTTAACCTAAAATTTCCTTTTTTTCTCCCAAACACAAAATCACTTTTTCTTCTGGAAGTGTATTTTATATTGCCCAATTTTTTTTAAAGATTTTATTCATTTATTTGACAGAAATTAGATGTAGGCAGAGAGACAGGCAAAGAGAGAGAGAGAGAGGAGGAAGCAGGCTCCCCGCCCAGCAGAGAGCCCGACGTGGGGCTCGATCCCAGGACCCTGAGACCATGACCCGAGCCGAAGGCAGAGGCTTTAACCCACTGAGCCACCCAGGTGCCCCTATATTGCCCAATATTTGCCCCCACTGCAATATTTGTTAGCACAGACTACACACTATTTTTAATGCATCCTAACAAATTATCTTCCTACCTGAAATATGTAAACATGAAAAAATGGGTACCTTTACAACTTACATTTTCACATGAAACTTATCAGAAGAGAATAGGTTAGACAAGGGTTTCTGAGCCAGTAAGGGCTGCAAAGCACCTCAGCCAACAGGCTGGTCCTGAGAACAGAGGCTTGGTCAGGCTTCACTTTGGGCTCCGTTAAGTAAGAAGCAGTGCAGAAGAGGAATTGTGAGGTTTTGTTTTTTTTTTTGTTTTTTTTTTTTTTTTTACACAGAGATAGAGATCACAAGTAGGCAGAGCAGCAGGCAGAGACAGAGGAGAAGCAGGCTCCCTGCTGAGCAGAGAGCCCGATGCAGGGCTCGATCCCAGGACCCTGAGATCATGACCTGAGCCGAAGGCAGAGGCTTTAACCCACTGAGCCACTCAGGTGCCCCAGAAGTGTGAGTTTTGAAAGCAATCTCTGCTGTCATAATCCACAAAATGAACACATTTGGGAACGAAGAGACAAATGATACAAGTGAGTGGTCAAATGTACAGCAGACGTCTTAAGTGCTGAAAGAATTTAAAGAACTGGGAGACAGATTGTCAAGGGCCAAAGCGGACAGCGAAGGAGGGCTCCATGGAATAGCCAGTTCTGGAAACTAGAATCTGGTTAATTTAGGATAAGGAAAACATATGATGCATTGACTGAAGACTAAAAATGTCAACTGAACTACAAGTAAGTGTCAGGTAAATCAGAAGAGTAGGACAGGTTACAGGGAGTCTTGAAACCAGCATAATTTGGATCTGACACAATAAAAGTCCCTAAAGATTCACAACCAAAAGAGTAGAAATGAAAAATATCTAACAATTATTTGGGCAACTATTTGGTCGCTAAGAAGGAAAATCCCAACCCCAATATTCAGTAGCTGTGTTTGACTCCAGTTACTTTATTTCCAGTAAAATAAGTATGAAAACCCTTCCTCACTGAAGCACTGTGATGATGAAAGAAGGTAACACAAGTAAAGGACCCAGTACAGAGCCTGAAACACAGCATGTGCTCAAGTAATGTTAAATGTTACTAACAAGCAGGGAGCAGCAATCCAGATATGCAATAATTAAAATCCAGACAAGATCTGAACCAAAGTACTAAATACCTATGCCTTCAACATCGAAATACTATTATAATTGTCCCACACCATAACTCATTTGTAAACACTCCCCAAATGCTCAGCTCTGTAGTGTAACAAACACCAAAACATAAGAAACACTCTGTAGTGTTATGCTCTGGAGTGTGGCAAACACTATTTTGCCCTGTATTATGCTCTGTAGTGTGGCAAACACTAAAACATAAGAAACACTCCCTCCCCGTAAGGATCTTGATTCCAATAAGAATATACTCAGGAAAAGTAATGGACCATAAATGAGAGGTCCCAAACGAAAAAGTTAATATAGCAGTTAAGAGGAAGAAGGAATCATGGGGAGAAAATTGTTCACAGGATTTGTTTAAGAAGCAACGGGAAATGCTATTGCAATGTGTGTGCTGCAAAGATTTTTAAGTAAAGAAATGGGCAAGGGCGCCTGGATGGCTCAGTGGGTTAAGCCTCTGCTTTTGGCTCAGGTCATGATCTCAGGGTCCTGGAATCAAGCCCCGCGTGGGGCTCTCTGCTCAGCAGGGAGCCTGCTTCCCCCTCTCTCTGCCTGCCTCTCTGCCTACTCATGATCTCTCTCTGTCAAATAAATAAATAAAATCTTAAAAAAAAAAAAAAAGAAAGAAAGAAATGGGCAAATCTGTTTAGTATGAGGACTTCTATAAATCAGGTAAGAAAACTCAAATGCCCTCTCCTCTCTGCCAAAAAAAAAAAAAAAAAAAGAAAAGAGAAGAAAAATTCATAGGGGGAAAAAACAGCTCTTAAATATATAAAAGAGCTAACCCTCATTCAGAGGATATCTTTTTTTTTTTTTTTAAAGATCACTAAGGGCTAAATATGGGATAATACAGTTGGAGAGGCTGAATGAAAACAGGAACTCTCACATCATTCTGGTGAGAGAAGAAACCAGATATACTCTCTAAGGAGGCAGAATCTATCAAAATTAAAAGCTCTCACAGGGGGCGCCTGGGTGGCTCAGTGGGTTAAAGCCTCTGCCTTCGGCTCAGGTCATGATCCCAGAGTCCTGGGATGGAGCCCCGCATCGGGCTCTCTGCTCAGCGGGGAGCCTGCTTCCTCCTCTCTCTCTGCTTGCTTCTCTGCCTACTTGTGATCTCTGTCTGTCAAATTAAAAAAAAAAAAAAATCTTTAAAAGCTCTCACAGGCTCTGATGTACCAATTCTCTAGAAATCTACTCTACAGACATACTAATAGCACTATTTGTAATAGCAAATGACTACAGTCAAAACACTGGCTAAATAAATGGTGGAACATTAATTTAATACTCTGAAGCTGAGTAGGGGGAAGCTGCTCTGTACAAGGATATAGAATAATTTCTAAGATACACTTTAAGTGAAAAAATTAAGGTGCCAGGCATTTTATTCCCATATATGGGGAGAAAATTTGAAAAAGTTGGTAAATTTATAGAATATTCTTGATGGGCACACAAAATTAGTAACAATGGCTATCCCTGGTTAGGAAAACCAGGTTTGGTAGTTCAAAGATAAAGTCACTTTTCACTGTATACTTATTTTGAACACTTAAAAAATTTAAAGTGTAGGGGTACCTGGCTGGCTCCTCAGTAGAATCTGTGACTCTTGATCTCAAGAGTTATAAGTTTAAGCCCCATGCTGGGTGTAGAGCTTACCTTTAAAAAAAAAAAAAAAAAGAAAAGGAAAAGAAAATTTAAATGCACACTTCTTACCAACTGAAACAAATTAAAACAAATGAGAATAAATCAAAATGTTTAGTTACTGATATTGTTTATGTTGTAGGATAACAGGACTTGTTTTCTTTATTCATCTCTATAATATACTGAGCTTATTTTCATAATAAGGTATTTTTTTAAAGGATCTTACTTATTTGACAGAGGAAGAGAGAACACGAGCAAGGGCGGTGGCAGCAGTAGAGGGAGAAGCAGGCTCCCTGCTGAGCAAGGAGCCCCATGCAGGACTTGATTCCAGGACGCTGGGATCATGACCTGAGCCGAAGGCAGAGGTTTAACCACTGGGCCACCCAGGCACCCCTGTAATAAAATATTTCATTTTTTTATTTAAAAAAATTTTTTAAAAAGATCCTTATTTATTTGAGTGAGAGAGAGAGAGAGAGAGAGAGAGCACACCAATCAAGAGCACAAGAGCAGGGGGAGGAGGAAGCTCTCTGCTGAGCTGGGAGCCCAATGCAGGGCTGGATTCCAGGACCCTGGGATCATGACCTGAGCCGAAGGCAGAGGCTTAACCCACTGAGCCACCAGGTGCCCCATAATGAAGCCTTTTTTTTTTTTTTAATATTTTATTTATTTATTTGACAGAGAGAGAGAGAGATCATAAGTAGTCAGAGAGGCAGACAGAGAGAAAGGGGGGAAGGCTCCCTGCTGAGCAGAGAGCCTGATGTGGGGCTCGATCCCAGGACCCTGAGATCATGACCTGAGCCGAAGGCAGAGGCTTAACCCACTGAGCCACCCAGGCGCCCCATAATGAAGCCTTTTAAAGGAGAAATAGTACAAAGGAGGAAATTCCAAATCAGAAGAGTATGAGCAAAGATCTAGAGTGTAGGATGAATACAAAATATTTCAGTTATAAAAAAATGGACAAGACTAAATAAAGCAGACATTTCCTAACAGATAAACAACCGTGCCTCCCATAGAGAAAGTCTGTAATTATACTATAGAATGTATGAAGGACTTCATTGGAAGCTAAACTCTCATGACATTTTTGGTGCTACACAAAGCAGTCAAACTAGCCAGAGTCCTCTACTGACATCACAGCAGAAAATGACAGAAATACTATTAAGATTAATCTGTTAAAAAAAAAAAAATTAATCTGATAAATTAGAATGTAGCCACTCTGGAAATTAAAGTAGCCAATTTCTGGCCCAGAGGTGTTGTCTGTGGCACAGGTAGTATTTTAAGGGTCTGGAACAGCCGCAACGTCCAGAAGCTCCACATTGTTAAAAGTCCACAATACAAGCAGCAAACATGGGTTTCCCTCTTTTAACGGGCCAGCGGCTCTACGTGTTTTCCTTTGTTGTGGCCTAACCAGACTCACTTCTCTCATATACCAGACTTTTTTGGTGTCCAGACAGTTTCTGATTGCTAAGAGACCCCTGAGTTATGTCACTTGACAAGATTCAGGCACGAGGGTCTGGATAGGAATGGTGGTAGTAGAACCAGGAAGGCACAGCAGCAGGACCTAAGACGCAGGCCTCCTTGGAGACTTGGGAGCCAGACTGCCTGGGTTGGAGTGCTGGCTTCACCATTTATTAGCTCTGTCACCTGGGACTAATGAGCTACTTACTATTTCTCTGCCTCATTTTCCCCATCTGTAAAATACAGACACAAAAGTACCTACCTATGGTTGTTAAGGGTTAAAGGACTAAATATTTGTAAAGGACTTAGCATGGTGCTGACAGATTTAGTTTTCAAGTCCACTGCATGCCGACCATGAGCTTGGTTCTAAGAGAAAGATTCACAGACTTTGTATCTGATAGGTATGGTGAAGGGAAGGGGATCTATCAAAGATGACAGTAGGTGGAGATTTAGAAATTATTGACACAAGGGTAACTAAAATCCTGACAATAGATGAATTTGTCAAGGGACATTCAGATAAAAATCAAATACCTGTGAATTAACCCTCAAAAAAATACCCTTAACTGGATAGAGAAAGTTGAGGAGCCAGATAATGTGTGTTTACAAAGGTATAGTGTCTCACTTGGAATCGAGCACAAGAATAGAATCGTGTCAAACTTCCAGTAAGAGTAATTCCATCTTAAACTTAGAAGATTTTAGTTTCAAGTTACTTGTGATGATCTCATCGGATTCAAATAATGATCCCATAAAGTAGAAGAATTATCTCCATCCCATTAATGAAGAAAAACCTCAGAGACTACACTATTACCTAAAATTAAATAGCTAGTAAGTTATAAAACAGGACATTGAAACAATAAATAAATAAATTTCTCCTATAACAATTCTATAAGAATCACGATATTATAAGCGAACCTTAACTTCATTCAACAGAGCAAGTATTATGCTCCTCTCCCACTTTTCTGAAAAATAAAAACCAAACGACAAAGCAAATGAAGAAACTTGCTAAATACCAGTAAGTCAGAAACAAACATGCCAGAAAAAATTAAAATAATGCAACCTGACATTTTCCCTAGTCGCCCAACAAGTTAACAAGTACCTGTCATTTATTTTTACTGATCCAAGAAAAATTCTTTGTTCATCCTCCTAAAAAAGTATTTGTTCAGTTACTACTAGCCAGTTAACAGCTACAGACTCTCTAGGTTCTCAGAGAGCTAAGCCAGGAGGGAACGCTGGTAAATCTAATTTCAATCTAATACGATACATGCTACAATGAGTATATGTACCGGAGAAGCTGATCCAAACCCAGGGAGAGGCAGGTGTGGTGCGGGAAGGAAATGAAGGGAAGATGCATGGGAATGAGCTGGGTAAGGCACCTGCAGAGAGCCGGGAGAAGGTGCCAGGCACTGTGGATACAAACAGGCTCAGGAGTAATCAATAATGCTTATACCACAAAAATGCAATATCCATTCAATTTTAATTATGTTACCTTTTATTATTTTATAATATATTTCAAAAAATGCTGTTACAGTTGCCTTAACTGCTCTATAAGACCTGAAATAAAAGAACACTTAGAATTAGAACACACAGACATCAAGCTGTAATACCTACTTGTACTGAACCATTACTACCAAAGAGATGTCGTTTTTTAAATAGGCAGATGTGTGGCGATGCAAAATCAAATACAAACTTGTTAAACAGTAAACTTTGTTTTAATGGCTATCGAAAGGAGGTGGTTTTGTTTCCATTTTCAACACGTCTGGTTCTGGCAGCAAGTTGGATTACACATTTAAAGCAATACATGCCTGGAAAGCTTCTACTTTCAGTTGTGCGTGTCATCTGAATCAGAGCCTAGACACGTGAAAACTAGCATTCCCAATCCCCTCACTACCCCTCCCTCCAGAAGGTCGGGAACTCGAGATTCTTGTTGGTGAAGTATTTTACAATAATTTTTTTTTTTTCCAGTGACACTGGATGCTTTTAATTTTCTCTAAAAGAGAAGCGATGAAAATGCAAGGAAACCCTCCAGGGTCCAATATTCACTTCACATTCTCCACAAGCAATAAAATAGCAGCTCTAAATGATGATGAAAAAGAATGTCAAATTCTCCATATTAGTTTCTTAATCAGATTAGCACTAAAATTTATCTGGATTTAGTTGGATTTTGAAAATTTTAGTTGCCAAATATTTCAGAAATTTAATAAAGCATTACATATATGTAATTAGCTCTTATCTACCAAAAAAATATATATGTATGTATATTTATATTTATTTATCTTACCTTCACTGAAGTTCTTTTTTTCTGGCTGGACATGAGAACAAGATTAAGTGGACCAATGCTGGCTTTATTTCTTTATAAGCAATAATTTGAGTCTTTTTTTTTTTTCATTCAGTACAACTGCATGTTCGTAAAAAATTCACAAAAGGCAATACAAGGAAATGCCTACTGAATAGGCAGATGCCAAGCAATTCATGTTTTAAGGTTAGACTCTACCAAATGGCACTATGGCATTATAGGCATTCAATTGTTGTTTTCTTTTTTCAAGTTTGTCAGTTCTTTACTATTTTTTAACCTAGCGAGGGACAGTATATGACCACAAAGTAAGGCCTAGAGACCATCTACAGCTGCTTCCAGTATTATGCTGGACGAACTCTTAAGAGCTGATATAAACCAAACTGAACAATAGTCAACTGGAACCACAGCTGATCACATTCAAATAGTTTCCAACAGTACTTTGCTAATATACACATTTCCTTCTTCTCGGCTGATTTTGTGTTGATCTTATTAAAATTACAACAAGTAAGATTGCAAAGTTTTTGTAGACTTGTGGTTTTAGGGACTACTATGTTCACATGGATATATTTTAATTCACAAAATGTCTCTATAGTAATGTTCTTCCTATAAACATGGTTGGCAAAATAAAAAAGGCACAAAAGGGAGATAATGAGGAAGGTTTTCAATTTCAGTGAAGAATACCAAAGCAAGTATCTTTCATGAAGAAAAGCAGAGAAAAATGTTCAGTAATTCATGCACAACTTGAGCTAAAAAAAAAAAAAAAAAAAAAAATAAGCTTCTCTTCAGATAGGTCCTGAGGCTTGAGGAGAAAATGAGTTTTCCTAATCATGTGCTTCACGTAAAATAAAATGTAAAGCTGCACACATATATATGTTTGGTTTAACAGTGGACCCATTTTTTTTTTTTTTAAAAAGTGAGGCAAATAAAGGAAAACAAAACCAAAATACCTTCATCAACAAAGATATCCACCTGTAGCCTCTGTCCTTTTTACCACTGAGTGGGGCAAAATGTCCAATAAAATGTAAAATGCAGCATACGCAATCATGTAATCTAAAAACTTTTCATGATAACTTATTGCAAATTGCACTTGACAGTTCACAACAATGGAAAACTGGCCCCTTGTTGGTTCACACAGTCCTAGAGACCCAAAGTGAAGTCACCAGTAAAATGATCTGGATAAAAAGTTTGCAGCTGTGCTGAGCCAGCTGGCTCCACCCTCTGGGTGTGAGCCGACCCGGGACACTGCTTTGTCTTGTTCCTTTGTGGGACTCTCATCCTCAGGCAGGTAGTCTGGCAGTTCTGTGTTCTGTTCGACTTCCACAGGCGTATCTTGGAATGGGACCAGCATCTGATACAGAAACATGTTAAGAGTTACTACCAAATCATCCTAACTGACAAAGATATATACGTCTTAAGTTAAAGGTCAACTTTACTACTCATTCCAATCACCGTGTTTATTCTCAGGGGTTATATTCCTTTAAATCTTCCTCTTACATAAAGGTAGGCCCAAATGCTGAGCACAGAAAAGCAGAAATATACAGGAAAATTAAGATGCTTTTCTCCTGGGGCTCCAGGAATAAACGTGCAATTCTTACCTATTTAAAGAAAACAAAAGCAAGTTATCTGGCTACCTAGGGCCCCTGAAGGACCACTAAATCTCCTTTCTATGGGAAGACAAATACCCTAAAGAAATGCAGATTTGTTTTCCCTAGTGGCAAAAGTAGCAAGAGGCTAAGATTTTCACTATATTTACCTATCCATGGTGACCTTTATTTCTTACATTATTTTTTACATTACTTTTACTTACTTTATTTTTTACATTAGCAAAACTAAGGTTAGAAAGACAGTATTTAAAAACCAATGTAAGAAAAACAAACAAAAACAAAAACAAACAATGTAAGGGGCCCGGGGTGGCTCAGTGGGTTAAGCCTCTGCCTTCAGGTGCTCAGGTGCTCAGGTCATGATCGCAGAACCCCGCATCAGGCTCTCTGCTTGGCGGGGAGCCTGCTTCCCCCTCTCTCTCTGCCTGCCTCTCTGCCTTCTTGTGATCTCTGTCTGTCAAATAAATAAATAAAATCTTTTTAAAAATACTAATAAAAATAAAAAATAAAAACCAATGTAAGGGGGCGCCTGGGTGGCTCAGTGGGTTAAAGCCTCTGCCTTCGGCTCAGGTCATGATCCCAGGGTCCTGGGACTGAGCCCCGCATTGGGCTCTCTGCTCAGCGGGGGGCCTGCTTCCTCCTCTCTCTCTGCCTGCTTCTCTGCCTGCCTGTGATCTCTGTCTGTCAAATAGATGGATGGAATCTTTAAAAAAAAAAAAAAACAACAAAAAAAACCAATGTAAGGAAACTAGATAACCTTTACTTCCATATAAAATTAGGAAGATGTCTCCACTGAGATAAAGACACTCTGAAACCCACAAAATATAAGAACAGACTTTGAAATCCACGAAAGACTTCTATTTCTAAAAGGGTTAACTGTTAGCCAAGAAACATTAAGATAATCTGACCCAATCACACTCCTGTATATTTGGCAACTACAGCCTGAAAATACTAACAATCTGCTAGCCATAAAGAATAATTAGGAGTCAGTTAGGTATAAAGAAAACTAAAAGTATTTACCTCTTCGCCACTTTCACTTTTCACAACTTGCTGAGCCTTCATAACCTTGGTCGATGCTATTGCTGATGCCAAAGCCTAGGCCAGGATTAAAAGGAACAATTTTGAACAATGATTTGTTTACTTATAACCTCAAGGATATTCAGCCATTTAAAATACTAACCTCAGCTTTCAAATCTGAACGGATCCGCACCACACATCTTTGAACAGCCATTTGAAAAGTAAAGCTAATAACACCTTTAATTTTTAACAAAGCCTCTTCACAGAGATTTCTCCGAGACTGAAAAGGTAAAAAACAAAAACAAAATATTATTAAAATTGGCAAAATATTTTAAAAATTTGGCAAAATAATAAAAAGAAACAGATCAACTCAAACCACACAGAATTAGTCATCATGGGGGGCCACAGAGGAGTGAGGACGGGTAGCAAAAATCCCTATTTCAGTTCTACGGACTCATTCTTGAGGGCATACTGGGGTGGTATTCAGTCAAGTTTATTAAATTTTATAAGATCAACAGACTAATAATTCCCGCTGGATTTTTTTTTTCAAACTTCATTACCAATACTTAGTTTTAATAATTTTTATCAGAAATAAGTTAGCCAGGGGCGTCTGGGTGGCTCAGTGGGTTAACCCTCTGCCTTCAGCTCGGGTCATGATCTCGGGGTCCTGGGATCAAGCCCCACATCGGGCTCTCTGCTCAGCGGGGGGCCTAATCCCCCTCCCCCCTCGCCTGCCTCTCTTGTGATCTCTCTCTCCGTCAAATAAATTAAAAAAAAAAAAAAGAAAGCAGTTAGCCAATATTAATTTAAACCTTAATGCAAAATAATAATACAGAAATAATACAGACTACATATTACTAAAATAATAATACAGAATAATATATATAAAAACTGCTGAAAAGCAGAGGTTCTTCTAGCTTAAGGGTGAGCATACTATAGTCTACAAACTGTTTTTTCTGGAACACAGATGCAGGCATTTGACATTAGTCTGAGGCTAATGTCATACTATAGCAGAGTTAACAGATTTAAGAAAGACCATATGCCCTGCAAAACCTAAAATATTTACTATCTGGCCCTTTAAAGAAAAGGTTTGCTGACCTGTGCTCTAACTTAAAAGTCTCTGAGGATAATTCTGATAGACTGATGTTAGGATTAGTGTTCAGTGTATGACTCACTACTTTTTAAAGCACTTGGTATTTTATAAATATCACCACCTCCTTCATTTATTGCATTCTCAATGGTTACCACTGCATTCTCAAGGGCTAATACCCTCTCTTAAGTTGTCATTTTCCACTGACAACACAATAAAACATACCCCTTTCAATGTTTGATTCCTAGTAACACATTACTTAGACCACTAGTTATTCTATCTGTCTCATCTTGTCACCAAGGTCCAGTGCCCAAAACTAAGTGATTTTTTTTCAACTTCATCTCTCAGCAGACTATTCCCATCACTTCAACCATTATGACCATGGAGAACACAGGTGTGTATCTCCAAGAGGACTTTATTTTCATTTGCTATCAGACATATCCACTTGGGTATCAAGTCTCAAACATGGAATCCAAAGCAAAAATGGATTGAAAAGTAACTACAGGGGTGCCTGGGTGACTCAGTCTGTTAAGTATCAGGCTCTTAAAAGCCAATCTATAATTACAAAATCAATCTATAAAAATAGACTCAAAAAAACACAGATGATTAAATTAATAAGGAGATTAAAATTATTCCAACCATCTTCCGTAAGTTCAAATAGATAAAGTATAAATAAACATGTTAAGGAGATATAAAAAAAAACCCAAATCAAACTTCTAGAAATAAAATAAGGGGCGCCTCGCTGCAAAGCATGTAACTCCTGATTTTAGGGTCATGAGTTCAAGCCCCACATTGGGCATGGAACCTACTTAAAATAAAAAAAATAAAATAAATAATAAAATAAAAGTGTCAATGGTAAAGAAAAAAAAAAACACAGTGAATGAGATTAACAGGAAGTTAAACACTTGCAAAGGAAAAATTTAGCAAATATCAACAGAAACTAAAATGAAAGGAGAGGGGAAGAACTGAAGAAAAAAGAAAAAAAATGAGTAGAATATCAGCAAGCTGTGAGACTTCACATGGCTGAATATGTATAATAGGAATCTCTGAAAGACCAAGGGGAAGGGGGACAGAAACAATATTTGAAGAAATAATAGAAAAAAATTGTCCAAATTTGCTGTATACGATAAACCCAGAGATCCAAGAAGCTGAATAAACATGAAGAAAATTATACCAAGGAACATTATAAACAAACAGATCAAAAGCAGTGATGAAAGAGAAACTCTTAGAAGTAAGCAGAGTGAGAAAAATAAGATGTATTACATAGAGAAGAACACAAATAAGAAAACTAGAATCCCGAATAGAAACAATGCAAGGAAGACGACAGTGGAGCAATGTCTTAAAGTGTGGTGTTCAAAAAAAAGGAAAGAAAAAAGAAAAAGAAAAAAAAAATTCTGTCACTTAGACTTTCACACCCACTGAAAATAATCTTTCCAAAAAAAAAAAAAGGACTCCCGCAGACATACAAAGGAGTTAGAGACTTCAATATCTGACTTTCAAAAATGAACAGACTAGGTAGACAGAAAATGAGCAAGGAAAATAAGACTTAAACAACAGCATAAAGCAACAGAATTCAACAGATTTCAACACTTATGATACTCCAAACAACAGTGTGCAGATTCTCAGGGACATGTGGAACATTCTCCAGGATAGACCCTGGTAGGCCATGAAAGAAGCCTGTATATACTGAAAAGGACTGAAATCATCCAATGTTGTCAAATCACATGAAATGAGATTAGAAATTAATAACAGAAGGAAATTTGGAAAATTCAGAAATATATGGAAATAAAACAAACTCCTAAATAAGAACCAATGAGTCAAAGGAATCACAAGAAAAATAAGAAAATACTTTGAGAGAAATAAAATGAAAACACCACATACCAAATCTGATGCATACAGAGAAAGCAGTGGTTAAACAAAAATTTATAAGCTATAATAACTACATTAAAACAGAAGAAAATCTCAAGTCAGAACCTTAATTTCTAATTTAAGAAAGCCCAGAGAAAGCAGAGGATAGGAAATAATAAAGATTATGGTAGGGAAAAAATAGAAAAAAAAATTAAAACTAAAAAGTTGGTTCTTTGAAAAGATCAACAAAACTGATAATCCTTTGTGGGGGCGCCTGGGTGGCTCAGTGGGTTAAGCCTCTGCCTTCGGCTCAGGTCATGATCCCAGGGTCCTGGGATTAGCCCCACATCGGGCTCTCAGCTCCGTAGGGAGCCTGCTTCCTCCACTCTCTCTGCCTGCGCTCTGCCTATCTGTGATCTCTCTATCAAATAAATAAATAAATCCTTAAAAAAAAAAAAAACAAACCAAAAAACTGAGAATCCTTTTAGCTAAACTAAGAAAAACAGAAAAGGAAGACTCAAATTACTAAAATCAGGAATAAAAGGACATTAAGGCAAATCTGACTAAAACAGGTGCCTGGGTGGCTTAGTGGGTTAAGCCTCTGCTTTTGGCTCACGTCATGATCTCAGGGTTCTCGGATCGAGCCCTGCAGCAGGCTCTCTGCTCAGCAGTGAGACTGCTTCCCCACCATCTCTCTGTCTGCTTCTCTGCCTACTTATGATCTCTGTCTGTCAAATAAATAAATAAAATCTTTAAAAAAATAATCTGAAACAAAAGGATTATAAGCAAATACTATCAACAATACATTATGCCAACACCTTAGATAATCTCAATGAAATGGACAAATTCCTAGAAAAATAAAATTATCAAAACTGACTCCAGGAAGGAAAAATAGACCTGTAATAAGTAAGGAGATTAAATTAAAACCAGAAAATATCACACAAAGAAAGCTCTGGACCAAACAGTTTCACTGGTTAACTCTATCAAATGTTTATGGAATAATCAACACCAGTCTTCCACAAACTCATCCAGACACTTTGCAGTTCATTTTATGTAGTCAGTTATTACCCTGATACCAAAACCAGAAAAAGATACCACATGAAAGAAAACTGTAAATAAAACTATAAAATACCTTGTAGGAATACACACATAAAATACCTCAACAAAATCCCAGCAAGCTGAATCCAGCAGCATATTAAAAAGATTATATAGCATGACCGACTGGGATTTATCCTAGGAGTGAAAGGTTGATTCAGAATATGAAAATCACCAGGACGCCTGGGTGGCTCAGTCTGTTAAGTGTCTGCCTTCGGCTCAGGTCATGATCCCAGAACCCTGGGATCGAGTGCCGCATGGAGCCTGCTTCTCCCTCTGCCTGCCGCTCCCCCTGCTTGTGCTCTCTCTCTCTGACAAATAAATAAAATCTTAAAAAAAAAAAAAAAATGAAAACCAGCAGTGTAATACATGATATTAGTATTCATCTCAAGAATGAAAAGACAAATAAACACTTTAAAAATAGACAATAGGCATTTCTCCAAAAGAGAAAATACGTGATAAATTAAAGATACATACAATAAACACTACATCAACCACTGAAAAATGGCCAATAAGCGCATGTAAAGATACTCAACATCATTAATCACTAGGAAATCCATATCAAAGCCACGACAAAATAGAAACAAACAAACAAAAAAAACAAAAAAAACAGCAGCAAACAAAAGCCCACAATAAGATACTACTTCACACACATCCACTAGGGCCGCTACTAAACAACAAAAGAAATATATGCCGACAAGAAAGAGATGGAGAAAGTGACCCCTCATATGTTGCTGATGAGAATGTAAAATGGCGCAGACTCTGTAGAAAACACTCTGGAAGTTGGTCAAAAGCTAAACAAGGTTAATGTATCATCCTAGCAACTCTACCCCAGGAACAATTCCAAGAGAAATGAGGACATAAATCCACACGAAACTTATACACCAATGTTCGCAGCAGAATTATTAATAACAGCCAAAAAGTGGAAACAGCCCAAATATCCATCAACTGAAGAATGAATAAACAAAATATAGTACATCCATACAATGGAATATTACAAAGAGGAAAGATGGACAATACATGCTACAATAGGGATGAACCCTGGAAACATTATGCTGAAGTGAAAACCAGGCATGAAAGGTCACACAGCCTATGATTCCATTTATATAAAATGTCCAGAGAAGGCAAATCCATGGACACAGAAAGTAAATTAGGGATTATCGGGGGATGGGAGTAGTGACTGCTAATGGGTACGAGGCTTCCTTTTGGAGTAATGAAATGTTCTGGAATTAGACTATGGTGATGGCTGCACAACCCCATAAATATACCAGAAGCACGGAATTGAACACTCCAAAATGGTGTATTTATAGTATGTCAATTCTATTTCAATTAAAAAAAAAAAAAAAAAAAAAAAAACCATGGGATGCCTGGGTGGCTCAGTTGGTTAAGCGGCTGCCTTCGGCTCAGGTCATGATCCCAGAGTCCTGGGATTGAGTCCCGCATCAGGCTCCTTGCTCTGCAGGGAGCCTGCTTCTCCCTCTGCCACTCTGTCTGCCTGTGCTCACTCTCTCTCTCTCTCTGACAAATAAATAAATAAAATCTTTAAAAAAAAAAAAAAGTCTTTAAAAAAAAATAAATTAATTAAAAAAAAACCTGAAAGAATTCATTGCCAGCAGACCTGTTCTACTGTAAAAAATGTTAACAGAAGGAAAATGAAATCAGATGAAAATCCAGAATCTACACAAAAGAATTAAGAGCCCTGGAAATGGCAAAAATGTAGGTGGACAGAAAATACTTTTTATTTTAAAACATCTTAAAAGAGACTAATTTTTTGAAATCATAGAGACAGAAAGTGAAATAGTGGTTGCCAGGGGCTGGGGGGAAGGATGAAAGGGGAGTTACTGTGTAATGAGTATGGAGCTTTAGGTTTTACAAGATAAAAAAACTGTACATTCATAAGCAGTATAGAGGTGAAGGTTACACAACATTAGGAATGTATTTAATACCACTGACATTAAATAACAATGTTTTCTTTCTCTTATTTCTGGTATTGATAATTTGTGACTTCTCTTTTATTCTTCATCTATTTGGCTACAAGTTAATCAATTTTAT
This sequence comes from Enhydra lutris kenyoni, assembly GCF_002288905.1. Classification (NCBI taxonomy): domain Eukaryota; kingdom Metazoa; phylum Chordata; class Mammalia; order Carnivora; family Mustelidae; genus Enhydra; species Enhydra lutris. Next base: position 1,907,957 of record NW_019154125.1, on the reverse strand, counting down.
TGATTATGTCAAAGAATCAGCTTTTGATTTCATTGTTCTTTCTCTATTGCTTTTCATTGCACTGATTTGTTTTGTTTCTTCTGCTTTGGACTTAATTTCTTCTTCTTTTTCTAGTTTCTTAAGATAGAAGCTTAAGTCACTGAGAACTTTTCTTTCTTGTATATAAATATTTAGGCATTTGGTGCTATTGAATTACCTTCTAATTATTTGTTTTACCGGCGTCCCACAAATTTTGATATTACATTTTCATTTTTGTTCAGTTTAAAATGCTTTATAATCTCTTGATTTCTTCATTGACTCGTGGATTATTTTAGAAATCTATTATTTAGTCTCCAAAATATTTGGTTGGTTTCCAAATAACCGTTTCTGATTTCTAATTTGTTTTTCCTTGTGCTAAGAGAACATACTTTGCATAAGTCTTTTAAATTTATTAATACTTGTTTTGATGGCCCACAATAAGGTCTACCTTGGTAAATATTCTACGTGTATGTGGAAACAATATTATCTTGTTGCTGGACAGTGTGTTCCCATAGATATAGATTCAGTTGGCTGTTAGTGCTATTTGAGTACATAAATATTTAAAATTGTTATGTCCTCTGATTAACCGACACCTTTAAGACAAAATGGCCCCGTGGGACTTATTCTTCAAGACTGCTGGCAAATGTCACTCAAGAAACTATTTACAGTAGTCCCTCTTCTCCATCTTATACATGGGAGATCCATTCTAAGACCCCCCCAGGGGATGCCCAAAACTGCAGAAAGTACCAAAACCTATACAGACTATGTTTTCTTCCTATACATACATATGGTAAGTTTATTTATAAATTAGGCTCAGTAAGAGATTAATAATAATGATTACCAAAATAAAATATAACAATACATTATAGTAAGTTACATGAATGTGATCTTTCTCTCTAAATATCTTTTTTTTTTTGGGCACCTGGGTGGCTCAGTGGGTTAAGCCTCTGCCTTCGGCTCAGGTCATGATCTCAGGGTCCTGGGATAAAGTCCCGCATCGGGCTTTCTGCTCAGCGGAGAGCCTGCTTCCTCCTCTCTCTCTCTCTCTGCCTGCCTCTCTGCCTACTTGTGATTTCTCTCTGTCAAATAAATAAAAATAAAAAATCTTAAAAAAAAAAAAATCTTTTTTTTTAAGATTTTATTTACTTATTTGACAGAGAGAGATCACAAGTAGGCAGAGAGGCATAGTAGGGGGTGGGGAGGAAGCAGGCTCCCCACCCAGCAGAGCCGGATGCAAGGTTCTATCCCAGGACCCTGTGATCATGACCGGAGCCAGAAAGCAGAGGCAACCCACTGAGCCACCCAGGCGCCCTTCTCTCTAAATACCTTATCGTACTATACTTACCCCTCCTCTTGTGATGATGTGAGGTAATAAAATGCCTACATGATGAGATAAGTAAATGAGACAGGCACTGTGATATAGCCTTAGGTTACTACTGACCTCCTGATACGTCAGAAGGTGGATCCACCGCTTTCCCACCCCATCTTATAAACCAAGTGTTTATAAAAGTCTTACCGTATCATCAAGACCATCTATGTGCAAAACCACTGTTTTGGCACGTTTGTTTGTAGTTCCCAGAAAAAACTGAGCTTTCCTTCTACGTGAATTCATTTCATTGAAACTATCACCATCTGCCATATTGGAAGACTGAAGAATGTCATAAATTTCAGAAGCCAGCAGTTTTGTTTCTCCTGGAGTCGTAGTCCTTGAAAAGAAACACACACAAATTAATTTGTCTTGTCACTTCTATTGATTCTGTAATTTTATCCCTTGACTTTGCAGAGCCTTGTTTTCTTCATTCTGATGCTTTGTTCAACTGAAAGGAAATTCCAGTGAATCCTAGAATACCCAACAACATAGAAAAAGCACCTAGCTGCTCAAAAGGTCTTCTAATTTCATGTCATTTTTTTTTTTAAGATTTTATGTATTACATACAGAGAGAGCATGTGCACATGTGCATGGGGCAGTGGGGGTGAGGAGGAACAGAGGAGAGGGAGAGGGAGGGGTTTTAAAGAATCTCCAGCAGACTCCTGGCTGAGTGTTGAGCCCAACACAGGGCTCAATCCAAGAACCTGAGCTGAAACCAAGAATGTGACACTTAATGGACTGAGGCACCCAGGTGCCCCAGGGTCTTCTAATTTCATTTTAAATCTGTGGTTCACTGAGATTCCAAACTTATCACTATAACCGTGTAACAGCATATTTAATCAAAATCATTAATTCAACAATCAACTAAAAGAATCAAGATAAAACCCATCCCTGAATTCATACTAACGTAATTTGAAAGTACCCTTTCCTTCAGAAGGTATAAAACATAAAAATCCAAAGGGAGAAAACAAATCAGGAGAGGATCATTCATGTTAAGAGTTACTTCAATAGGGCGCCTGGGTGGCTCAGTGGGTTAAGCCGCTGCCTTCGGCTCAGGTCATGATCTCAGGGTCCTGGGATCAAGTCCCTCATGGGGCTCCCTGCTCAGCAGGAAGCCTGCTTCTCCCAAGCCTCTGCCCTTCCCCCCCGCTTGTGCTCTAATAAATAAATAACATTTTCAAAAAAAAAAAAAAAAAAGTCTACTATTCTATAGATGTCTCTCTCACTTACATATATATACACTCACACATACACATGTATACTACAACCTTAGCCAACCAAACTAAAAAACTGATTTACAGGTTTAATCTACGGGACCTCTAAAACTTGCTCTAAGTCTTTGAAGTTCAAATTTAAAGTATATTTTAAAAGAGCAACAGTAGGTTTTTCATCTAATTTCTTATACTTAAATAATCTGTACAACATATTTTCAACTTCAGCATCTATGTGTTAAAAGAATAAACAATCTTAAGTTCATCATACGAATAAAATAGCCCTATAGAAGCATCCATGCTTAAACCTTTCACTGTTTCCAACAGAGCTAATATGCCAGTTAAAAATAGTTAACTACACAGCACTAAAGCATACTAGAAACAAGAATAATGCAACCTTATATTTTATAGGTTATAAAATATACAAAGCTTTTCTACATATATTATCCCATTTGGTCCTCAATCACTTTGAAGCTGTCACTGTAGGCTTTAGTAAGGAAACTGAGGGCAAAGAGAGTCTTTGTCTCAAGTAAGAGCTAGAATTCAAATTTTTACTAGTGAAACTGACCTCAAAGGAAGACCTCATAGGGAATAATTAACACAACTGATGGCAGTTAACATTTTCTGTTGTTTATTCCTAACTGATCAAATAAAAACAAGAAAAAAACCTCAGTCTCTACCTTATCATTATCAAAGATCAAGGGACCATAGTACTATCTTACCAGGCAGCTAACCCCATAACAAATATTTTAAAGATTCCGAAAAAAGTAAGATTAACAAAATAAAATTCATTCAGAAGCCAAGAAAACTAAGAAAAAACGCACACTGCCTTGTAAGTCAGTTTAGATGATTCTTCGCTGATACAATATAACCGTTAGTGTTTGGGAGGTACAGAACTTTTGGGAGCGCTCAAGCCAAAGAAACTGCAAGTTTTCTTTCCTGTGGTCATTTACAGCAGCTATTTATTGTTCTTGACCCTTTCGTGCCCTGGAATGCTGTGGGGGTTACCATGCTGAATTTATGCACAAGCTAAAAGCACCAGATGTGCCAGAGAGGCCATTTTTGATTAGGTTTTCCAACAGGACCCTTACAACTAATGAGTTCTTTCGAGGTGGGGAGAAGGGTTATAAACCAAGACTTCACATCCTACCCTTGCAGCTCAGAGAAACTAGTTGTGGCTGAGGCTGATGCGGGGAGTTGTAGACAGCTGGACTTCCTAGTATCCATCAGATCTTGCAAAAAACTGAAGGTGAATGCAGAGGACTCTGAAATGCCACCCAAGAGCCTTCTAAAATAAATACAAGTTTTGGGGGCCTGGGTGGTTCATTCGGTTCAGTGTCTGCCTTCGGCTCAGATCATGATCCTGGGATCCAGGGCCACATTAGGCATCCTGTTCATTGGGAAGTCTGTTTCTCCCACTCTCTCTGCCCCTCCCCCCTGCTCATGTGCCTAGGGTTCAGGTCAGGATCCCAGGGTCCTGGAATGGAGTCCTGTTAGGCTCCTTGCTCAGCAGGGAGCCTGCTTCTCCAACTATCTGCTGCTCCCCTTGCTTGTGTTCTGACAAACGAATAAAAACCTTAGAAAAGAGAAAAAGAAGACCCAGTTGGGCAGGGGGATGGAGGCACAAGCAAGGGTACAACTTCTATGTTGTTAGAAATTACCTCATCTGTATATCATGTACTGGGACACCTCTCCGTACTACCTGTGCCTGCATTGATTAAATGGCAAGATATAGAATGCCAATATAAGACAGGTATGTTGACAATTACTCAATTTATTTTAAATCAGATAAATTAGGGGCACCTGGGTAGCTCAGTTGGTTAAGTGCCTGCCTTCAGCTCAGGTCCCGGGATCCAGTCCCTGCTCAATGGGGAGTCCGCTTCTCCCTCTCTCTCTCTCTGCCCCTCCGCCTGCTTGTGCTCTCTCTCACACTCTCTCTCTCTAAATAAACAAAGTAACCATAAATTAATTAACTAATTAATTAAATGGCTACTCATTATAGTTTTAAAAGCAGTCAAGTCTAGTAGGAGATCAAAATACACAGTAAACTAAGATTAAGCCTCAAAAAGCACAGCTTTTTTGCTTTCAGACACAGTAGAAATATTGGAACACTTAATCTTCAATTTCTAGCCTTCTAAAAGGAAATCAGCAAACCCTAAGAAAGGAACAAAACCAGGGAATCCCAGGGGCAAGAGAATTCAAGGACTACAGATAAGTAACTTTGACTCTGTATGTTCCTTTTTTCTTACCTATAAAACTGTCATCTGTCAAAGCTACTTCAAAAGTTGTAACAAAATGAGACAATGGATATGAAAATCTTAGTAAGATGAAAGGTACAATTAAAAACCACCCATTTGCTAAAATTCAAATTAAATGGCTCTTAAGTCTCTAAGAAATATCTTGATAATGCTCAGGAAAATCTTATCAAAAGCCCTTTTTTGCCATGATATTTAACAAAGGTTCTTTTCAATAAGATAGGAATGAAGTAGCAAAAGAACTTTGTAGGGTACTATAATATTACTTTTTTTTTAAGATTTTAGTTATTTGACAGAGAGAGAGTGTACACAAGCAGGGGGAGCAGCAGAGGGAGAGGGAGAAGCATGCTCTCCACTGAGCAGGGAGCCTGAAGTGGGACTGGATCCCAGTACCCTGGGATCATGACCTGAGTCAAAGGCAGACACTTAACCGACTAAGGCACCCAGGCGCGCCCCAGTACTGCATACTTTCAAACGTGATTAATAACTTGTGTTGCTTTGCTAGCAAATCAATTTACATATACCTCACAGAACTTCATACAAGGTAGGATTTTCTCTTTTTAAAGATATGATTCATAAGTACCATATTTATCAATATTCTAAATAAAATTTGAGCATTTTCCTAAGTACTATTAATATCAGTGTTTAAGAATAATCCAAGAACACTGACCATCAGAACATTTCCGGACATACAACCCACAAAAGCATGCCTTCATATCAGAATAAAAATTTCAGTAAAATGATATACTGACAATCAGCATTCATTTAACAGGAAGATCCATTTTTCTACTGCCTTAGGAGACACCCTTTATTGTACTTACTTCTGTATAACATTTTGCAGACTTAACATCATCCCCAGTTCTCCTTTCATCTTTTCTCTGTTAGCACGGCATTCTGCCAAGTACCGAAGAGCCTACAGCAAAAACAGTGACAGGTTAATTCACAGCTCCAGACTATTCAAAACTAAACCAGTTACTAACCTACTGCAAGAGGAAAAAAGAGTGAAAAATAGGTTTTTGTTTTTAGAATCCACTGGTTTTGAAGTGTTTAGAAACTCTTCTTAAAATGTGATAATCAGGGGCTCCTGGGTGGCTCAGTGCGTTGAGCCGCTGCCTTCGGCTCGGGTCATGATCTTAGAGTCCTGGGATCGAGCCCCGCATCGGGCTCTCTGCTCAGTGGGGAGCCTGCTTCCTCCTCTCTCTCTGCCTGCCTCTCTGCCTGCTTGTGATCTGTCAGGTAAATAAATAAAAATCTTAAAAAAAAAAAAAAAATGTGATAATCAGAGCAGTCCCCTAGGGGAGAAATGATCCTTTGAGCTGAAGCGGCTGAATCTGCTCTTTGAAATGATGGCTCCTAACTTATCTGCAAGGTCAAAATTAGGTTGTTCCAGCTTCCTTTTCGCCACTTCACCTTGACCGAGATAGAAGGAACCACATTCTATTTATTACTTTCAGGGAGTAGTCCCAGTAGCCACCATTTCCCTAGACGCTTTTTACGTATTAATTAAAAGAAACTGCTGAGAGAGGCAAAGCATACAACCACCTTTACAGAATGAACTGTTTCTAGTTTTACACTTCACCTTTAAAATGTCCTTTTTTTACTGAAAAGCAAAAGATAAACTCACACAAATTTCTATTTTGGGAGCTTAACTTCTATGGTGCTTTTTTCTTAAAATGTAAAGTACACTTTTTAAAATTTATTTTTTATTGACGTGTGATCAAAAATGTAAAGTACATTTTGCAAGTATTTCTTTCACGTTCTGATTCTTTAGGGATTTCATTCCTAATCACTCATCATTTACCGAAGACTTTGGCACCTGCTTCTCAGGGATAGGTCTGTGAACTACATCACCCAAAACTCTGCCGTCTCAGCCTACTGACCTTCACATTTTCTCTTGGTCCTCTACGCTACATTTCCCAATGAAAATGGTACCACCTACCAAATCACAAATTCAAAGACCCCTCTCTGTCTATAATCTCCCATAATTTCTACAACTTCTCCTAACTTTGATTTTCATTTCAGTCCATAAAGGATTAACTGCTGTGGGAACTGCCTCCCTCCACAAAAAACTAACAAACAGGACAATATGTCTTAAACATACTGAACAAGAGGCAGCATAGGACTGTGACGTCTGAGAGAAGAGAAGTGATGAGGAAGGCCTTGTAACTGCCCCCACCTTACTGCTCTGGAGGCAGTGTTCAGACTAGCACAGGGAGCGGGAACCCAAAAGGAGCCCAGTGGTCTTGCTGAGTTACAGATGCAGAGATCAGAGGTGGGGAGGTTAGGGTGGTACAGTTTAATAAAAATAAATATTTGGTCTTTGCCCATTTCCTGGTGTAGAACTCCTAAAGCCCTTGTAATTTTCAGAGTGACAGCAGTTTCTTTTGTTACTCATAAGGCAGCCTTTTTGATCACGCCAGGGTTTATTTAAAAGAAGTGAGCTGGTGAGGGTTGATGGGGGGGAGGGGGGTTGGGAGAGGGGGGCTGGGATTATGGACATTGGGGAGGGTATGTGCTATGGTGAGTGCTGTGAAGTGTGTAAACCTGGCGATTCACAGACCTGTACCCCTGGGGATAAAAATATATTATATGTTTATAAAAAATAAAATTTTAAAAATAAATAAATAAATAAATAAATA
>NW_019154125.1:1863023-1900365 GCF_002288905.1 Enhydra lutris kenyoni | reverse complement strand
GAGCTGGGCTGAGGCTCCAAGATAGCCTCAGAATGTGGCTGATCACTAGAAAGACCAAGAGATTACAGGGTGGGAAATTTCAGCCCCACTCATTGGCTGGAGATGGGGATGTGCTGGAGATTAAGCTCTATGTTTTATAGAGCTTGAACAAGGAGATTCAGAGTTTCCGAAGTGGGGAATACATCCATCTGCCAGGAGTGTGGCACACCTCAACTCCACAGGGACAGATGGTACGGCACTCAAGACCCCTCCAGACCTTGCCCTATAAACTTATTCATTTGTACCCTTTATAATAAACTAGTACATGTAAGTAAAGTAGCTTCCTGAGATCTGGAGCCATTCTAGTAAATTATCAAACTTGAGGAGGGAGCCACTGGAACACCCAATTTATAGCTGCTCAGTCAGAAATTCGGGTGACCTGATACTTGCACCTGGCCTTTGAAGTGCATGCAGTTTTGTGGGAGTGAGCCTTACATTTGGGGGGGTTGACACTTAACACCAGGTGGGTAGACTAAACTGAAGTCAATTGCTGGACACCCAGCTGGTGTCCAATAGACTCTCAGAATTGGCTGGTGTCAGAAAACACTCCAGGTGGCTAGAATTTGCAGAGGAGAATAAAAGAGAGGAAGGATCTGACCAGGAGGGGGGAAAAAAAAATCAACAGAAACAGACCAAGATGTGACAGAGATGGAATTAGAAAATAAGGGCATTTAAAACAGCTATTATAAATATGCTCCATATGCTCAAGGATGAGTAGGAAAACATGAGCATGGTGAGGAAAGAAATGAAAGATATTAAAAAGCTCCAAATGTAACTTCTCACGGACAAAAACAAAATATCTGAAATGAAAACAACACTGGATGGGTTAAGAACAGATTAGACACCACAGAAAAAAAGATCAGTGAACTTAAAATGTAGCAACAGAAACTATCCAAGATGAAGATCAGAGGCGGGTGGAAGACTTAAAGGAAAAAAAAAATTAGAGCAGCACAACAATGACCTGTAGGACAACTTGAAATATTTAACATACATGAAACTGGAGTACTGGAAGAGGAGTGAGGAGGCATTTAAAAAAAACTGAAAAAATAGTGGATGACAACTTCCCCAAAATAATGAAAACTATAAAAACACATATCCAAGCAGCTCAACAAATCCCAAGAGAAGAACAACAAAAATAAGACACAAAGAAAACCATCCATCCAAAGCACATCATAATCATTGCTGGAAAACAGTGATAAAATTAAAAAAAAAAAAAAAAAAAACACAAAAAAAGGATTTACATAGAGAGGAACAAAGGTAAGAATTACAGCAGTCTCGGTAGAAATCATATGAAACCAAAGAAAAGAGTACAGCTTGTAAGAGTGACGAGAAAACAGAATTATAAAAACACCACACATGCTCTTCAAACTCAGTGGGACCTTGAACCCACTATTCCTCTCCTTTCTCTCTAGCTCCATCCCTTCATGACTTGACCTCCCTTCCAGCTCAGCCTGGCATCTACAGGCTATCATTTCAACTACTCTTGTCAAAATCCTGAATTCCTTTGCCTACCCTCTGGACAACTTACCTGGCCAAGAATCAACTCTGACCAAATCCAACTATTTGGCTCTCAGGGCCTACAGGGGCCTCAAGGGAGGTGAAAAAGGAGTTTTGTAAACCTAAAGTAACTTATCAATTCAGTGTTACTGAGCTAATCCGGCCTTCAAAACTACTGTAACAATCTCTCCATTCTCCTCAGTTAGCAACCTGTCCCATTTTCTGTAACAACTCTAAGAGCCTCCTCAAACAACTTCTACTCCAGCAGCACCTAGCCTTCTGAATTTAAATAGAGCCAAGTCAAGGATGCCTGAGTGGCTCTGTCAGTTAAGCCTCTGCCTTTGTTTTGGCTCAGGTGATGAAACAGGGTCCAGGGATCAAGTCCCACCTCAGGCTCCCTGCTCAGCAGGGAACATGCTTCTCCCTCTGCCTGCTCCCCTGCCTGTGCTTGTGCTCTCTCTGACAATTAGATAAATAGAGCCAAGTCTAGTCCACCCAAAAAGCCCACCCTACCTTCAGGCCCAAGTCCCTATCTGGAGCCCAACACTCTTCATAAACTTATACCCTGCACAAGAATTAATGACTCTTTAATACCTACTATCCAATCCATATTCATTTCAAAATATCTAAAAAGATACATTTATGTTTGATTTGTTCAAATTAGGAACCAAATCAGGTACACACATTACCCTTGGCTGATTAAGTCTCCCAAGGCACTTTTAATCTTCAACAGTTACCACTATTCCTCTCCTCCACCCCAACTGTCTTTCTTTTTAATGTCATTTTCTGTTCACAGAACCAGATTATTTGTCCTAGTGTAATTACCACATTCTGTTGCCTGATTGCTTTAAATTGTTCTTTCACTTTCCTCTAGCTCCCACATTTCTCACAACATGGTAGTTCCCTCTACATTATTAGCTATGATCCTGTAGGTTTTTCTCTTTTCCTCTCCTTTCCTTATCTTTCCCTCCCACCTTCTATGAAAACAAGTGCTTTGTCCATCTACTGACAGGTGGATAAAGAGAATGTGGGGGACGCCTGGGTGGCTCAGTGGGTTAAGGCCTCTGCCTCTGTTCAGGTCATGATCTCAGGGTCCTGGGATTGAGCCCCGCATCGGGCTCTGCTCAGCGGGGAGCCTCCTCCCCCACTCCTCTGCCTACCTCTCTGCCTACTTGTGATCTCTCTCTGTCAAATAAATAAATAAAATCTTAAAAAAAAAAAAAGAGAATGTGGCATTTCCCTACAATGGAGTATTATTTGGCCATAAAAAGGAATGCAGTACTAGACATGGGACAATATAGATGAATCTTGAAAACATCATGCTCAGTGAAAGCAGCCAGTCACAAAAACCACATATTACATGATTCTATTTATGTAAAAAAATATATAGGCTTTTTTTTTTCCCCCAAATAGGCAAATACAGAGATATAAAGAGGTTATTTGGGGAAGAGGTGCTGGGAAGGAACAGGTAGAAAAGTTTCTTTCTAAGGTGATAAAAATGTTCTAATATTGATCGTGCTGATCACTCTGCAACTCTGAATACACTAAAAACCAATGAATGACACACTTTAAATAAGTGACTTGTATGTGCTTCAGACCTTAACAAAAGTATTATAGAATAAAAACAAAATAAGTATCTTTTTAATGTGTCTATCCATACTGAAATGATACAATTGTCAAGCTTTCTTAGTAAGTGAAAAAAGGAAGTCGCAGAACATTCCATGCATGCAGTATGCTACCATTTATGTCAAAGGACCATACACACAGACACACACGAGTCTGCACATGTAGAAATACAGACTTATTACTATTTACTCTATAGTCACTTTTAATTTTTTATGTCATCTAACACTTTTTTAAATTCTTCTGAATTGCAGAATTGTCACACTGAGATTAAAATTACTAAAGGCAACTTACGAGCAAAGCTGAGTGGACAACTGGGGGGTTGGGATGATCCATAAACAAAATAAGGCCAGGGAGACATCCCTGGTCCTGGACAATGGCTCTTCTATTTAATGGATCTGCTGCTAGATCCCGGAGTTGGTTAACTACCGAGAGAGCATCAGGTTCTTCATTCATCGTGGAGGAGGATGAATTCATCTTCTATGCCATACACGTGAACAAAATCTTCTTAAATTCTGTAGAAACGGTTTGCAAAATTAGTTCTAGGCTGCTGAAGTACGTTCTGGCATTTGTCAAACAATCAGGATTACAACACCTTTAGAAAGAAACAGATGAATCTAAATCACACAAAAACTTGAGACTTGGCAATTCCACAGTTTAAGTAAAATGAACATAAGAAGCTGAGTAAAAAAAACACACCAAAAACCAAGTTATTTATGCGCACATTTAAAGAACATATGTCACCTTCAATATTCCAATAAATTCCATTTTAGCAATACATATTTTAACACTGAAGTCACAATAAACAGGATCTTTACAGTTAAAGTTCATAACCTGCACTATACTTCTCAAATTATACCACTGCCAGTGCTTTTTTCCTCTAGAACAGTTCTGGAACCTAACACAAGTGCCTCAGGGAATGTGGCTAGCTGAAAGCTTTTTTTTTTTTATTCATCTACTAACAAAACCCAGCATACTGGGTTTACAAAAGATAAAAACCCCTAGGAAAAAGGAGGGAGTCAAAAAAGACCATGAACAAAAAACAAGGCAAAAAGGGTATTTCACCCTGTGTCAGGCCCCAGGAGTTAGGGAGATCACAGTGAATATGAACTGAATCTAAACACACCTGTCCATCTTCTGAGTGTGCCATATTCAGAAGAATGGAACACAATTCGAGGTAATTCATTTGACAGATAAGGAAACAGTCACAGAGAAGTTAAATAATTTGCCCCATGTGACGAAAGCTAGTGAGTATCAAAGTGCACTAAAATCTTATCTCCTGGGGCACCTGGGTGGCTCAGTGGGTTAAGCCTCTGCCTTCTGCTCAGGTCATGATCCCAGGGTCCTGGGATCAAGCCCCACATCGGGTTCTCTGCTCAGTGGGGAGCCTGCTTCCCCCACTCTCTCTCTGCCTGCCTCTCTGTCAAATAAATAAATGAAATTTTTTAAATAAATAAAATAAAATCTTATCTCCTAAACAACAGTCTTTCCACTTTCCATAGCCTTTTTAAATTTTTATTTAAATTTAATTAACTAACATATAATATACTATTGGTTTGAGAGGCAAAGGTCAGTGATTCATCAGTCTTATACAATACCTAGTGCTCCTTATATCACGTGCCCTCTTTAATGTCCATCACCCAGTTACCCCATCCCTTCAACCCTCTACCCTCCAGCAACCCTGCTTGTTTCTTCCATAGTCTTTTTATTTTTTTCCACATATTACTTTTTTTTTTTTTTTTTAAGATTTATTCATTTGAGAGAGAATGAGAGAGAGTTCACGTGCATGCGTGGGGGTAGGAGTAGAGGGAGAAGGAAAAAATCTCCAGCAGCCTCCATCCTGAGCACTGAATGAGATGTGGGGTTTGATCCCAGGACTCTGAGCCAAAATCAAAGGTCAGTTGCTTACTCACTAAGCCACCCAAGCACACCTCTATGCAGTCCTTTTAAATTTGCATACCTTTTCCCCATAAAAGCAAACCTGGATATTTTAGAAAATATGCTAAACATACAAAAGCCAAAGAAACAAAATATCAAGGAATAATCTTCATATGTGCAGAAAGTTAAAAATAATAACTCCAATCATCAATTACACTGCACATTCCTTATTAGTAAGAATATAAAGGTGTAAATACTTTCTATGAATAAATAAGTTATGTATGGTTAGTGTCAACTTCAAAAACAATGCCAATTAGGAAAGGGAGGGGATGAACAAAATTATTCTGTAACTCCAGAAAGACTACAAAGGCTATTTTGGGGAGAAAAGGTAATAAATAATGCAGAACTGGCCTTACCAGGTATTGGGGGGGAGGGGGCCTGCACAATAGAATGATACTTCTCCCAGGAAAGTTACTTACACATTCAGTATAAGAAAGCAGGCTCTCAGTGAGTCAGACCAAGGCTCCACTGCTTGGTAATAAATATGATTTCGGGCAAATCCCTTACTCTTTATCTCAGTTTCTTCATCTGTAACTTAAGGCTAATTATAGCAGCTATCAAAAGTGTATTGTCTAGGGGCACCTGGGTGGCTCAGTGGATTAAAGCCTCTGCCTTAGGCTCAGGTCATGACCCCAGCGTCCTGGGATCAAGCCCTGCATCAGGCTCTCTGCTCAGCAGGGAGCCTGCTTCCTCCTCTTTCTCTGCCTGTCTCTCTGCCTACTTGTGATCTCTGTCCAATAAATAAATAAAATCTTTTTTTTTAAGTGTATTGTCTAAATAAAAGGGAATACATGGAAAGGACTGGTGCTTAACATATTGTATATGCTCAATAAATAGTGTTCAGTTACATGGAACCAAAAATCGATCAAAAATAGTAAGATTATGGGGTGCCTGGGTGGCTCAGTGGGTTAAGCCTCTGCCTTCGGCTCGGTTTGTGATCCCAGGGTTCTGGGATCGAGCCCCGCATTGAGCCCCACATCAGGCTCTCTGCTCAGCAGGGAGCTTGCTTCCCCCTCTCTCTCTGCCTACTTGTGATCTCTCTGTCAAATAAATAAATAAAATCTTTAAAAAAAAATAGTAAGATTACTCAATAAATGGTATTGGAATGACTTTTAAGCAATTTAAAACCAATGCTAAGCAAGTTTAATTCATATAATATGGCAAAAAGAAATCCTATTCAAGATAAAATACATTAGTTAGATTTTTTTAGGTATGCAAGCAAATGCAAAATAAAGGACTCAGAAAACAGGGCTTTAACAAGATAGTATTTGGCAGGTTATTTTCAAAAAATGAAAATATTATATTGTGGCAATTTAAAAAAATTTAGAGGGGTACCTGGGTGGCTCAGTGGGTTAAAGCCTCTGCCATCGGCTCGGGTCATGATCCTAGGGTCATGGGATTGAGCCTCACATCAGGCTCTCTGCTCAGTGGGGAACCTGCTTTCTCTTCTCTCTGTCTGCCTCTCTGCCTACTTGTGATCTCTGCCAAATAAATAAATAAAATCTTAAAAAAAAAAATCTAAAAAATTTTAGAAAAAAAGCAACAAACTGAATGCATAGAGATAAGACTAACGGGTCTGGGAGCATGCTGCCTCTTAGGTTCCTCTATATTCAATATCCTCAATATCCCTGTTTACAAACCACCTTATCCATGAGCTTTATAAAGTGCTATCAACAACACAAATCTTATGCAAACTGGAACCTGAAGAACCAATTACTGGCTCAAAGGCCCAAGAACCAAGTTACATTTAAGAACCAAATACACGGGACGCCTGGGTGGCTCAGTTGGTTAAGCAGCTGCCTTCGGCTCAGGTCATGATCCTGGAGTCCTGGGATCAAGTCCCACATCGGGCTCCTTGCTCGTCAGGGAGCCTGCTTCTCCCTCTGCCTCTGCCTGCCATTCTGCCTGTGCTCGCTCTCTCTCCCTCTCTCTCTCTGACAAATAAATAAATAAAATCTTAAAAAAAAAAAAAAAAAAAAAAAGAACCAAATACACTGGAAAGGGTCCTTTTGCATTCACCTCTAGCTGTGTAACCGGAGAGCTCCAATCTTAGCTAAGGAGTCCTTAGATACATTTAATCATTCAGTTTAAATGATGCTGAAAACCTTATGGCCTTTCTTGTTCCTTTGAGATGAATAAAAGCCAAAACATTTAAAACTCTCAGTTTTCAAAGCCCATGGAGAAGGAGAGGACTTAAATAAGATCTTCCAAGGAAAAAGTCAGGAATATCACAAGGCATCAAAAATCCTAACACAACAGAGGCAGAAGCTGTGGTCAAGCACTGCATTTCCTCTGGCATGAATGCAAGAAAGGTAGAAAGAAGCTATGATTTCTCCCCTAAATTACATGAGTTTTTAGGTAAAACTTTAAGAGATTTCCTCAGTGTTAAGAGTTCATTTTTCTTTCCTTATTTAATATTCTTGCCAAAATCAAGTTTTTCTGAGAATTGCCTAAATCCTGTTAAATGATCAATATTTCTGTGGATTGAGGAATTCACATAGACGTTTTTATAAGATAGCTATGGAACAGTTGAGAAAATGGAAACAGGTAAGCAAAAGTTGGAACTTTATCGCCAATTCATGTATTAGATACATTTAGTCTTTGTGTTAATTCTATCATTTTCACACACTCAAATTGTTTGATAAAAATGTTAGCCTTCCTAGGCTGGAAAAAATGTTTTTTAAATGATACATTTTGGTACTCATTCTATCTTACCCTCTCTTATTCTCAAATTGGCAAATCTCAAAATATATTTTTTAAAGATTTTGTTTATTTATTTGACAGAGAGAGAGAAGAATCAGGTGGAGCAGCAGGCAGAGGGAGTGGGAGAAGCTTCGGGGCTCCATCCCAAGACCCCTGGGATCATGACCTGAACAGAAGGCAAACACTTAACCAAAGAAGCCACCCAGGCATCCCTCAAAACAATTTTCAAATAACATTTTAAATACATTTATGAGTAATTTTGTAGCAACTAATGAACCAAAACTTAAAAACAAAAACAACTCTCTTCTTCTAATAAGGAGTACTAAATTAGGTTCAAAACAAAATAAGCTTGCAGGGTGCCTACATGGTCGGTGGGTTTTAAGCATCTGCCTTCAGCTCAGGTCATGATCCCAGTGTCCCAGGATAGGGCCCCATATTGGGAGTCTGCTCTTCTGTGTGACTCTCTACTGTTCTCCCTGTCTCTCTCAAATAAATAAATAAAATATTTCAAAAAAAAAAAAAAAGAAAGAAAAGAAGCTTGCTTTATAGTTTCACTTTTTATTTAAAATACTAATGCCAAGAAATGTGGACCTGGACAGCCTGCATCAGCTAAACTGGGATTATTAAAATGCAGATTCCAAGGCCCATACCCAGACCTCACTAGGAATCCTCGGAGGTAGGGCCCACCACATGATTTTAATAAGCACAGAGGTGATTCCTGGTGCAAATAAGAGCAATTAAAACTTAACGGTGGTCGATAACTGCCTGTCTTTTTAATATGGCTGGGAACATCTGAATAAAACCCTGAACATTTAAATTCTACGAAATACTTTAATTATCATGCAACATGACACTAAGTAAATTTGGGACCATGTTTTGGTTTCATTACCAGATAACCAAATAAATAAACTAAAATAAACCCCCACTAGTAGTAGCAAACCCCCAGCAGTAGCAAATTTACTGACTCCTTCCAAAGACAATGGAAGCTTTTCATCAAAAGAAGAAAATTGTGGGGGAAATTATGGTGGAGAACTTGTGTACAGATGTTGTAAGTAAACAGAGGGTTCTTGAAATTTTGTTAGCAGTATTATTTAATATCTCTCTTGTCTCAATCATTTTATTTTTTTGACCAATACCTGATGACTTACAAGTTAGCTTTTAATTACTTTTTAAATATTCTTTTCTGTTTTAAGATTTTTGGCTGCTAAGCTAAAGTTGCCAATACAGACATAATGAAAAATCAAAGCCTCACTAGCAAATGAGGAAAACGCGAAAAAACCTTTCTGTTTTATTTTCTCTTTTTGTTTAGCTCAATTTGGACAAAGAGATCATAAGACAATACATGCTACCCAAACTTTAAGGAGTACTCTGATTATCTAAGGGATCTTGTTCAAAAGCAGATCTGATTCAGCAGATGGAGTGAGGCTTGAGATTCTGCATTTCCAAAAAGCTCCCAGGTGAGGTCTATCCTGCTGGATGGAACTGGGAATTTAGGTGATACATATGAGACTATAATTTTGATTTTCAATTCTTCAGCCAAAACCTACCATTCAGTTCAAAGAATGATTCAGATCTCTTACAACTAAGAGCTGCAGAGAGTACACACCCACAACCTAAATCCATATTCAGTTAAGCAAGTTTTTAAAAAATAACCTAAGCATTGAGTTCAGATCTGGCTTTACTTTACTAGCAACTAACTGTAACTCTTGGAGAAGTTGAGCCTCAGTTTCCTATCAATAATCCCCAACGATTGTCAGGATCAAGAAAATAACTTGAGGCGAGTACCAGCAGTTACCAAACAAGAACTATATACTTGATCCTGTGGTACTTCTATTCCACCAGGTGTTGGGGTATATTCTGCACCTCCCTAACACATCAGAGCACTATCACGAAAGGAGTTGCTAACTGCACGAAGGCCTCCAAGAAGTTATTAAAATACAAGAATGTGAAAGCTGATCTCTTTTGAATAGAGACAAACACAATGTCCTTCCACTCCTAGCAGACATGCAGGTGCACAAAACAGTTACCAAAGAACAAGCCGGAGAGATGAAGTGAGATGACAGCCATTAACGCCAGGGTTCGAAAAAATCGGAGTGCCGGGGATGGAGAGGAAATGAACAAAGCTAACATTTTTTACAGGACATATCGGGACAAGGCGCTTTAAAGCGCTTGGTGGGACGCACTGTTGGGTCCCGGGAAGGCCAGGGGAGAGCGCCTCGGCCCAGGCCGACTCGCAGATTTGATGCAGGGGCCGCTCTCCGCGGCCTTCCTGGCTCCACCGCTTTGTCTGCCTTCCCTAGATCCTTACATACCGCGCCACAGATTCAGGAGTCCAGAGCCTGGCGCACCATCAGGGCCACACCAACGAATGAGGCAGAGGGACCCAGGAGCCGCCGAGCGGATCCCTCCGTCGGCAGACGCGGCCTCAGCGGCAGCAAACCACCAGGTTAACTCGATGAGCCAAAGAGCGAGGACGCTGGCGGGGAAAGGCTGTACAGACTACTCTCCCCCATGATCCTGCAACATCTGACAGTTCTGGCTTCTCATTGGCTGATAGCATTCCAACGCGAGGCTAAGACGCCCAGTACGTGAAGACCTTCTTAAACTAAAGCGTTCATTGGTGATCTAGGGGAAATGCACCAAGGGTTGAACGGAAGGGTCCAATGAGAGCACAGGAACACCGGACTTGGACCGAACGAGTGTCCGTCCGCTAAGCACTGAGCGAAGAAGCTTGCATCCGGGCGGAGAAACCGTTTTAGTTTCCCCGACTACAATTCCCAGCATTCCCGCGCTGAAGTAACCTGTGAGCTCCTGCGTTCGGAAATTCAAATGGTACGTTTTTCTCTGGCAGCTCTTTCAGGTGGAATAAAGTATTTTCGTGATATTTCTTCGTTTTTGTGAGTCTTAATTATTAAAGTTTTTTGAGTTTTTGGTAAGGACATTAACCCTATGTTAGGTGTTTTTTGGATTGCGTTCATTTCTTTTTAGTGTTCACTGTGTTCCTAAGCGCGAAGGCTGCGAAGTACAGTTTTTTGTTTATTTTAAATAATAACTTCTTATTGGAAGGATTTTTTTTTTCTTGTAAGGGAAAGGGACTTAATCAGAGAGAATCTTCTCAAATCCGTCATAAAGTACTTTTTAGATATTATCTTCTATTTAGTTTATAATAGTAAAGATTTATATACTTTTATCAATGCTAGTCACTGGCGGTTTTGTTTTGCTTAAGTATAGATCTTGGTTTTTAAAGCTATTTCTCTAAATATAATTAAATTCCACAGGCCAGTCTGAGAATAATGCATCTACTGCACCAATAAGTTAACTGAATGGTCTAGAGTCTCTTTCACAATTTGTTTTTGCCACGAAGCTCAAGGAATTTAAGAGGCCTCTAATGGGGAAAGAGAGTGCATAAGAACAAATATCCGCGGGGCGCCAAGCTTGCTCAGTCATAGAGCATGCAACTCTCCAGATCTGAGTTAAAGCCCCAAGCTGGATGTAGAGCTTACTTGGGGGAAAAATAATTTCCAGACTGTGTTCTATGCAATTGTCTCCAATACTTTGATTCCTAAGTGAATTTAAAATCCAAAACATCTGGGGCGCCTGGATGGCTCGGTGGGTTAAGAGTATGCCTTCCAAAAAAAAAAAAAAAAAAAAAAAAGAGTATGCCTTCCCCTTAGGTCAAGATCCCAGGATGTCTCTGCTCAGCGGGAGCTTGCTTCTCCTTCTTCCTGCCACTCCCCCTGCTTGTACTCTCTTTCTGTCAAATAAATAAATACTTCAAAGAAAACTAAAAAATAAAATCCAAACAGTTACTTCTGCTCAAATTTCTTTGCCTCTCTGTAATCTTGGTTATCTTCTTCCTTCTAACAAGCTCAAGAAGAAAAATATGAGCAAAGTGGAATAGAAAAGGTCCTTTTCGCACTGACCAATAGCAAAAGCAAGTCTCTGGCATGGTTTCTGTTTCCCAAGTCAGAAGAGGGAGTGGTGGTAAGTGAATACTGAATCCAAAACAAAAGGTAAAAAGAAATGATGCATAATGTCCAGCAGTAGAAGCACCAGCCTGATTTGTAATAACTGACCAGACCAACCAACTGCTGGAACTTGGGGGGTGGGGGTAGGGATAAAAGAAAATCATCATACATTTACCATAAGAAAAAAAAAGCTGTAAAAAAGTAAATATAGGGGCGCCTGGGTGGCTCAGTCAGTTAATGTCTGACTTCGGCTCAGGTCGTGATCCCAGGGTTCTGAGATCGAGTCCCACATTGGGCTCCCTGCTCAGTGGGGAGCCTGCTTCTCCCTCTACCCCTCCCCGCTGCTCATGCTCTCTCTCTCACTTTCAAATAAATAAAGAAAAATTAAAAAAAAAAAAGTAAATATAGGAAGTCCAAAGGACACAGGTTAAACATAATCCGTTTGATTGAGTAGATGAAATTTTGTTCAGTATTGTTATGGAAAACAATGCAATAACACAGAAAGTAAACTTGCTTTTTCTCTTCTTAAGTAGGTTCCATGCCCAACATGGGGCTTGAACTCACCACCAACTGAGCCAGCCAGGTGTTACAACTTGCTATTTTTTCTAAGATTAATTTGTATATCAGAAAGGGAGAACACAAATGGTAATTGTCTATTTGTCAATTATAAATGGTAATTCCCAGCTAGTAATTGATGACATAGGTTTTTGGCAGAACGTACGTTTAATAGAGTCTTTGTCTTTTGGAAGTTCAAAATGTAAAATTAAATATAATCATGCCCATGACATTAAAGTATTGAGAATATTAATTCTTCCTCACCAACTGCCACTACAGAGAGTTTGATGACTGGCATTAAAAGGCAAGGACTGTAGTCACAAAAAATAATTAACCATTTCATAAGCAGCTATGGATTACAAGCCCAATGAAGTCTCTTAAGGCTTTAAGAATTTATTTTCCCATATTAAAAATGTATGAACTTGACACCAATAAACTTATACTACCTGCTGTTATGAGTCATTGCTTGTTCTTAGCCTCCAATATCTTGCCACAGGACACAGCTGGAATGTCAAGTTCCTCAACAGCTCTGTTGCTTAAGACCCATGAATCAGATAATGGCAGTTTTCATTTATTCAATTATTTTAAAACTATTTTCAGAACACATATAATATACTAGAGACAGTCTTAGCACTGGATTCAAACATAAGAGAAAACATAATTACTGTCCTCAAGGAGTTTATGGTCTAGTATGGCGGTTTCCAAAACCTTTGATGAAGTACCACTTTTAGCTTAAAAACATTTTGAGCACATGGCTCTGATATATGTGTATTATTTATTCATAAATTCTATACACATACTATCAAACTAATATGTAGGCTAAAAAGCATGTCAAAATAGAAAATTTTAGAGGATGAGAAATAATTATACATAGAAGCACTTTTATTTATCTGAATGAAAATAAAATTGTATTTATATACATTATTTACCAAAAAACTTAAATTCCAGATGGATTAAAAACTCAAGTGTAAAACAAAATACCAAAAATCCTTTAAGATACATACACACTACATACAACTATAGAAGTAGGTGACATCTTAAATAAGACTAGAAACTCAGAAATTAGAAAGAAATAGACCTATTCCACTTGTTCTAAAAAGTAGTTTTTGTGTTGGGGTGCCTAGGTGGCTCAGTGGGTTAAAGCCTCTGCCTTTGGCTCAGGTCATGATCCCAGGGTCCTGGGATTGAGCCCCACATCGGGCTCTCTGCTCAGCAGGGAGACTGCTTCCCTTCCTCTCCCTCTGCCTGTCTCTCTGCCTACTTGTGATCTTTGTCTTTCAAATAAATAAATAAATAAATCTTTAAAAACAAAAAAAGTAGTTTTTTGTGTAGCAAAAAAATACATAAGCAATGTCAATGAACAATAGGTATGAGGATAAATTTGTAACTCTGTGGGTTGATAGAGGCCAATAGTCAAAAATTTATCACAAATTGTCAAGAAAGGATTGAACAACCCTATAGAAATTGGGCGAAGAATAAAAATTAGTACTTAATCAAGAGAAAGTCCAATAAACGTGAAGATATTTAAACCCACCTTTAATAAAGGAATGCAAATTAATTTAACAGTGAGAATAATCATGATGCTGATCAGATTGTCAAAAAATCAAAATGACACAAAGTTGCTGGCAGGAATACTGGATAGGAAAACTCTCAGATTTTGTTGTGGAAATGTAATAAGTGGAGAGAATCAAACCAAGCATTAAAACTGCCTTTCTTGTGTGTATTATATTTCAGGGTAACAAAATAGTCGATGTGTAATAATTATTCTGAAAACTGGTAAATATTAAGAAACAAGCATTCAACTTGCTTTTCTTTAAAAACATGCCTCAAGGTGACCAGTTAGCTAATAAATGACACATCCGGCCTCACCTTGTCTTAAAATGCCCCTCACATGGGCACTTCACTGTCTATCCAGGGGTCTTTTGCCAGTTAGGCTTTCCTGGATTCTAACTTGGAACCTCTTTTTTTTTTCTTTTTTTTTTTTTTTATTTTTTTTTTTTTTTTAAGATTTTATTTATTTGAGAGAGAATGAGTGAGAGAGAGCATGAGAGAGGAGAAGGTCAGAGGGAGAAGCAGACTCCCCAAGGAGCTGGGAGCCCCATGCGGGACTCGATCCTGGAAGTCCGGGATCATGACCTGAGCCAAAGGCAGTCGCTCAACCAACTGAGCCACCCAGGCGCCCCTAACTTGGAACCTCTTAAGGCCCATTTTAATGTGTTATATTTTCTATAGACAGGCAGTCGGAGCTAGAAAAAATGCTGAACTAGAGAGAGGGTCTGGATTTTCAGGGAGGATACTGTTTAAAGCTTGCAGATAATTCAGCCTTTCTCACCAAATGGGTATTATTTATTGGGTCCTTGTGATAAATCAGGTGTAATCCTGAGTATTTTACAAATGTTACACAATCGGTTTTCAGGGCTATCCTGTGAGGTGACTATTCTCCCTACTGTGCAGTTCAGGGAAATGAGACCTGGGGAGGCTGACTGACTTGGCCAGGGCCATATGGCTGATAAAAGGCAGAGGGTCTGTCTGACTTGGAAGCTCATATTCCTTCTACAAAAGAATTCAGCTTCACCATCTACCAATACAAACAAATGGGAATCTGACCTTTTTGGTAAATTTCTGCAAGGAAGCTGGCCCACAACTGGCCTTGTTCACCTTTCCATTGCCTAAAATATACTTAATGATGGATAAATCTCTGCCTAATTAGGGGCACTATAGTTCTTAAATCTTTTAGGAATTTGGAGGCACAGCAAGGTCAAGGGACTTTTTCAAGGCTGCACAGTGAATAAGAGAGAACTCCGATTCTTTCTCCTCTTTTCAATAAATAACTACTGAAGTTTCAGTTATTCTGGATTCTGCCAAGTAAGCTGAGCCATTTATTTGGGTGAGGAACTCTAAGATCAGATATACTAAATAGAAAAGGAGAGTCCTAAAATTTTCTCCTAAAATCCCCAAATGGATTGCCCTGTAATCTTCTACATTAATTTCCCAACTTAGTTGCATAAAACAATCACCTAAGATTCAGGGAAGGGCCCTGGGCATATGTATTTTTAAACATATGATCCAAAGTGGAGTTTCAGAACCATCGATCTTGCAGAGAAGACAGAAATTGTATTCTTCCTAGTGAATCACTCCAAAACTTAGCAGCTTAACACAATAATTGCTTATTATCTCATAGTTTCTGTGCATGCAGAATCCATGTGTGCCTTAGCTCAGGTCTCTGGTTCAGAGTCTCTCATAAGACTGCAATCAAGGGTCCATCAACAGATGAATGAATAACTAAGATGTGGTATATATATCCAATGGAATACTATGCAGCTGTCAAAACCCCTGAAATCTTGCCATTTGCAATGATGTGGATGGAACTAGAGGGTATTATGCTAAGTGAAATAAGTCAATCAGAGAAAGACAATTATCATAATGATCTCTCTGATATGAAGAATTTGAGAGGCAGGGCGGGGGTGCATGGTGGGAACAGAGAGAAAAATGAAACAAGATGGGACCAGGGAGAAAGACAAACCATAAGAGACTCTTAATCCCTGGAAACAAACTGAATGTTGCTGGGGTGGCAGGGAGGGATAGGGTGGCTGGCTGATGGACGTTGGGGAGGGTATGTGCTATGGTGAGTGCAGTGAATTGTGTAAGACTGATGATTCACAGACCTGTACCCCTGAAATAAATAATACATTATATGCTAATTAAAAAAAAAAAAAGACTGCAAATCAAGGTATCAGTGGAGCTCCAGTCATCTCAAGGCTCAACTGAGAGACGATCTTTTGCCAAGTTCACTCACATGTCTGTTAGCAGGATTCAGTTTCTCAGAGGCTGACGAAAAGAGGGCCTCAGTTGCTTGCTGCCTGATGGCCAGAGGCCTCCCTCAGTTTCTTGCCACATAAGTCTCCCTAGCACATCTCACAATATGGCAGGTGGCTTCCCTCAGAGAGAGTGAAGGAGAGACCAAGAGAGAGCAAGCAAAATGAAAGCCACACTCTTTTTAAACTAATCTTATAATTGCCATCCTATCACTCTTTTATTTGATTCATTAGAAGGAGGTCACTATGTAAAACCCACCCTCTTTAACAGGGGATTACATAAGGGTGTGAATACCAGGGGTCAGGGATCATTGGGGTCTTTTTAGAGATTACCTATCATAGAGATGTAAATAAAGAATTAAAAAACAAGGTGATAATATATTCCTAGCTCTGTCCACTAAGAGAGGTTGTATATAGAAAATATAAGGTTGTATATAGAAAATAAATATACATGATTCTTTATGAATAAATGATTGAATATAAATAAGTAAATGGGCAGAAGAAACAAATCCTACCTAGAGAAGAATGATAAGTTATTTATGTAGATATTCCACTCCAGAAGTTGAAGCTTAATCTCTTATGACCCTTGAGGGTGGGTAAGATTTAGTGACTTGCTTCTGAAGAAGAGAATATGGAAAGAGGGTAAAAAATGCAACTTTATAGGGACACCTGGGTGACTCAGTTGGTTAAGTGGCTGCATTCTGTTCAGGTCATGGTCCCAGCGTCCTGGGATCGAGTCCCACATCTGGCTCCTTGTTCAGCAGGGAGCTTGCTTCTCCCTCTGCCTCTGTCTGCCTGTGCTCACGCTCGCTCTCTCTCTCTCTCTGACAAATAAATAAATAAAATATTTTTTTAAAAATGCAACTTTATAGTGGAGAAACTAGCAAATACTACCATGGTCAAGTTAAAATCAGCAGAAATAAATCATGCTAACATCATGTACCCCCTGATATGATGTGATGAGAAGGGCATCTCAGTGTGTGGTATTTCTCCCAAACCTTACAATCCCTGCCTGATCATGAGAAAAACAGCAGACAAATTCGAATCAAGGCATATTTTATAACATACCTGACCACGCTCCTCAAAACTGTCATGGTTGTATCAAGGTTATGAAAAACAAGGACATACTGAGAAACTGTCATAGACCAGGAATCTAAGCAAGGAGGCATGATGACTAAATGCAATGTGGCATCTTGGATTTGATCCTGGAACAGAGAAAGGACATTAATAAAACCTGAATAAAGTCTGGAGTTTAGTAAATAGTAATGTTCCAATGTTGGCTCCTTAATTTTATAAATGCATCATGGTAATGCATGATGTTAGCATTAGGTGAAATTGGGTGAGGGGTAAACAGGAATTCTGAACAATCTTTGCAACATTTCTGTAAGTCTAAAATTATTCTAAAATAAAGCTTATTGAAGGGAAAAAGTGAAGCACCCTGATTATAACTTCAAGTACAATGACTGGAAGATCTTCTAATTTCTGTCTCAACACATTTTCCATCCTTTCTCCTCCACGAGCCACATACTTCTGGTGCCAAGTGCCATAAGACACATCCATAGGCCCTCTGTGAGATGGCATATAGTATGGCTAGGAATATTCTGGGAAGACATTACAACAGTGTGAGAGTCCATAATAACTAATCACAAAAGGAAGCTAAATTCAACTCAATCCTTTTCCCCTCACCCAGATCCTCAAAATGCCCAGGGTCACTGGAGGGCACTTAGCATGCAGAGAAATGTGAGGAAAAGGAAGCTGGAATGGGGAAAAAAGCACTTAACTAATCTGTTTGAAGGTTGCTTTAAGCCATCTTCCTTTTAAAGAGTAGAAGACAACATATGACCATGTGAACTCAGGGTCCCCCCTTGGGTCTTGGAAAGGTCTGGTGCAAGTCAGGGGGTCTGACCTCAAGCTTCATTAGCTTCGCAGTAAATCCACCCTTTTAAGATCTCAACAAGTAAACTTTGCCAGAAATGCTATCCTTTGCTTCCACTCCTTTAGCTCAGAAGCTAATCATCAAGCCTCAACCCAAGCACACCTCTAGTAAGCGTTCCCCTGAGCCTTTGGGCTGGCTTAGGCCGGTCTCCCAGGATTCCACTATTCCTCCATGAGAACATTTGGTTAAGTAAGTTTGTGTTTCTGTCTTCCTGTTAGCCCGGAGGCTTCCTGAGGGCGTGGTTCAAGGCTTTTAAAAATCTTTGTACTGTCATAATGGGCTCCCAAATGGATTAATGCTCTTGCTGAAGTCGGGAAGCCCTCACCCTGAAGAGACTTGGGCACCGGGAATAAAAACCACCATGGCTCTGGTGCTTGCTGAGTGACCTGTGGGATCAATTACAAAGGGAGAGTAAGAGAGACAGCCAATCAGCGACAGCCAATCAGCAACAGCCTCTTTAAAGGCCATACAGAAATACTTAAGCAGGCTTTTCTCTCTACAAATGAATTTCGAGTTGGGCCTACACACGTTACCATGCTGAATATATTATTAGCTATAGATGTAATGATCATTATCATGGTAGGATTATTTGAAATCTAGTGTCCCAGAATATTCAACTATTAAAAAAACATGCGGTCCACGAATCAGACTAAACAGACGGAACTGAGGACAGTAAAATCGTCATCCATGCTCTTTGTACACTCCGCACCCTCAACTCCCCTCAACACAAACACGCCCGGGATATTAAGTTCACGTGGGAAGATCTGCGGGATAAAACACAAGTCTCAATAGCGTGGGATAAAAGGACTCAACACAAGTCAGGTTAACAAGGGCTTAGAACTCCTAGCTTCTTTAAAGGTAATACACACTTGTGGCTACGTTCAGAATGCGGGTCTTGCTACACACTTAGAGAGCGGGGTTTACTAACAAAGTACTTTCCGGGGCAGAGCAGTGAAGACACAAAGCGAAGTCCACGCGAAAGCGCCCGCCTCTAGCCAAGCACCGCGCTTGCGCACATTCACAGTGAGAGGGTGCTGCAGGCCTGTGGGCGGGTCGTCTCGCCTTCTGTCCGGGCTCTCAGTACCCGCCTCCGGGCCGTAAGAAGCAGCTGATTGGTAGTCTCGTCCGGATTTGGGGCGGAGGCTGGGTGATTGGCAGTAACTCCCCGGGAGAGCCAAGCTGGAAGCCGGAGAAGCTCAAGAAGGCACCTGGCTGCCGCGCGGCCGAGGTAAGTGGGGCTAGGGACCCAAGAAAGCGGTTGGAGGGGGGTTCGAAGAGGCCCACCATGCCTGAGGGTGGTGGGAAGCCCTGGTAACAAAGTCGAAGCTGAAGGAGTCCCCGTTTCGGGCATGCGGGGAAGACGGCGGGCTCCGTGGGCGGTTTGGGAGTCTGTGCGGTGGATGAAGGGAGGCGGAGACGTTCTCGGGCAGCCGGGGTGGCCGAGTGCTTTGCTGGGGCTGGAGCTCCGGCGGAGCGGAGAGAAGTCGGCTGACTCTCCCTGAAGGCTGGGACTCACCCACCCACATCTCCCCCCTGTCCCCCGGCCCTTAGGTCCATTTTTTCAGGGTCCACACGTCTCTCGCCAGCCGCCAGGCGGCGGTCCCAGGAAGGCCTTGGGCGTTGCGCTCTTTCCCCGGGTTAGACCTGCCGGACTCCGCGGGTGCGCCTCCGGGCCCGGCCTGGTGGGCTCTGGGAGGAGACGCACGCCTGCTGGTCGCCTGGGAGGCTTAACCAGTCTCACCTGGCTTGTGTTGCTGTTTTACTTTTCGCCTCCCAATGGTTCCCAGTGTGGCTTCCTGAACGTAACTAGTCGCGTTAAGCCCCACAGAAAAAAATCGACCTTTAGACATTTAAAAATACGTTTTATTATGGAGATCTTCAAAAGTACAGAGGTTGAGAGGAACTTGGCGAACCCTTCACCCAGTTTTAACAATTGTCAGCATTTGGGTGGGGGGGGGCTGCTCCCTCTCCACAGGTTATTTTCAAGCAAATCCCAGGCATTTAATCTCTGTTAGGTATTTCTACGACTTTGTCATGGTCAGCAATTATACTATTTTTCTAATCATTTGCCTTCTAGAGGGATTGAGTAAAGTAAGGAAAACGTGAATGTGTAGACGGCGCAAATTTAGTTTGCTCTATAGGAATGCGGGCAATTCTCCCACAGTGCAGTTTCACTGCCCTATGCTCAGGTTTTTCAAAATCATTAAAAATGAAGGTTCTAAACAATCTAGTCTTGACAGTAGCAGTGTTGCTTTTGAGCAGTAATAATAATTTTGATAATTTCTGTTTATATGGCTCTTGGTATGTATGAAGCTCTGTGAAATTTTTCCACCTGTTCATTTAATTTTCACAACAGCCTTGTGAAGTAGGTGTTATCCAGTTTTACAGACGAAGGAAAAGGGGGACTAAGCAATTTGCGTAATTTCACACTGGTGTAAATAAGGGGGAAATCGGGGGCTGGGGGATTGGGTTTAGGATATTAACCCTAGTCAGTGCCAAGTTCTTTCTCTTTTAACCATAATTAAATTTCCTAAGGATTAATGGAGTAATTGTAACTGCTGTGGATAATTTCTATTGAGCTATAAATCTATAATGGGAAAAAAAAAACCCTGGAATTTATGAGTACATATGTTTCTTTCAAACAGTAAAAGGTTAGTGCAATTGAATTTTAAGTTAAAAATCAAAGTATGTAAATGTAGATCAGTAAATACAAGTGTTTACAATTTCTGTAAATAGTCTCTACCCCCCCCCTTTTTAAGATTTTATTTATTTTGAGAGAAAGAGCCCTGGAGAGAGAGCTAGCACAGAAATGGAGAGCAGAGGGAGAAGCAGACTCCCTGCTGACATCATGACCTGAGTCAAAGGCAGATGCTTAACCAGCTGAGCCATCCAGGTGCCCCTAGTCTCTAATTCCTTTGGCATTTAGCATGTACTGGCTATTTATATTGACTAAACTGTATCCCTTATCTTCTCAATCTTATACTATTTCTAAGACAGTATCTTCTTCCAAATAATGTTAGAGGAATAAGGAACTAAAAAAAGACAGCTGAGCTTTTTCAGAGGACAATAGGGAAAACCAGTTAAATTGGAGTTTAGGATTCCTATTGTAGGGGATTAATTCAGAAGTCTAGAAATAAAGTTAGACTCATATGTGAAGTACTTTGTGGGCCAAGTTTAAGGAGTTTGAACTTGAGCAAAACCGTGACTCACTGATTGTAACCATCTCATAGGAAAAGTGAGCTGGGCACTATCAAAGATGGCTTTACTTGAGATGTGAAAAGATAAGTGGCTTGACCTGGGGGTATAGAGGAAATAGATTTGAGTAACTGTTGAATTTACGGATGTAAGGCAAGGAAAAGAGAAAAACATTAATCGCCTAAAAAGAGGGGATGAAAAGACAGCGTGGTTCTGAAGTGCTGGTAAATGTCAGTTTCTTTTCTTCTCTTTTTTTTTTTTTAAGATTTTTAAAATTTATTTATTTGGCAGAGAGAGACACAGAGAAAGGGAACACAAGCAAGGGGAGTGGGAGAGGGACAAGCAGGCTTCCCGCTGAGCAGGGAGCCTGATGAGGGGCTCGATGTGGGGCTGGATCCCAGGAGCCTGGGATCAGGACCTGAGCCAAAGGCAGACACTTAAAGACTGAGCCACCCAGATGCCCCAATATTGAGAACTTCTTAATTTAAAATATTTACCCACTGTTTCAAAACTTTTTGGTCATCTGTACTAATTTATGTTAAAATACATCTTTATTGTTTTTAAGATTGAATTTTTAAGTAATCTTTGCACCAGTGAGGGGCTCGAACTTAGAGCTCTGAGGGTTGCATGCCATAATAATAGAGCCAGTCTGGTGTCCCAATCATCTGTATTTTATTTATTTATTTATTTATTTAAGATTTTATTTTTTTATTTGACAGAGAGAGATCACAAGTAGGCAGAGAGGCCGGCAGGCGTGGGCGGCGGGGGACGGCAGGAAGCAGGCTTCCTGCTGAGCGGAGAGCCCAATGTAGGACATGATTTGCAGGACCCTGAGATCATGACCTCAGCCAAAGGCAGAGGTTTAACCCATTGAGCCACCCAAGCACCCTCATCTGTATTTTAAATGTTAAGAACTCTGTGAAAAGAAAATTAGTTGACCATCAGTTTATTTATTTATATTAAAATAAAATGTATTATTTGCCCCAGGGGTACAGGTCTGTGAATCATCAGTCTTACACAACTCACAGCACTCACCATAGCATTATACCCTCTCCAGTGTCCATCATCCAGCCACCCCATCCCTCCCTCCCACCACCCCCCAGCAGCCCTCACTTTGTTTCCTGAGGTTAACAGTGTCTTAGGGTTTGTCCACCTCTCTGGTCCCATTTTTTTCCTCCTCCCTTCCCCTCCATGAACCCCTGCCCTGCCTCTCCAGTTCCTCATATCAGAGAGATCATATGATAATTGTCTTTCTCTGACTTATTTTCCTTAGCATAATACCTTCTAGTTCCATCCATGTCATTGCGAATGGCAAGATTTCGTTTTTTTGGACGATCAGTATTTTTTAAAAATTTTATTACAATGTAGGTTTTTTTTTTTTAAATTGGAGTGTAAATGTTACATTAGTTTCAGGGGTACAAGTAATGATTCCAGAAGCCTGTATGTTCTTCTGTGTTCACACACATAGCTACTATCTGTCAACATACAACACTGTTAAAATACCATTAACTATATTTTCTGTGCTATAGATTTCATCTCCTGTGACTTATTCCATAATTGAAAGCCTGTACCAACCATTCCTCTTCACCCTTTTGTCCATCCCTGAACCCCCCACCCTTCTAACAACCACCAGTGTATTCTTTGTATTTTGGGGTTTTTTTTAGATTCCATGTATAGATGAAATCATATGGTGTTAATCTTTCTCTGACTTAATTTACTTAGCATGATATCCTCTAGGTCCATCCATATTGTTGCATATGGCAAGATCTCATTCTTTCCCATGGCTGAGCAATATTCCTGTGTATGTATGTGTATACCACATCTTTTTTTTTTTTTTTAACCATCTATGGATGGATACTTAGGTTGCTACCATATCTTGACTGTTATAAATAATGCTGAAATAAAAATCAAGGTGCATATCTTTTCAAATTGTGGGTTTGTTTCTTTGGGTAAATACCCAGAGGTGGAATTAATGGATTGTTTGGTATTTTATATTTTAATTTTTTTGAGGACCTTCCTTACTGTTTTCCACAGTGGCTGTACCAATTTACAATCCCACCAATAGTGCATAGGGTTCCTTTTTCTCCACATTCTTGCCAACACTTTTTATTTCTTGTCTTCTTACTAGCCATTCTGTCTGGTGTAAGGTGATTTTCTTGCTTTGATTTGTATTTCCCTGATGATTAGTGAAATTGAACGTTTTTTCATGTATCTGTTTGTTAACTATATGTCTTCTTTGGAAAAATGTATATTGAAGTCCTCTGCCCACTTTAAAAAAAAGATTATTTATTTGATAGAGCCACAGAGAGAGAGGGGACAGAAGCAGGAGGAGTGGGAGAGGGAGAAGCAGGCCTCCCACCCAGAAGGGAGCCGGATGTGGGTCTCAATCCCAGGACTCTGGGATCATGACCTGAGCCAAAGGCAGATGCTTAACAACTGAGCCACCCAGGCACCCCTCTGCCCATTTTTTAATTGGATTGTTTATTGTTGGTTTTTTTGTTTGTTTGTTTGTTTTTTCATATGGGGTTGCATATATATATTTTGGACATTAACACCTTATCTGATATATCACTTAGAGATACCTTCTTACATTCAGCAGATTCCTTTGATAGTTTCCTTTATTGTGCAAAAGCTTTTTCAGTTTGATGTGGTTCAAGTTGTTTTTTATTTTGTCTGTTGCTTGATGAGACAGATACAAAAAATACTGCTAAGATGATGTCCAGAATTTATTGCCTGTGTTTTCCTTTAGGAATTTTATGGTTTCAGGTCTTACATTTAAGTCTTCTATTTTCAGTTTATGTTTGTGTATGGTGTGAGAAAGTGATCCAGTTTCATTCTGTTGCATGTAGCTGTCCAGTTTTCCCAACACCATTTATTGAAGAAACTGTCTCTTTCCCATTTTATTTTCTGGCCTTCTTTGTTATAGATTGACTATGTATGTGTGGACTTATTTCTAGGATCTCTATCCTGTTCCATTGATCTTTGTGTCTGTTTTTATGCCAATACCATCTGTTTTGATTTCTGTAGCTTCCGTAGTATACAGTTTGAAATATGGGAGCATGATATCTCCAGCTTTGTTGTTCTTTCTCAGAATTGTTCATAGCCAACTTTTATAGATGATTTGCGCTTCTGTACAAATTTTAGGATTATATGTTCTAGTTATCTGAAAATATGCTATTGGAATTTTGGTGGGGATTACATTGAATCTGTAGATTGCTTTGGGTGATAGCGACATTGTAACAGTATTAATTCCTCCAACCCATGAATATGGTGTATCTTTCCATTTATTTGTGTCATCTTTAGTTTCTTCTGTCAGTGTCTTACAATTTTCAGAGCTCAGGTCTTTTACTTCCTTGTTAAATTTAATTATAGGCATTTTCTACTTTTCAAGGCAATTTTAATGGAATTATTTTCTTAATTTTTCTTTCTGGTAGTTTGTATTAGTGTATAGAAGCCCAGCAGTTTACACTGTATATTTTGTATCCTGCATCTTTACTGAATTTGTTTATTGTAATAGTTTTTTGGTGGAGTCTTAAGGGTTTTCAATATGTAGTATCATGTCATCTGTAAATAGTGACAATTTTTTATTTCTTGTTTACCAATTTGGATATCTTTTTTGTCTGATTGCTCTAGCTAAGATTTGCAGTATTGTGTTGAATAAAAGAGGCACGAGTAGGCATCCTTGTCTTCTTCTTCATATCTTCTCCCCAAAAGCTTTCAGCTTTTCACTGTTGAGTATGATTAGATGTGGGTTAGTCATATATGGCCTTTATTATATTGAGATACAGTCCATCTATATCTAATATAGATAGATATAGATATCTAATATCCATCTATCTATAATACTTGAGGGTTTTTTTGTTATCATGATGAATGTTGAATTTTGTCAGATGATTTTTCTGCATCTATCGAGATGGTCATATGATTTTTATCCTTTTTGTAATGTGGTGTAATGCGCTGATTGATTTGCAGATGTTGATCCATCCTTGCTTCCCAGGAATAATTTTGGTAATTTTCTGGTT
Source organism: Enhydra lutris kenyoni (assembly GCF_002288905.1). Taxonomy (NCBI): domain Eukaryota; kingdom Metazoa; phylum Chordata; class Mammalia; order Carnivora; family Mustelidae; genus Enhydra; species Enhydra lutris. Next base: position 1,875,074 of record NW_019154125.1, on the reverse strand, counting down.
TGTTTGTGTAGTTCTCCGATCCCTTTTGTTCTCTTACTCTTTTGCCTTATTTAATGACTTTAGTGTTTTTTTTAATTAATTTTTTAAAAAATTTGTGAATGGGATCTTATTTTTTTCCCCACTGATTCATCAGTTTTATACACAGCGCTCATTACACCACATAACCTCTTTAATGTCCATCACTCAGTTACCTGACCTCCCTCAACTTCCTTCCCTCCAGCAACCTCAGGTTGTTTCCTGTGATTAAGAGTCTCTTATGATTTGTCTCGCTCTCTGATTTTATCTTGTTTATTCCCCCCCTTCCCCTGCTATCCTGTTTTGTTTCTTAAATTCCACATATGAGTGAGATCCTATGATAATTGCCTTTCTCTGATTGACTTAATTTCACTTAGCATAATGCCCTCTAGTTCATCCATGTCGTTGCAAATGGCAAGGTTTCAATTTTTTTGATGGCTAAGTAGTATTCCATTTTATGTATATACCGCATTGTCTTTTTAGCCATTCGTCTGTGAACTGACATCTGGGCTCTTTCCATAGTTTAGCTATTGGGGACATTGTTGCTATAAACACTGGGGTGTAGGTGTGCCTTTGGATCACTACATTTGTATCTGTGGAATAAATACCCAGTAGTGCAATTGTTGTGTTGTAGAGTAGCTCTATTTTAAACTTTTTGAGGAACCTCCATACTGTTTTCCATAGTGGCTGTACTAGCTTGCATTCCCACCAACCCTGGAAGAGGGTTCCCCTTTCTCTGCATCCTCACCACCATTTGTCATTTCCTGACTTGCTAATTTTAGCCATTGTGACTGGTATGAGGTGGTATCTCCTTGTGGTTTTGATTTGTATTTCCCTGATACTGAGTGATGTTAAGCATTTTTTCATGTGTCTGTCGGCCATTTGCATGTCTTCTTCAGAGAAGTGTCTGTTCTTGTCTTTTGCACATTCTTTGACTGGATTATTTGTTTTTTGGGTGTTGAGTTTGAGAAGTTGTTTATAGATCTTGGATACCAGCCCTTTTTCTGTACTGTCATTTGCAAATATCTTCTCCCATTCCATAGGTTGCTTTTTAGTTTTGTTGACTATTCCCTTTGCTGTGCAGAAGCTTTTTATCTTGATGAAGTCCCAATAGTTCATTTTTTTGCCTTTGTTTCCCTTCCCTTTGGAGACTTGTCTAGCAAGAAGTTGATGTGGCAAAGGTCACAGACCTTGCTGCCTGTGTTCTCTAGGGTTTTGATGCATTCCTATCTCACATTTAGGTCTTTCATCCATTTTGAGTCTATTTTTATGTATGGTGTGAGAAAATGGTCCAGATTCATTCTGTTGCATGTGGCTGTCCTAGTTTTCCCAACACCATTTATTTAAGAAGCTGTCTCTTTCCCATTTTATTTTATTTGTTGAAGAGAGTGTCTTTTTTTCCATTGGTTATTCTTTCCTGCTTTGTTGAAGATTAGTTGACCACAGAATTGAGGGCCCGTTTCTGGGCTCTATTCCGTTCCATTGATCTATGCATCTGTTTTTTGTGACAATACCATGCTTTCTTGATGATCTATATAGCTCTGTAATATTATAGCTTGAAGTCAGACCTCAGCTTTGGTTTTCTTTTTCAGCATTCTTTTGGCTATTCAGATTCTGGTTCCATACAAATTTTAGGATTATTTCTTCCAGCTCTCTGAAAAAAGGTGATGGTATTTTGATAGGGATTGCATTGAATGTATAGATTGTTCTAGGTAGCATCAACATTTTAACAATATTTTTTTTCCAATCCAGCAGCATGAAATGTTTTTCCATTTCTTTGTATCTTCCTCAATGTCTTTCTTTTTTTTTTTTTTTAAGATTTTATTTATTTATTTCACAGAGAGAGATCACAAGTAGGCAGAGAGGCAGGCAGAGAGAGAGATAGAGGAGGAAGCAGGTTCTCCGCCGAGCAGAGAGCCCGATACAGGACTCGATCCCAGGACCCTGAGATCATGACCTGAGCTGAAGGCAGAGGCTTAACCCACTGAGCCACCCAGGCACCCTTCCTCAATGTCTTTCATGAGTGTTCTTTGTTTTCTGAGTACAGATCCTTTCCCTCTTTGGTTAGGTTTATTCCTAGGTATCTTATGGTTTTTGGTGCAATTGTAAATAGGGTAGACTCTACTTTCTCTTTCTTTTGTATAGAAATGCAACCGATTTCTATGTGTTGATTTTATGTCCTGCCACTCTGCTGAACTCCTGTATGAGTTCTAGCAATTTTGAGGTAGATCTTTGGGGTTTTTCACATAGAGTATCATCTCATCTGTGAAGAGTTAGAGTTTGACTTCTTTGCCGGTTTGGATGCCTTTTCTTTTTGTTGTCTTATTGGTGAGGTTAAGACTTCTAGTACTGTGTTGAACAACAGCAGTGAGAATGGACATCCCTGCCATGTTCTGACCTTAGGGAAAAAGTTCTCAATTTTTTTCCATTGAGAATGACATTCACTGTGGGCTTTTGATATAGGGCTTTTACGATAGAGGTATGTTCCTTCTATCCCTATACTCTGAAGAGTTTTAATCCAGAAAGGATGCTGTACTTTGTCAAATGCTTTGTCTGCATCTATTGAGAGGATTACATAGTTCTTGTCCTTTATTTTATTAATGTATTATATCACATTGATTTGCGGAGGCTGAACCACACTTGCAGCCCAGGAATAAATCCCACTTGGTCGTGGTGAATAGTCCTTTTAATATACTGTTGGATCCTATTGGCTAGGATTTTGGTGAGAATTTTGGCATCCATGTTCATGAGGGATGTTGGTCTGTAAGTCTCCTTTTTGGTGAGGTTTTTGTCTGGTTTTGGGATCAAAGCAGTGTTGGCCTCATAGAACAAGTTTGGAAGTTTTCCTTCCATTTTTATTTTTGAAACCGCTTCAGAAGAATAGATGTTAATTCTTCTTTAAATGTTTGGTAAAATTCCCCTGGGAAGCCATCGGCCCTGGACTCTTGTTTGTTGGGAGAGTTTTCATTACTTCTTCAATTTTCCTTGTTGGTTAGGGGTCTGTTCAGGTTTACTACTACTTCTGTTTCAGTTTTGATAGTTTATACATCTCTAGGAATGCATCCATTTCTTCCAGATTGCCTAATTTGTTGGTTATAGTTGCTCATAATACATTCTTATAGTTGTTTGTATTTCTTTGTTGTTGGTTGTGTTCTTTCATTCATGGTTTTATTTGGTCCTTGCTCTTTTTTCTTTTTGATAAGTCTGGCCAGAGATTTATCCATCTTACTAATTCTTTCAAAGAATCAGCTCCCAGTTTCCTTGATCTGTTCTACTGTTCTTTTGGTTTCTAGTTCATTGATTTCTGCTCTAATCTTTATTCATTCTCTTCTGCTGAGTTTAGGCTTTATTTGCTCTTCTCTCTCCAGCTCCTTTAGGTGTAAGGTCATATTGTGTATTTGAGATCTTTCTTGTTTCTTGAGAAAGGCTTGTATTGCTATATACTTCTCTCTTAAGATTGCCTCTGCTGTATCCCAAAGGTTTTAAACAGTTGTATTTTCATTTTCATTAGTTTCCATGTATTTTAAAAAATTCTTTAATTCCCTGGTTGACCCTTTCATTCTTTAGTAGGATACTCTTTAACCTCCATATATTTGAGTTCTTCTCCCTTGTGATTGAGTTCAAGTTTCACATCATTGTGGTCTGAAAATTTGCAAGGGATGATCCCAGTCTTTTGGTACTGGTTGAGAACTAATTTGTGACCTGATATGTGGTCTTTTCTGAAGAGAGTTCCTTGTGGACTCCAGAAGAATGTGTATTTTACTGCTTTAGGATGGAATGCTCTTAATATATCTGTGAAGTCCCTCATCCAGTGTGTCATTTAGCACTTGTTGAACTTCTGTTTAGATGATGGGTCCATTGCAGTGAGTGGGATGTTAAAGTCCCCTATTATTATTGTATTATTATTAATGTGTTTCTTTAATTTTGTTATTAATTGGTTTATATAATTGGCTGCTCCTGTGTTAGGGGCGTAATTATTTACAGTTGTTAGATCTTGTTAGATAGACCCTTTAATTATGATATAGTGTTGTTCCTTATCTCTTATTACAATCTTTGGTTTAAAATCTAATTTGATAAAAGGATTGCAACCCCAGTTTCCTTTTGATGTCCATTAGCATGGCAAATAATTTTCCACCTGTTCACTTTCAACCTAGAGGTGTCTTTCGGTCTAAAATGAATCTTTTGCAGACAGAGTATCAGTGGGTCTTAATTTTTTATCCAATCTGATACCCTGAGTCTTTTGATTGGGACATTTAACCCATTTACATTCAGAGTAACTACTGAAATATATGGGTTTAGTGCCACTGTATTACCTGTAAAGTCACTGTTTCTGTATTTGGTCTCAGTTCCTTTCTGGTCTATGTTACTTTTGAGCTCTCTTTGCTGAAAGGATCTCCTTTAATGTTTCTTGTAGGGCTGGTTTGATGATCACAATTCTTTAAGTTTCTGTTTGTCCTGGAAGCTTTTTAATCTCTTCTTCTATTTTTGAATGACAGCCTTGCTGGATAAAATATTCTTGGCTGCATATTTTTCTCATATGCCACCTTAAATATATCAAGCCAGTCCTTTCTGGCCTGCCAGGTCTCTGTGGATGGGTTTGCTGCCACTCTAATGTCTACCCTTGTAAGTTACGGACCTCTTGTCCTGAGCTACTTTCAGGATTTTCTCTTTGTCTCTGAGGTTTGCAAGACTCCCTATTATATGTTGAGGTGTTGACCTATTTGATTCATTTTGATGGGGGGGTTCTCTGTTCCTCTTGGTATTGAATGCCCGTTTCCTTCCCCTGATTAGGGAACTTCTCTGCTATAATTTGCTCCAGTATACTTTCTGCCCCTCTCTCTTTCCTCTTCTAGGATCCCAGTTTCTCTAATATTCTTTTGCTTAATGGTATCACTTATCTCTTGAATTCTCCCCTCATCCGGTAGCTCTTTATCTCTTTCCTACAGTTTCTTTATTCTTTGTCATTTTGTCTTCTATATCACCAATTCTTTCTTCTGCTTTATTTATCTTATCATTTAGAGCCTCCATTTTTTATTCCATCTCATTAGCTGTTTATATTTCAATTTGATAGCTTTAGTTCTTTTATTTATCCAGAGAGGGATTGTCTAGTGTTTTCTATGTTTTTTCAAGTCCAGCTAGTATCTTTACAATCGTTATTCTGAACTCTAGTTCCATCATCTTACTTATATCCATACTGATTGGGTACCTGGCAGTCAGTACTGCCTCTTGTTCTCTTTTTTGAGATCAGGTTTTCCATCTTGTCATTCTGTCCAGCAAAGAATAGATTAATGAGGGATCTAAATATGAAAATGGCTACAATGACCCCAGAGAAATATACACTGAACAAATCAGAAGAGACCTGAAACTGAAAGAAAAAAAAAATCAGGTAAAGAGGGCAATACACTATATTTTGTGTGTACTTTGGGCTGTTAGAAGAAGCTGCATCCCAAAATTGTGAAGAAAGACAAAAATAAAATTAAATACAATGAAAGGGTAGAATGTAACTGTAAAAATGAAAATTAAAATAAATATTTAATGAAATTATTACAAAAATAAAATTAAATACAATGAAAGGGTAGAATGTAACTGTAAAAGTGAAAATTAAAAAAGATTTTTTTAAAAGATTTTATTTATTTGAGAGAGAGTGAGAGAGAGCAAGAACACAAGCTGGGGAGAGATAGAATCAGACTCACTGCTGAGCAGGAAGCCTGACTCAACTCAATCCCAGGACTCTGGGAAGCTGAAGGCAGATGCTTAACTAACTGAGCAACCCTATTGCTCTGAAAATTAAAGAAGTTTTTAAAAAAGATGATAAAATAAGTAATTCATTGAAAAAGAAAGAGAAAAAAAAAATCGAAAGACTAAAGAATTATGAGAAAAAAAGCAATGAATTCTATATACTATTTTCCCCAGTGCTGGAGTTTGGCAGTTCTCTGTGATCAGTAAACTTGGTTTTAGCCAGATGTTCTTTTTTTTTTTTTTTTTTTTTTTAAGTTTTTTTTTACCTATTTTACAGAGAGAGATCACAAGTAGGGGGGGGGGGGGGGGGTGGGAAGCAGGCTCCCTGCTGAGCAGTGAGCCTGATGTGGGGCTCAATCCCAGGACCCTGAGATCATGACCTGAGCTGAAGGCAGAGGCTTTAACCCACTGAGCCACCCAAATACCCCATTTTATATTTATTTTAGACAGGATATCTCGTTATCCCAATCTGTTTGGGCTCTGATAGGGAGTGCGACCCGTAGTTAAGTTTTTTAAAGTAAATTGGGAAAAATGTCCTGAAATAATAAGCAATGATTACATAGACATTATTGCTTGGGCCAAAGTTAAAAAAAAAATTTTTTTTTTAAAGTTAGTTGACTTAAACTAGTATCTGTTGGGCCACTATTTCTATGCTTTTTTTTTTTTTTTTTTTTAAGATTTTATTTTTGAGTAATAACTATATCCACCATCAGGCTTGGAACTGCAACCCTGAGGTCAGGAGTCATGTGCTCTATTGACTGATCCAGGTAGGTGCTGCTCTGTGCTTTATTTTTTTTTAAAATGGAATCACAGGGGCACCTGGGTGGTTCAGTGGGTTAAAGCCTCTGCCTTCAGCTCAGGTCATGATCCCAGAGTCCTGGGATTGAGCCCCACATCCAACTCTCGGCTCTGCGGGGAGCCTGCTTTCTCCCCTCTCTCTGTCTGCCTCTCTGCCTGTTTGTGATCTCTGTCAAATAAATAAATCTTAAAAAAAAAAAAAAAATCACATGCACACACACACACAAATTGAATCACACATATACTTGGAACTTTTTTCATGTATCTTACGGAAACTTTTTTTTTTTTTTTTAAATCTTTATTTATTTATTTGAGAGAGAGAACCACAAGCAGGGAGAGGTGCAGAGGGGCAGAGAAGAAGATTCCCCAGTGGGCAGAGTGCCTGACATGCAGTTTGGTCCCAGAAACCTGGGATCATGATCTGAGCTGAAGGCAGATGCTCAACCAGCTGAGCCACCCAGGCGCCCCAAAACTTCTTGCGTATAACTTTTTGTTTTTATAGCCATAAACTTAAGAGTGGATATGTTGAATTTGTTTCAAGTATTTTTCTGTTGATGGACATTCAGTTTACTTTTGAATTTTGTCTTTTTACAGTAATGCTCAGTAAATACTTTTTAGCTTTTAAAAAATCTTCATTTTACAAGGGTGTAATTTACTAAGTTTTGCCACTAAGGAAATTTTTTATACACATAATATGTAGGGGATGGTAATTATTACACAATTTACCCAGATCATCTTTATAGTGAATTTTCATCACTTTGGTGGGCTCAAGGACAGCACTTTTAGTGATAAATATTATTGAGTTCCAAGTATTGTGTGTGTTTGTTTCTACTGATGTTCAGGATCACTTAAGATATTTGAACCATCTTTTCAAAAGATTGTTTTAATATTGATACCACAGTACTTAATTCATTTGCATGGGAATGATTAAAATAAAATACTTCATGAAGAATATATTTAATATGTCATTCATTGTAGGGTTACATTTCAGAGATCCTCACATGAAAATGATACACTCTTAGTTCAAATGGAAATACAAGACTATCTCTAACCTCTTGTGTATCACTCAGAGAGAAGGGGACATCTAAAAATGTTACAGAAAATGTCTGTCAGAAATTTAATTTCAGGGTGCCTAGATGGCTCAGTCGTTGAGCATCTGCCTTCAGCTCTGGTCATGATCCTGAGGTCCTGGGATCGAGCCGCACATCAGGCTCCCTGCTGCACGGAAGCCTGCTTCTCCCTCTCACACTCACCCTGCTTGTGTTTCTTCTCTTGCTGTGTCTCTCTGTCAAATAAATAAATATAGTCTTAAAAAAAAAAGACATTTAATTTCATATGTAAAAACCCATTTACTTGAAAGAATTTTCATCACATTTTTAGTTTGTGTTATTAGACTTTTTAATATAAGGGTTTTTTGGTTGTTAAGAGATGCAGTATAGGTCATGAGGTTTATTCATTTGTGAACTGAAAAAAGTGAGACTTATGTTAGATTTTGTGCTACGTGCTGTACTTAATTTTGCACGAACAGTATAGAATATTCTAAATAATTCAATTATTTAGAATTAATAAATAATTCTAAATAATTGCCAATAAATTGTACCCATGGGTCAAATACTATATTATTGTCTTATAATGTGGTAAAGTGTTCTTAAAGTCTCAACCAGACTGAAGTATACCAGTGGTCACTAGATTTGAATTTTAAGTTTTAATTTTCAGAAAGTAGGGCAGGGTGTTGACATAGGATTGACAATTTTTCATTGTGCCAAGTAAGGACATTTTTAAAAAATTGCTTAATATCCATCTACTGTCCCAATATCCTAAAAGAAAAGTACTTTTACACCAGAACATATGAAGAATATTCTCAAAATAAAAGACTGACTTTAAATAGGTTTTTGTTTATGTTTTTTATTTCATGGTACTTATTTTTCTTTTGCATCCCTGTTTGGCACTAGAATGTGGATTGTCATTTGGGATACATTGATAGGTTTATCTATTAGTATTCTGAGAACAGGAAACCTTATTTTTTAATTAATTAGCCAAGTGAATAAGAATGTTCTGTGAATCCTTTTAGACTCCCGCCACCCCCCACCACTATAAAATGGTCATACTATTCTTTCATATTGTAAAGATAATTAAATGGCCATTTTTTTTTTTTTTAAGATTTTGTTTATTTATTTGACAGATCACAAGTAGGCAGAGAGGCAGGCAGAGAGAGAGAGGAGGAAGCAGGCTCCCTGCTGAGCAGAGAGCCCGATACGGGGCTCGATCCCAGGACCCTGGGATCATGACCTGAGCCGAAGGCAGAGGCTTCAACCCACTGAGCCACCCAGATGCCCCTAAATGGCCATTTCCTTGAATAGTTCCCAAAGACTTTATAAAAATAAGCTCCAGTGTACTGCTTAGCTTTTAAAAGCTTTTAGCATTTTATTTTTTAATTTTTATTTGACAGAGTACAAGCTGGGGGTGGGGGTAGGGGAGTGGCAAAGAGGGAGAAGCAGGCTCCCTGCTGAAAAGAGAGCCCAATGTGGGGCTTGATCCTTGTACCCTGGGATTATGACCTGAGCAGAAGGCAGACACTTAACTGCCTGAGCCACCCAGGCACCCCGGTTTTTGGCATTTTAAATTTAATGACAACTTTGTTATTACTGCTAAGAGGGTTACTGTGAAACTATTTACTGCTAATAAACCATTTTTTATTATAACTGTCTCAAGAACATATGCTGCATTTGTTAAAAGCAGTATTGTGTTATCTTTGATTTGATTGCTGTAAACTTTAATTGGTCTCACTATAGACTATTGTATATTTTCATAGTATTTGTGGAGGGAAGAGAAAGTTTGTTTTCAGGGTATGTCTATTTTCATTTACTCTTGATTTTCTCTTCTGCCCTGTCAACTACCTGTTTCCCCTTCCGAAAACAGTTTGCTATTTCTTACAGTCTGTGTCAAAGCAGGTTAGATGATAAGCTTATACCATCATCATAAAATTCTTGAAGTTAAATTATATATGTATTCATACAGAACCTAGAAAACAAAATGCAGTCTGATTCTTAGTTATCTTTTTTAAGCCTTTTTTATTTTGAAGTATAACACAAAAAAATGTAAGAAACCTGGATATGTAACCAATAAGTTATGACAAACCAAACATCCATGTAATCACCACCCACAGTAAGAAATAGAAAGTTGTTTGAATTCTAGGAAGCTCCTTTATGCTCTCTTCCAACTATTACCTGCCCCCATCCGTAGGTAACTACCATTGTAACTGCTTACACTGTAGCTTTGTAGCCTTTTATTATTTTCTTTTTTTTTTAAGATTTTATTTTATTTTATTTATTTTTATTTATTTACTTGACAGAGAGAGAAATCACAAGTAGGCAGAGAGGCGGGCAGAGAGAGAAGGGGAAGCAGGCTCCCTGCTGAGCAGAGAGCCTGATGCGGGGCTCGACCCCAGGACTCTGAGATCATGACCTGAGCCAAAGGCAGAGCCTTAACCCACTAAGCCACCCAGGCACCCCTAAGATTTTATTTTTAAGTAATCTCTATACTTAAGTAATCTCTATACATAGGGCTTGAACTTAAAACCCCAAGGTCAAGAATCATGTGCTTTGACTGACTGAGCCAGCCAGGTGCTCCCCTTCTCTTATTTTTTTAATGCCTCTGTGATCTGTAGTGATGTCCCCCATTTCATTCACTTATAAGTGTCTTTTCTTTTTCCTCAGTAAATCTCATTAGAGGTCAGTCTTTTTTATTGTTTCTTTTCAAGGAACCATCTCTTGGCCTGGTTATACTTCTTTGTCTTGATAGTTCTCTGATGCTTTCAAATAGATGATTTTCATATTTTGTCGTTTATTTGACCTCATGGGAAGATAGTTTGTCTGAAATTCTGTAGTTTGTTATAAATAAATTCTTCTAGGTATCTGTTTACAATTGAGATAGTGTTAAAAAGGCTTAGATGCCCTTCATTTAATATTCTAATATTAATGTAGCAACTGTTATTATATTCTATACACTGTGCTAAGGGCTGGGGTCACTGTGATGAATAAGAAGAGTTTTGCTCTTAAGGTGACTAAGTGCTGTGGAGGAGTTAAGCACTTTAGGTACATTGTTGTAATGTGCAGTTTAGGAGAATGAGAATGTATACAGGAGGGCCCTGATACTCGTTGATCAGGAAGAACCTCTTGGAGAAGGTAATAGCTAAGCTAAATAAAGAATGCATAGGAGCTAGCTTGACATAGAGGTACTGTAGGGGGTGTAGAATAATGGATTACAGAAAAGTCCAGAGAGCCTGTTGAATTTCTAGAATTATCTGTATGACTGGATTAAAGAGAAGAGTGTGAAAGAGAGGATAGGAAAGTACAGAGACCAGATCATAAAGGACTTATTGCAGTACTGAGAATGGCTAGAAAAGGGAGAGCAAAATTTGTGGAAGGTAATTACGACAGTACAGACTTAGAATAGCTGTAATGGATTGGAGTAGAGTAGCAGTGGAAATGGAATCTGATATTTAGGAGGAAACCTAGATCCTGATCGTAGAAAATGGAAGAAATAAGGAATAACTTGACAATATGGGTGCCATTTGCTGAGGTAGGGAACACATGAACAGCAGATTTAGGAAGAAAATTAGGGAGTTGAGTTCTGGATTTCTTTGGTTTGAGAGCAGATGGGAGAAACCAGAAGTTGGCATGTGATTGAAGTTGATGTGGGACAAGAAAGAGAATTTATGTATGCAGTGTGGAGCTGATATAATGAGACCTGTGAGTGGAGGGAGTGTAATCCTGAGTACTCAGGAGGAGGAACAGGAGAAAATGGGGGACAGAATAGGTGTATAGGTTAAATGTATGACATGTGAAGTTGCAGGATGTCGACAGAGTTCCTGTTAGATTACTTCTTTGTTATTTGAAGTACTATGCTTGGTCATCTACTGAGAAATGATGGAGGCAAGGGTTCGAGAGATTTGGGTAACATGGAGAAGGATTGAAAAAGCTTCTTGGAGAATGGAAGAGGGACAAGAGTAAGAAAATATTTTCCTAGGATGCTAGATAGGAGTGAGAGCCCATTTGAGAACAGAGGTAGAACATTTGTAGCAACATCAAAATGTAAGTCTTAGTAATTTTTCTACAGCCCAATTCTAGGACATGTAGCCTGCTGAGTTAATCAAGGCCTGGCTTACAGAAGGGAGTTGAAAATACTGACAAAGAGTGGTTCAAGTGATCTTTGGCTGCATGGGGTAGAAGAAAGTGAAGGTAAGAAGGGATTTATTAGGTTGATGAAAATTGCAGGGAGAAGAGACTGAAGGGCTCAGTATGGACAAAGTAGGACAGAGGAGTATCTGAGGGAAAGCTCAAAGGTGAGATACTTGTTTTTTTTTTAACTTCTAGATTTTGTTTTTAAATGAAAAGCAAACTATACAAAGAAAAGTTCACTCCTACCCTCACTGGCCAGTTTTAAGAGTTTAATGTGTGTCTTTCTCTAAATAACTTGAGGATTTTTGTTTTTTTTTTT
>NW_019154125.1:1608584-1862623 GCF_002288905.1 Enhydra lutris kenyoni | reverse complement strand
ATGTGTGTCTTTCTCTAAATAACTTGAGGATTTTTGTTTTTTTTTTTTACAGAAGTGAAATCATAATTAACATATTCTTCCTGGGGGCGCCTGGGTGGCTCAGTGGGTTAAAGCCTCTGCCTTCGGCTCAGGTCATGATCCCAGTGTCCTGGGATCGAGCCCCACATTGGGCTCTCTGCTCTGCAGGGAGCCTGCTTCCTCCTCTCTCTCTCTCTGCCTGCTTCTCTGCCTACTTTTGATCTCTGTCTGTCAAATAAATAAATAAAATCTTTAAAAAAAAAAACAAAAACCTATTCTTCCTGTATCATGTATATGCTGTCAAGTCATTACATAGACTGTCACTTTTTTAAAAATTTGAGAATAGTTGACACAATGTTAATGAGTTTCAGGTGTACAATGAAATGATTCAACAACTTTATACATTTGCTGTGTTCACCACACGTGTAATTACCCTCTGGACTCTCACTTAATAGATGCATAATATTTTCTAATAGGAGTATACTATAATTTAATTAACAGTTTTATTGACAAACATTTAAAGTTGATCCCAATTTTGTGAGTAGAAAAAGTACTGTAGACAATACCTTTATACATGTATTTTTATGTATAATGCTTTTATTTCTGTGAGAGAAATTCCTCAAAGTTGCATTATTTGGTCAAAGGCTATGCGCGTTTTTAAAGCTTTTATTTGAAGCATAACTTACATTAAGAAAAATATGTAAGAGGGCGCCTGGGTGGCTCAGTGGGTTAAGCCTCTTCCTTCGGCTCAGGTCATGATCTCAGGGTCCTGGGATTGAGCCCTGCATCAGGCGCTCTGCTCAGTGGGGAGCCTGCTTCCCCCTTTCTCTGCCTGCCTCTCTGCCTACTTGTGATCCCTCTCGCTCTGTCAAATAAATAAATTAAAATCTTAAAAAAAATATGTATGGGTACATTTTGTTAAGTTTCTGTTGGAAGGTGGAAGGAAGGACTGTATAGTATCCTCCACCTGAGAAGGCACTTAGGATTGAAAAACACAGAAGGCAACTCCATACAGTTTATACAGTTTTATTCAGGGTAACTTACAGGATCGGTTTGATGACTGTTTGGACATCTGTGCAGCTTTTCTCTGAAAAGTCCGTATCTTAGTCTAGATGTCACAGAGTGAGGGGTACACGCAGGAGGGTATTGTAGTGAGATCAGAAGGCTTGCGCGCACTTCATTGACAGCTAACCTTTCGGCGCCATCTGTGCTTCAGAAGAGGGAAAGACTGTTATCTCTAACAATCTCGTGGGAGTCCAAAGCAAGTCTCCTTGGAGGGTATTTCTAAGGTATGTATATTAATCTCCAAGGAGCCAGGAATACATAACCATGGGACAGGTGATTGAGCAGGTGGATGTGAACAAGATGGAGGGCTAAAGATAGAGCGAGTATTGTCAACTCTTCTATAGTTTCATAGAATAAACACACCTAAGTATCTCTCTATGTTAGAGATAGAGTATTGCCAGCACCCTCAGAAATCCTTTTCAGGCCTCCTACCAGTCAGTACCCCTATCTCCAACAGTAAAACAAAACAAACCTTGGGGGGAAAAATCCCTAATCTATGATTAACTTACTTTTAATTTTACCTAAAAGTAAGTTTGGATCTTTATATGAATGGACTTACACAAAGTATCCTGTTGAATGTATCATTTCTGTGAAAATTAAAATTACCCAACACTAGTAAATACAAGATATTTATGATTTACTAGTGCTAATGAGGCCAAAACATGGAATTCAGCTAGGGAAATACTTAGAATAGAGAAGATGACTTTGCTACAGTCATAGCTAAATGATGGGGAATGACTTGAATGTTCTTGAATCAACCCTTATAAGCAGTAGAGGATAGTAGGTAAACCCAGAGCCGTGCTTCCAAAGGAAAGGATTTCTTTTTCTTTTTCTTTTTTTAATAAGAGATTAATTTGTGTACAGCAAAATTCACTCAGTTTGGCAAACATTTCTTTGATGAACGTAGTCATGAAACCATCACCACAATACCCATGTTCCCCAAACTTCCCTTGTGTTCCTTTGTTAAGTAACCCTTCCACCTCAGTCCCTGGTGACCACTGGTCTGTATTTTTGTCCCTTAGTTTTGCCTTTGAGAAAGTTTTTAAAAGAGGTTAGAGAAGTTACTAGTTGGAACAGCACTGATAGAAAGTGTGAGAGAATAAGCAAGCAGGAACCCTTTGAGAAGGCTTTGAGGCAGCATTGTTAAAGGAGAAGCCCAGTTTCAGTTTAGGAAGGGAAGGGACATTTACTCTTAAGGAATAATTTAGAGAGCTTGTTGGAGAAGCTTGGAGGAGGAGCTGGCAGTAGGAGGCTATCACCTGACTATGTAACCTCTTTTCTGGATTTTTCTATTTAACAAGAACCATTTCCTTTCTTGAAATTTCCTTTTTTTTTCTTTTGATGACAAAACTTCTCTTCTTATTTTTCTGCTACCTTTTGATCTTTTTCCCTAGGGGCTTTTATTTTTTTCCAGCTAGTTCCTCAAGTATTTCCTGAAGTTTCTATCCTGGCTTCTTAGTCATTCACTCTTAGATTTCATCTCCTTTATCTAAACTGTGCTCTCTAATCGTCTAATCGTTAGCTCAGATTGCAAAACATCTCTTCTCGGCAGAAATAATTTTATATATATATATATATATATATATATTTTTTTTTTTTTTTTTTTTTTTTTTTTTAAGTATGAGCATGAGTGGGGGAGGGCAGAGGGAGAGAGGAATCCTAAGCAGGTTCCACAACCAGCAAGGACCCCTACACGGGGCTCGAACTAACGACCCTGAGGTCATGACCTGAGCCAAAATCAAGAGTCTGATGCCCGGGGCACCTGGGTGGCTCAGTTGGTTGGGCAACTGCTTTTGGCTCATGTCATGATCCTGGAGTCCCAGGATCAAGTCCCACATCGGGCTCCCTGCTGGGCCGGGGAGTCTGCTTCTCCATCTGATCTCTTCCCTCTCATGGTCTCTCTCTCTCTCTCTCTCTAATAAATAAATAAAATCTTAAAAAAAAAAAAAAGAGTCTGACGCCCAACCCACTGAGCCACTCAGGTGCCCTGCTGTCAAAAATAATTTAAAAAAATAAAAAGAAAAACCAAAAACTATCCATTTAAAAAATAAGCAAAAGACACTTTGGAAAAGAAGATACCCAAATGCCCCCCAAACATGTAAAGAACTCACTAGAATGGCTAAAATTTAAAAGACAATACCTAGTATTAACAGAGATTGTAGAATAACTGGATCTCTCTCAGTGACCTGCTTTCAGGAGTGTATATCTTGGCTGATGATGGAGTTACGTCCAGTAAACCCTTTGTAAATGGAAGATACAAAAATCTAAAATTCATTTAATACACATAATTTACTGAACATCTTAGTCTAGCCTATCTTAAATATGCTCAGAACCCATCAGCCTACAGTTGGGCAAAATCATCTAACACAAAGCCTATTTTATAGTAAAGTGTTGAGTGTCTCCTGTAATATTCTGTTCTGAAAGTGACAAACAGAATGGTTTTAAGTCTATAGGTTGTTCATCCTTATGATCACGTGGCTGACTGGGCGTGCAGTCACTGATGCTGCCCAGCATCATGTGAGAGTATCTACCACATACCAAAAGCCCAGGAAAAGATCAAAATTCAAAATTTGAACTCTGGTTTCTACTGAATGTGTATTTGCTTTCATACCGTTGTAAAGTAAAAAAATTATAAATCGAACCAGTGGTAAATTGGGAACTGTCTGTATGTATATCGTGTAATCTAGCAGTTTTACTCCTGGGCGTATACTCAAGGGAAGTGAGTTGTTATGTGTACCTTACTATGCTGTGTACAAGAATTATTTTAGCAACTTTGTTTGTAATAAATAAAAGATGGAAACAACCTAAATGTTCATGAACAGTAAATTGTGGTATAGTAATACAGTGAACTACCACTACTACTACACAGCAGTGATAGAGAACTATGATTTACAAACAGTGTGGATTAATCTCAGACATTGTTAAGTGAAATAAGCCAAACACAAAAAAGAGTATATACAGTGGGCAAAACTATTAAGTGCTCGTAACGTTAGAATAGTAGTTCAATAGGGAACTTTGGGGGTTTGGGAAATGTTATGTGTCTTGATTTGGGTGGTGGTTACCCAGGTCTATACATATATAAAATTCATCTAGCTAGACACATAAAATTGATATACTTTTCTGTGTAAGTTACACCACATTTAAAAAAAAAAAAGGGATAGGTTTTCAAATCCTATGTAAAACCATCCTTTTTTTCCCCTGACTAGTTTTTTGTCCATCATTTCCAGCTTTGACCTTATTTATTTTTGGACTTTTGCTATTTTTCTTCCCATTAACTCTCAGTATACATGTTTAAAAGCAATAGTAGATATTGGTAACACTAAAATATATCTGTCTCACCAAAGTTCTAGTCATGACCATTTCACAGTTATCAATAAATTAGATATTACTGCCAGTGCTTAGAGTTGTTACAAACTTTGATTTGTCATTAAGACTTGGTTCTTTTCAGTTCATGTTTCAGCCAGTGTCTGCTGTGTTTGTAGTGCCCTTTATCTCCCCGCCCCCCAGTTCATGAAGTTCTTAAAGTGTAGACAATAGAGTCTTTGTTTCTGGTCCTTAATGGGATGAGCTTGCATCAGAATGTAAATCAAATATACTACTAAGTAGACTGATTCTGTTCAGCAGTTTCTGGTTTTTTGTTTGTTTTTGTTTTTAGCAGTTTCTGTTTTTAATTAAGACTGCGTTGATGAGGAAGCAGCACATTGACATGAGTTTGTTCAAACTCCTTGTTTCATTGGAGACCAACACTTTCAGTAAACTGGGTTATGCTGTATGATGAGTTAACAATTTAATTCTGTCAGATTTGTAGTACATATTGATGGGGAAGGAGATGAGAGGCAGGGGTTATAGTGCCAATACTGTGGAAGGACCTTCTAGCATCTGAATTCCTGTACCATATATCTTTATGATTCCTTTATGATTTTTGGTGGGAGGCAGAATCTGCTCGTAACTATAGACAGGTAGATTTGGCCAAGCAAATGCTACCAGTATAGATCGCAACTTAGGAGCCAGTGAGGCAGAAAAGTGGGAACTGGCAGAATGTTGTGTTACGTTCTTTTAAGATTGTTATCTACTAAATATCTTTTCATAGAAACATTTTCAACTTAAATTAGCCACAGTGGGTGTTTATTGCTTCCAAATAAAAAACCCTGGTTGGAAAAAAATAGTTAAAAAAGTATTGTACTGTTTATTCAAAACTGATCACAGGCAAAATTGTTTTAAGTACACACAAAAGTTTTAAAATGTTTTAGACTAGACTTTGTGAGACATGTTACAGACTGTAAAGATTCTAAATAACAATTATTTCATTTTAGTGTTTGCATTTTAAAATTTTAGTGTGCTTATTGGACCATGTGCTGCTATGTATGCCTGAAGTACTTGAAATGCAAATTTGGAGACACTTTGCCATCTAAATGCTTGGCTGGATTAAGCGCCTAATTAGGATGGTTTTTCAACAGGTTGGAGGAAGCATGCAATCGGTGAGTGCTCCTAATTAATTTTTTAAATCCAGACATGTATATGTTTTGAGAATTTTTTCTGAGAACGTGAAATGAATTTATATATGACCAACATTTTAAATTCAATATGTTTATTTAAGTCATAGAAGTGAATCTTTACCTAGTATCCTAAGTACGGGAGTAACATTTTGAGTTAAATTGAAAATGTACCAATATTCATGTAACTGTTAAAAGCAGTGCATTCGTTAGTAGTGAGAAAAGAGATAACATAGAAATCATTGGATAAAATATGACTAGCACTTGACAACTCTGAATGTTGTAGACTTACTGAATCCCGTTATAACATTATCACATGACTTTTAAGGTAAAAGGTAAGTCATGTCTTCTGATAATACAACGACTATGTATGTGAAGAAAAAATGAGTATAATCTGTGCGAAAGATGCTCT
Source organism: Enhydra lutris kenyoni (assembly GCF_002288905.1). Taxonomy (NCBI): domain Eukaryota; kingdom Metazoa; phylum Chordata; class Mammalia; order Carnivora; family Mustelidae; genus Enhydra; species Enhydra lutris. The sequence continues at coordinate 1,856,635 of NW_019154125.1, read as the reverse complement.
GATCTTGATCTTATTTGAAGTATTTTCTACTGGTATATATCTTTTTTTAAGATCCAGTGTGAAGTTATTAGACCAGTAGTTGTGCCAGGCATGTGTTATGAATATTTGTTTTTCATTTTCACATTCAATATTTTGCATTAATAATGTGGAATTCTATTTTATTAAAGATACAGGCAGGTTACATAATATGAATATGGGTGTATATGTGTGTGTATATGTATACATATATGTATTTTTTTAATAATGGGTATACTTTTTAACATAATACTTGTACTTTTGTTTTTATTTTGTGTCGTTTTATGTCTTGTTAAGAGAAAGTCAAACTTTGAATCTCTCAATCCCCCCCCCCCCCACCACCCATTACATCTATTTTCTTTGGAGATAAAAAGCAAAGAACCAAATAAAATTACCTTTTTTAGTAGCTGCATAATTTTGATATTATTAGCTTGAGGATAAGCAATAGGAAAATGGTTTCTGAATTTAATAGTATTTTCATCTTTTTCAGTTACATTTTCCTGTTTTGAACTTCACTTAATGCATCTTATACCACCTTTCTCATTTGTTTACCATCATTTGGTTACAGAGAGTAGATTAACATTTTAGTACTGACAGTGAAAAATTTCTGTTGCTTCCAGAAAAATGGGAAGCTCTTGTAATTTAAAATTCCCCCAATGTAAAGCTTTACAATTTACAGTTCTTCTTCTTTCCAATTTTAGTAAGAAATATAATTTAAGAGAGGGGTACCTGGCTGGCTAAGCCAGAAAAGCATGCAACTCTTGATCTCAGGGTCCTGAATTTGAGCCCCACATTGGGCATAGAGATTACTTTAAAAAAATAAAATAATTGAAAAAGAAGTATAATTTGGTGAAAAGATCATAGATCCTGGATTCAAACAACTCTGGGTCTGAAATTGGTCTCTGCCAGTTACTTTCTGCATGCACAAATTATAGATAAGAAGAACTACTGCAGAGTTAGCGTGTGGATTGAATGACTGTGGATTAAATGACACCTAGTACAGTGGCTTGTATGTAGTATAGATACATTCAATAATGGTTAATTTTCTATGGTTTTGCTCTGTCATTCCCCCCAACCCTGGCCCCAAGTCAGGCGAATGTGACTAATGCTGATTGAGACCGAAGTGCAGAAGTTTGTTTCAGAAACAGATAACACAGTTTATTTAGCTTGTTCATTTAATTTAGCTTTGTTCATTTTGCCTTTCATCCATGTTCATCATGTTCATTCATGCCTTTTTTCATCCAAAAAAAAAAAAAACAAAACAAACCAGGTAACAGCATTAACTTACTCCCTATATTGTAGGGTATTCACAATTAAGGCCCTAGCAACTGAAAAGACTGTTTTTTTTTTTTTTAATGTAACGTAATCATTTTTTCCCCCCTTTTCAAAGGTTTTATATATTTGACAGAGCATAAGCAGGGGAGCAGCAGGCAGAGGGAGAGGGAGAAGCAGGCTCCCCACTGAGCAGGGAGCCCGATATGGGACTCGATCCCAGGACCCTGAGATCATGATCGGGGCCAAAGGCAGACGCTTACCCAACTGAGCCACCCAGGCACCCTCATATAAATCATCAACTTTAATCCGTTAACTGAAAATCTATATAGAAATAAGTTTTCTTTTAACATAAAGCAGTTTGATATTTCAGAATTTTTTAGTTTCTAAGATCTCTTAGCATGCTGCCCAAGTGTAAGAAGGTATAGTCTACCAAGATTTTACTTTTGGACATCTGAAAATAAAACTTCTTTGCTCCCTTTCAGTAGTAAATACATATTTTCCCATTGTTTGATAATGAACTTAATACTGTGTTTGAAAATATTCCAGGTAGAAACTGCCTTCATCCTTTACATGTTTTATCTGCTTAAAAAGAAAATGTGCAGCTTTGAGATTAGAGTTTTGTTTTTGCCATTAGAACAACTGTTGATTAGCTCTTTGTATTTTACTGTACACATCAGCACTGTAATGGCAGTCACTGATTGATTTACTATATCCAGTTCTTTTGCCTAAATTATGTATGTTCAGTAAAACGATACTTTGTTTTACAGGTATAACCACAGTCAGAGCAAATACCTAATTAGTATTAGTAATATATTTCCAGTAATACTTAAGAATTGTAACTTTGTTTTCTTTTTGTGCTTTGGAGGAAGAATGTCAATGTGGCTAAGAGTTTAGAGTAAGGAAGAAGAGAACTGTGGAAAGTGTTTTCTTTAATTGGGGATTTTAAATTGTTACAGTTTCATCTTCCTGTCTCTAGCCTCTTTCCCCAACACACACTTCGAATTTTCCCCTGGCTCCCTTGGAGTTAAGGATTTGTATTTTGTTGTGTCTTAGACTCCTTGAAATTTTGATTAATGATATGGACTTTATTCTAAAAAAATACCACATAAACACAGAATTTTGCATATAATTTCAGGGACTTGACCCCAGAATAAAGACCCTTGCATTAATATGAAATAGCTAATCTTGAGAAAAATATATTTATTTAGAATTGAATTTGTACTTTTTCCTGCTAAATGGTACCTCTGAAGTAGTAATTTAGATTAAACTGGTCTATAACAGATGAATTACCACATGAAACTTGAGTACAGTCATCACGATGAGACAGATGATAGCTTCAGATTCCAGGCTCACACTTCAACACTTCTACAATAGCATTTCACAATGTTAAAAAAGAACAAATTGCTTTCTTGTTGTCATCCTCCTCCTTGCTGTCATCACTTTCAAACACTGTTTCTAAATGTTAGGGACTGTCATTACTAGACACAGACATGCAAACACACATGCACACATTCATTATTAGATTATTTGTCAGTAGTCATTATAAAGCAAAGCAGAGTTTTTCTGTTCAATAATAATAGTTACTTAATTATTTTCTAGTGGAATTGAATTCTTATTTCTTAATGAAATCCATTTGGTTAGCAGTGCTAGTTTTCTCCCTTCTCTCTAACATCTGAAAAAATATTAATGACAGTTTATCTTTAGAGGAAGTCTTCCCTTCTCCTGTATACCGACAAGACAACAGTTCAGCCACCAGTTAGGGTAGGAGATACACTTGGGCCTTACAGTCTCCCAGTGCACAGATGGTGACTTTTCAGTACCATCTGTTCATTATTTCTTCACAGCCATTTACAATTTCTCCCACTCCATGATGACTGAATAGAAAAAATGAAGTAGGACCGAGTTTTAGGGTTCCTGGAAGTTAGCAGCTCTTTACCATCACTTTTTCCTAAAGTCAAGTAAAGGTTATGACTCCTCTTTCTAAATATTCTGGTCATTAGCTTACATAGACCCTTCTTCATATTTCTTGGTGCTAAGTGCTATTCAATTCATAAATAACAGAAAAACAGTGTTAGTCTGCTGTATATACTTTGAAAAAAATCACATAAAGCAATCTGTTTTTACTTCCTTTAGAATTTTGTATAAGAAGCCTAAATAGTCTACTTAGTCCTTAAAAGTAAAAGCTGAATCTTTGGCCACTTTTTCTTATAGAAGTCATCTGGTACTCTTTTTCTTCTGATATTAAGCAGATGGGAAGATAATAGTTGAAACTTAGCCCTGAAGCATGCATAGCAAGGAATGCTAAAAGTTGGCAGAAGTTCCTGACCTTGGCAAATCCTTTGCAAATTTTTCATTGTGAGTTTCTTGCCCTCTTCATCTCCAGTTAAGATCTTTGCATACTGAAGGGATGGGAGATTCACTTTAGACTCTGTAATTGTCACATTGTGATGCATAGTGTTCCACTACACCTACATCATAGGAGAATTTTGACTTGTGACTACATACAAGATTCAGGAAGAGAAGGGATGGTATAGGTGCTATTGCCCTGTGGGTTTCTTTTTAAAAGATTAAGACCTATGAACATGTATAAGGTAGAGTTTGCTTAAATACTGTCTTAGAATTACTTGCCCATATTCTTATTTTGTCCTTGGCCTCTTATGTTGAATTTGTAAAACTGATGCTTCCCATTTTTGTCAAGTCCTATGTTTTTCTTCTCGGTCCTCATGTGTTATTATTATTAGTTGTTTGATCAATCATTGGTGTGAATGATTTGCATTACTCAATTACAGGTAATTCTCTTCTAATCTTCACAGTAGCTTTGCCTCTTAACATTCTTTGTTTAATATTCATATTTCAAAATCGATGTCTTCTTTCTAGTGTCCTATTTCCCACTCTGTACCATCTTTTTAATTTATATTTCCTAAGCAAGAGTTCAGTTTTTATTGGTTATAGTAGCCAGTGTAGGGTATAGTACTTTCTGGACTCTCTTGGGTAATAGTCAGTGAAACTTCGAACATACTAATGATTTGTTAGGTAAAAGCTGAGGCATATACCAGAGCTATTATATACACATCCCCATGAACTTCACTTTGAGCCCTACTGTTATATCTAAGTGGGTTGAGTTGCAAAAATCTAAGAAGTCAGATTACTTCTATGCCCCTTTTACAAGTTGTGCATGCTTTTAGAATGGTTTAAAAGTCTAATTTGGATTATGTGTTGGAGCCACTGCTGTTTACAATAACATTTATCCCTTGTTCATACTGCATATGTTACGGTAATTCCATTCTTTAAATTAGAACGGCCATGGCATGACTAAAAAGGGTCAATGTCTATTGCTCAGAATACATGCCACTGATTTGGTATTACTTATTTAGTTTTAGAATATAATTGAATGTAAAATTTAATGAATTAAGAGGTCATATCATTCTTACTCTTTTCTTTTTAAATTGCTTTTAATAGCATACCACCTCTCTGCCTTTCTGTCCAGGCTTTCAAGTGTAGCACTCAAAACAGATGGATAGTTTTTCTCTTTAAGGAAAAATCATGTACTTGGGGAGAAGTTTCAAGGTACTTTATAATGATTTAACATTCTACATGTGTGTTTTTTTTGTTTGTTTGTTTGTTTTGCGTTTTGCTTTGGGAGCTTGTTTTTGCATAAAGCATAGCATAATGTCCTCTATGTATTATGATTTCATCTGAGGAATTTTGCTAGTTAGGGTCACTGCAAGCTCATTTAGCCTTTGTATAAATTAGGAAAAGATACCTTTACCTTGGGACAGGGCCTCACAAAAAGATGCAGTGCAACTGGATTTTGGCCTACACTTAACCTTGACCAGACATTCTTGTGTAGCAAACAAAAGCAAAGTACCCTGAATGGTACAACTTCAGATTCTGAACTTTGTACTGATTTGGGTTTGGTTTGAAAAGTCCATTATAACAAAAATAGCTCACAGTTTTAAAAAATTTGTGTGCATATAAAGTTCTAAAACTAAAAATACAGCAGAGGAGAGAGAAATTGTTTTCCTTTACAGAATAATATGAAAACCTAATGAAAATGCAGTTTTTACTTCAGATGTATTATTTTACAATTACTAGTTATTCTTCTGTGTTTTTTATATAATGCCTTACATTAAACTTTGTGTTTATCATAACCAGCTATATATATCCTTTAACTTCTAATTGAGAAATATTAGTACATTTCCCGTAACACGTAGAGCATTCTGATTCCTTAATTAAAGTGTCAACATGTTGTGCAATTAATTGTCCAGTGTTTTGTAGTAACAAACTACAAACCTTTATAACTCTTGTAATTAAACTTTTGGTTTTTCCTACTTCCTCAGGTACTTTGGTCTGGGAAGCCATATGGTTCATCTCGAAGTATCGTAAGGAAAATTGGTACTAACTTATCTCTGATCCAGTGCCCAAGAGTTCAGTTTCAGGTACTCTATATATTTTGAAATTTTATATTAATATGTGCATTAGAAATACAAATAGGCAAGACAATTTGAAAAGTAATTTTGAACCTTTCCCTCTGTTGATGCTACTGTCAGTAAAAGACAATAAAATCATAGTAAAGTCCTCCTAATTTTACTTCCTCTGTGAAGTGATTATTCAAGCTTTTTAAAGTTCTTAAGACACTTAATCCTTCTTAAGAATACGCAGAATACATCTTTGTAAAAGCATATAATAAGCCAAGGAGTTGTTAATTCCCAGGTGACCTCAAACATGGCCTTATGTTACTTAAGAAGCTTCAGATACTACCATTGTTTTCTTTATCATACCTTCTCCCTTGGACAGCCATTCTGTTCTCCTACTAGTTTATTTTTCAATATCTCTGTGGATTCCTTGTAAGTTGCTTTCTCCATGTTTGGTTTAAAGCTTAGCATTAATTGTAGGAACCATTGCTTTTAGAAAGGACAGTGTCAAGACGAAGTAATTGTTCTCTGAATGAGAGGATAGTGGAACGCTGATTTGGGAATACTTTTAAATGCACAGGTCTTAGAATTCTCTTATAGCACCAGATAGGGAGCAACTCTGTTCTTTGCTTGGAGATAAATTGTTATTTTCTGGATTGGGCTTTGTTCCTTATTGTTGTAATAGTTTTAGACATGTTCTTGTTTTTCACTAATTCTCTACAACAGTAATTCTGCAGAATATTTCAGTTCACCATTTAAGAATGTAAAGTTCAGATAGCTATACCAATTTTAAATAATAGATTAGCATATGAAATGTGGAAAATATATTTAACTCATAATTCAAAAGCTCAGAAGTGCCCCTGCAAGTTTATTTGATATTACTGATTTACTCATAAATCAATTCTCCTGGTAGATGGAGGTAAAAATCTGTTCCTAAGTAAGCAGTAGAAATTAGCATTTGTTCAGGTTGACTAATGAGATTGTTCATTATTGTGCTCATAATCCTGCTTGCAAATTGACTAGCAAAACCTTTGTACATCAGTTTAGAAAGTGACAGATTGGAATTTTCCAAGAAGTAATATTTTTATCAAACTATAGGCTTTTGAAAAAATAATGAAAATGAAGAAATCTGTGGTGGTAACTCCCAAGCACAATTTCTGAGAATTCAACTCAATTAGACACAAAATGCTGATTGCTTCATTTGCTAGCTTCCTTCAAAATAAACTACGGTTGTTAACTAGGGCTTATTAACTTTTTTTGGATTGCTCAGTTCCATTAAAATTTTCTTTTTATCTGTTAATGTATCTACTTAACCTAGTTGCAGGAGAACTTAAGCATGGTCTTTGTGTTCATGTAGCTAGAGATATATAGAAGAACTATATATATATATATATATATATATATATATATATATATATACACATATATATATATATATATAGAAGGTAATCTAGAATTTTTTAGTAAAAATTTTTTAGTTAAAACCCAAATCTGCCTTGACAGTGAGCTGAAATACTAGAGCCAAGTACATTTTCTTGGATCTCTCCAAGAGATCTTTTTCTCTGTGTTACTAGTCACTTAAAAAGGTATGAGCAGAATTAAGCCTATTAGGTTTAGTGCAGGAGCTGCATTTGAATAAAGATGGATAAACATAGGAGAGAGGGATAATGTAAGAGAAAGATTGGTGACCTACTTGAGAATGTAGTGAAAGGTAGAAGACATTTGTTTATATTGAGAGTTTTATTTCCAGTTGGTTTTACAGTATACTGAGTCTTTTCTTTCTTTCTTTTTAAAAATTTTATTTATTTATTTGACAGAGAGAGATCACAAGTAGACAGAGAGAGAGGGGGAAGCAGGCTCCCCACTGAGCAGAGAGCCCGATGTGGGGCTTGATCCCAGGACCCTGAGACCATGACCTGAGCTGAAGGCAGACGCTTAACCCTCTGAGCCACCCAGGCGCCCCTTCTGACTCTTTCCAAATTCAAGATCAGTATTTTAAAGATTTTATTTATTTGTTTGTTTGTTTGTTTGTTTTCCAGAGATCACAAGTAGGCAGAGAGGCAGGCAGAAAGAGAGGAAGGGAAGCAGGCTCCCCGCTGAGCAGAGAGCCCGATTCGGGGCTCAGTCCCAGGACCCTGGGCTCATGACCTGAGCCGAAGGCAGAGGCTTTAACCCACTGAGCCACCCAGGCACCCCAAGATCAGTATTTTAAAAGATATTTTATTTATTTATTTGCCAGAGAGCGCACGTGCACAAGCAGTGGGATCAGGAGGCAGAGGGAGAAGCAGGCTCCCTGCTGAGCAGGGAGCCCAACTGGGACTTGATCCCAGGACTTTGGGATCATGACCTGAGCTGAAGATGGATGCCCAACCCACTGAGCCACCCAGGCATCCCTGAGATCATATTAAAATGAATGTTTTATCTGCTACATATTTTAAGTTTGTATCTTCTGTTATATTTTAACTACATCTATCAGTAAAGTAAGAAATGTGGAATTTTTAAAGACATGCAATTTAGAGTAATAAAGTTGAAAATGTGTTTTTGCTATTTTTCTGGTTCATTTAAGGATTTGATTGATAAGGAATTTGTTTGGACTATCTAGGAGTCCAGCATGAGTAAATTGTATAGAAAGTCTGGAACTGGGGAACCACAGTTGGACCCAGAGAGTAGATACCATTATGGGGCCATATTCAGGAGACAAAAATCAAAATAGCTTAAACTTGCAAATAGGGCATTCATGAGTCATTTCAGAAGCAGGAGTTAGATAGTCATGACCAGTCCCTCTAGCGTTCCGGGTAACTTCAGTCTTTTTGAAGATTTATCTGAAACTTGGCATTTTATATTTACTTCCTATATTCCTTTTGGCTTTTCTTGCCATTTCTTTTCTACTGCCCACACTCATAGGCAACACCTTGACTCTTTCACCCTCAGAACTGTTTTACCTCTGAATTCTTTTTTTTTTTTTTTAAGATTTTTTTATTTATTCATTTGACAGATAGAGATCACAAGTAGGTAGAGAGACAGGCAGAGAGAGAGGAGGAAGCAGGCTCCCCGCTGAGCAGAGAGCCCGATGTGGGGCTCGATCCCAGGACCCTGGGATCATGACCTGAGCCGAAGGCAGAGGCTTTAACCCACTGAGCCACCCAGGCGCCCCCTTTCTTGGGTTATTTTGACAGGAACATTTCCCTCCATTTATCTGTGGTCTCTTCACTTTCTCTTCCTACTCTTCCACATTCTAAGAATCATGAATAGAAAGTTTAATAAATGCTCAGTTTTGGGGGGGCGCTGGTGGCTCAGTGGGTTATGGCCTCTGCCTTTGGCTCAGGTCATGATTCTGGGATCAAGCCCCGCATCGGGCTCTCTGCTCAGTGGGGAGTAACCCCCCTCCGCCTCTGCCTGCCTCTCTGCCTACTTGTGATCCCTATCAAGTAAATAAATAAAATTTAAAAAAAAATAAATGCTCTGTTTTTATTTTATTTATTTTTTTGAGAGCGGAAAAGAGAGAGCATGTGCACGGAGTACGGCCTGGGGGGTGGCAGTGGGAGAGGGAAATCTCAGGCTCCACACTCAGCAGCACAGAGCCCAGTGCAGGGCTTGATCTCACCACCCAGAGATGATGACTTGAGCTGAAATCAAGCTATCCAGGTGCCCCTAAATCCTCAGTTTTTAAAAAGGGACCATACTACTTAGAAGCATGAGAATACTGGATTTAGTGTTGTTTACACAGGTATCTGCTTGGCTTATTGTATGTCACTATATTAAAATATGGTAATTCGCTTTCAGTTGTTTTTATTATGGCAGGAATTGGTAGAAAAAGAATTAATCTGTAAGTAAAAGCTGGAGATTATTATTTTGCTGTGTTGCTTTTAAGAATACATAATTTGCATTGGGCTATAAACAAATGCTGGTAAAATAGACTAAGTCTAATTACTATTAAGACACTTTTTGGCAAGAAACTGAGAGAATCATGGTTCCTAATAACTGTTTATTTTATGAAAAGTCACATTAGGACAAAGTTAGCTCTTCTAATATTTTATTTTAGATATTTCAACTTTTATACAAGCTTTGTATTTTTCTTTGAGTTCTATTAATCAGTCAGTTTTACATTATCAGAATATATAAAACTAAAGTTATTGTAAAATTCTTGAAATATAATTGAATTTTGGATAATTTAAATTATATCAGATGTTGAATTAAATTTCTTAAAATCAGTAGAAATACAATGCAGTGACTGGATTTTTGCTCTGGATGAAATTGTTTTCATACTTTCTGAAAGGACTTTGGATACTTATAAATCAATATGTGCTAATTTTACTTATAAATTTTATAATGCCCTTGACTTTGAAGAAATTTTTTTGTCTGTTCTCTTCATTGTTTTTTTTTTCCCCCTTACTAACAATAGCTATGGTAAGACAGGACCTTGCTGGAACTTTTAGTAAGTTGGCTTTGTCTTTTTCAAACTTCCCTTAGGTCATCCATGCATGTCAGTAGTGGCATCTAAATCATCCTTCCAACAATTCCATGCCATCAGCCCCCTTGCCTGCACTGGTGTCTCTTTAACTAGTATTTTACTGAGTGAATTGTCCTTCCCATTCCATGCTTGTTATTCAGTGCACGTTTCAGCAGCAACTGAAATGCCTTTTTAAAAAAAGATTAGTGTTATTTTTCACTTTTATCTTGTCTTTTCGATGAGTTTGGTTTCCTCAGAGACTTTGTTAGGCTTTTTTTTTTTAAATGGCATAAATCATTGTTTAATGTAGATAAATGACTTAAATGCTAAGATGACCTTGTTTTGTGGGGTAGGATGTCCATTAGAAATGATAGATATGGTCAATGGTCAACAGTATCATCAACGTTTTCATCTCATTGAGCACATGTTACAGACATGTTGTTAAACTAAATCCATGGAAATTTTGGTTTGTGTTTTTTTTTTAAGTTTATGCAGAAAGCAACTACATATGTAAAATTGAGCTGCATTGTTTAATCCTTAATTGTGTTATAAATACTCTGAAAAGCTGTCACAAAATAGGTTAACTTTTCTATTTTTAAGTATTTATTTTTAGAAAAGTATCATTTTGCTTCCATCTGTAAGCAGAAATATCTAGGAAGAAAACTTCAATTTTTGTAACTTTTGTGGGAAAGGAAGAAGTTTTAAGGTCAAAACTTAATTTTGTTTTAATATACCTCACTTCCTACAAACTAGAACTGTATTACAATAAGATTTTTTAGAATAGTTACAATCAGATTGATCTTCATAAAGTCTAGCACCTTAGGAAGGTACCGTTCAGGTTTTACTTTTTTGATCTTTCACTTTTACAAAACAGCCCATTAAATACTGTATCTTCTAGGAACTTCCATGGGACTGGGGGCCCTTTTTGTTTAAGGATCTCCATGTAACCCACTTGGGACTCTCCCTATTACAATGTTATGGGAATATTAATACATTATTGTGTTTTCAGTAACAGATGGAAATAATCTTACCAGATTTCTCTGTGTCTTGAGAGGAGATGTGATGCCCAGTTAATTTCAGTTGTATAAGATACCCATTGACTGGATATCTGTGTGTTTATTGACTTATTTGGATAAATTTCTAAAATGTAAGGGGGAAAAGTAGAAAAATCTTTTTGATTTTTCTTTGATCATATCCCTTGACCGTGTACTTTCTGAGGAGTTTACTTCTTTTTTTTCCTTTCTTATGGCCACAGTTATTCCACTACATGCTTTAAAACATTTGTATTTTGAAAGGCTTTTCACCTTAATTCCATTATTATTTTTTGTTTGTCTTTTTTGTTTTTGCCCAGGATTAGATTCTTGAATATTTACCCTTTTAAAGCTTACCCTTTTCCTGTTGCCTGTATCTTGTCCTCCCCAAAAGCCATAATTTAAAGCATTTTTTAAAAAAGATTTTATTTATTTATTTGACAGAGATCACAAGTAGGCAGAGAGGCAGGCAGAGACGGGGTGGGGGGTGCTGGGGGGGAAGCAGGCTCCCTGCTGAGCAGAGAGCCGATGCAGGGCTGGATTCCAGGATCCTGGGATCATGACCTGAGCCAAAGGCAGAAAGGCCTTAACCCACTGAGCCACCCAGGCATTTTAAATACTTGATATTCTTAGTATGTTATTAAACATTTTTTTTCTTTTTTTATTTGACAGATCACAAGTAGGCAGAGAGGCAGGCAGAGAGAGACAGGAGGAGGAGGCAGGCTCCCTGCTGAGCAGAGAGCCCGATGCGGGTCTCGATCCCAGGACCCTGAGATCATGACCTGAGCCGAAGGCAGAGGCTTTAACCACTGAGCCACCCAGGCACCCTCTTAGTATGTTATTAAAATGTCAGTTTTCTAATGCTACTTTATTGATAATGTTAGGTAGTTATTTCAGAATGCTGGTATGCTAGTGCATACCAGCAGCCAGTATGTTCGATTAAAATTTTATTCATAATATTAAAGACATTTTGATTTTTAACTCTTTCAATATTAATGTGTTTGCAAGGTATATTTTGTCTTTGAGGAAAAAGCATTACATTTAAGTGTAGCTTCCAAAAGTTTGATCTGACAATGACAGTATTAAAAAAAGGTTTAAACAGAGCATGGGTTATAGCAGAATCTTTTTTTTTTTTTTTTTAATTTTGTTTGTTTATTTATTTGAGAGAGAGCATGAAGCAAGGGGAAGGGGCAGAGGAAGAAGGAAAAACAGAAGGAAACAGAAGGAAAAACAGACTCTCTGCTGAGCAGGGAGGCCAACGGGGCTATATCCCAAGACCATGGGATCATGACCTGAGCCAAAGGCAGATGTTTAACCAACTGAGCCACCCAGGCGCCCCTTGAGAACATTTTTGATAAATGCATCAATAAGTAAATCTCTTTGGCCTTTTTAACTTTTCTTCAATTACAAAGTCTGCATTTTCTTATTTATTTAAAGCTTACTGTTACTTATTTTTAGGAAGTATTAATCTGGTAACTTAATTTAAAAATTATATTCATTGGCATTGTACTTATAAAAAGACAAATTTAATTCAATTAAATTATCTTTCCTTTTTTTAAAGTATATTCAAGAACTTCAAGAATTTCAGAATATTCTCATTTTTGTGGTTAAGGTTAACTAGGGAATTCTGTCTTATTGCAATTAGTATTTTTTGTTTTTTACAGTTAATACTTTTATTTAAAAATTCATGATTTAAGGATTTTTTAAAAATATTTTTTCAGCATTTTAACAGCAGATCTATATAATACCCATTTTTATTATAATTCAGAGATTGTTATACATTCCTAGGCAACTGTGTGACATAACTAATGGTCCATTTTGTGGGGACCTTCAATGTAAATATAGAAACTGTCCATGTGGTTGTAACTCAGAGCTGATGATTTTCTTTTAGGTGATTAAGTTTTATTCTGACATCTTGGTACCAAAGAACTTTCCTTATAACTTACAGCTTACCAGCCCTACAACAGAATGGAGCCCAAACCATCTGGGAGAAGATGCAGTGGTGTCTTTTGCAGATGTTGGATGGGTAGCCAAAGAAGAAGGAGAATGTTCAACAAGACAAAGGTTAGTCTGGAAGGTTATCAGCTGGGATGCAGTATTTATTATTTTAAAAGGTGATATATTTGCAGTATTTCCTTTTAGTAATTTGATCTCTGGTAACTAAGCCCGTTGTTTTTCTCAAGCAGTCTTATTTTCTGTTCATTTTAAAGACTCAGTATTTGTAGAGTTCCTAGAGACATGTAACTGTCTTAAGTCTCTATGAATCATAGAATTGCCTGCCCTTTGGGAGTTTAATATTAAACGAAAAGGAACTATCGTAAATGTGTTTAGATAAGTAATTTTTATTTTTTGGGGGGCAGGGGTTTTATGGGGCAGAGGAACTTGTGATTCTTAGTAGGGAATTGGTATAATTACGGGAGAATGCTTCCTAAAAGTTAAGTCAGGATGAGTTTTGTTTCAAAGGACAGACTGTGTAAGAGTTAGATGCTTCCATTTATTTGAAAGAGTCTGAATGAATTATTGACTATGCTTCAGTCTTATGAACAGTCGTGCAGCATATTTCAACTCTTCATTCTTATTAGGCCTCAAAGATACAGAGATAAAACAAGACACTGATTTCCAGGAATATTTCTTGTGCTAGAGGAGATTAAAAAGGAAGTCAGTACTATAAAGTTGTTAAGTAAATACAGAAGGCCCCTGTGGGATGAGAGAGGTTTGGCAAGGCTTCTCGGAGGAGAGGACAGTAAAGCTGAGGAAGGACAACCAGCAGAGGTAGGAAGGTTTCATGGAAGGGAGAACTAATTATGAGTGTCAAATCCTAGGGTAGGTAAATTAAAAAAACGAGCAAGTTTCAATTTTGTTTTGCAGTTGGAAGATTGTCATTGACTTTAGCAAGAGTAATTTCATTTGAATGGTTTTAGCTGGATAAAATAAGAATCAAGTAATCCAAGAGCAAAGAAGGAATTTGATTTGAATGACAAGTAGAAGTGAGGACATAGCTGTAGATGAACACAGACCAGGTATTGCAGGATTAGCAGGTAAAGAGCCTTTCTTTTTAAAGATGTTCATTTTATTTTTTTAAACTTTCTATCTTGAGATAGTAATAGATTCTTCATATATAGTTGTAAGAAATTTTACAGAGACTTTTCTGTATTTCCTGTACTCTTTACCTAATTTTTTTCTAGTACTCTTTACCTAATTTTTTTCCAGTGGCAGCATCCAGCAAAATTGGTACAATATCACAAGCAGGATTTGACATTGATAAAAGTCAATAAAGTTGCTATGAACATTGGTGAACCAGATTTTGAGTGAACATAAATTTTTATTTCTCTGGGATGAATGCCTGTAAGTGCAATTGGTGGGTCATCTCAGTCAACTATAGTTGCATGTTTACGTTTTAAGAAACTGACAATTACATTCCTACTAGTAATGTGTGGCTTATCCAGATCCAGCCTCACCAGTCTTTGGTGTTGTCATTCTTTTTTCTTTTCTTGCCTATCTGGTAGTTGTGAAGTTGTGTATATCATTGTGGTTTTCATTTGTGTTTTCTTAATGGCTAATGATGTTGAACATCTTTTCAAGAGTTTATCTGCCATCTTTATTATCCTTCTGGATACAGTGTTCTCTTCATGTCTTACCCCATTTTCTAATTGGAGTTTACTCCAAGAGTTCTTTATTTATTTTAGATATGAGTCCTTGTCAGATATGTAGTTTGTAAACCTTTCTCCCACATATATGGGGACAAGTGAAAGCTTGTCTGTTCATCTACTTAACAGTCTTTCCCAAAGCAAAAGCTTTTAATTTTGCTAATGTTCAATTTAGCAATTTTTTTCTTTTATGGGTCATGCTTTTGCTGTCAGTGTAAGAACTTGGGGCCTAGTGTGAGAGTCTGCAGGTTCTCTCTCACTCTTTTTAAAATCTGTTCTTCAATTATTAGACTAACCAAAAGAATGAGGAGGAATGATGGGAAATTTTCGCTCCCAGACACCACCTTCTGTATAGCACGGGCCATTAATAGTATAAAGAGTAAACTACCATAAAGAATATTTATTTCCTGTGGAAAATTACTTTTCTTTTGAGTTCAGATTGCAAGTTAGGTTAAGACAAATGAAAAGAAACAAAATGTTAACTTATTGAGAGAAACAGTCTATTTCCACTGCTTTGGGCAAATCTTAAACAGGGTCTGAAGAAAGCATTATGTGTTTGAAAAAAAATCATGAAGATGGTAAATTGGTGTTTCCATGCCTTTTTTTTTTCTTTTTTTCTGTCTGAAATCATCACTGGTTAAAGACAGAAGTTACTTCATTTCTACAAAGGAATGCCATGAACTTTTAAGACAGGCGCTGTCACACTTCTGTGAACGATCAAAGTAAAAAAGGACATTGTCATAAGAGAAAAATAAAGACAACCAGAGAACTTTAAAGGCATTTAGCTACTCTGCTCTCCTCAATTAGTGTTTTTATATATTCAGTGATATAAAAAAAAAACAGAGCATGGAGCCTAGGGTGATACAAGAAAATAGGCACATTATAATGACATGGTGAAGGGACAAACATTCCACTGTCACAGAGAACCTCACATTGCTTAATTTCAGTTTAAGGGGTTATTTAAATTCATGGCCTTTTGGAAATTTAATGATATGTTGTGGTTCATCTGAGCTTGTCAGTTGGCCCCAAGCTGGCCCCACCTTTTCTTTTTTTTAAATATTTCATTTATTTATTTGAGAGAGAGAGAGAAAGAAAGAGCTTGAGTGGGGTGAGGGGCAGAGGAAGAAGCAGGCTCCCTGCGGAGCAGGAAGCCCGATATGGGACTCGATTCCAGGACCCTGGGATCATGACCTGAGCCGAAGGCAGATGCTTAACCCACTGAGCCACCCAGGTGCCCCAGTAAATAAATTTTCAATGTCCAGTTCATTTACTCCTTGAGGAGTCCTGAAGTAGCCAGTCTCTCCTCATGACTGTCCCCAGGAATTCGCAGCAATCCAGAATCTTTCTTTTCTGTCCTTTTGTTACTTTCAGTATGCCCCATCCAGTGAGTTTGAGGCATATGTCTGAAGCTTTCGATATTTTCCTGATTCTTCATTTGTTCTGGTAACATGTCTATATATCCCTGTCTTATAATGGAAGAAACCCTTATGAACTTGCCTTATGGCTTGAACTGGTCCATTTTGCTTGATTTCTTTCATTATCTGTTTCAGTGGAGGACAGGATTGGCATATCCTGTCTGATTTCTCAGTTTTGTTGGGACATGGTTTTTTTTCTTTTAATAGTTCTGTTTTACGTTTAAGTGTGCTCCTTTGATTTATATTTTGTAGTTTTCTCCAGTGAAATCATCTGGGCCTGGAGATTTGTTTTTGGTGTGTTTTAAAATTATGAATTCATTTTTCTCCAAGTTACAGAACTGTTCTATCAGTTTCATTTGGATGAAATCTCGGTTGTGCCTCAGGGAATTGGTCCATTTCATTTGAGTGGTCAGATTTATGTGTGTGGTATTATCCATAGCATTTCCTTATCTTGTTGATGTTTACAAGGTGTGTAGTTGTATCCTTGGTTTCATTCTTGATACTAATTAATTTGTACCTTCTCTTTTTTTTTTTCTTGTCAGATCTATTCATCTTTTCAAAGTTCATTCATCTTTTCAAAGAATCATCTTTTCAAAGAATCTCTTTCCATTTTTCTGTTTTCAATTTTGTTGATTTCTCCTATTTTCTTCTGGTTGTTTTGAGTTTGTTTTGCTCTTATTTTTCTAGGTTTTTAAAGTGGGAGCTTACTTTATTAATTTGAGGCTTTTCCTTTTTTCTAATACAGTAGTCCCCCCATATCTGCAGTTTCACTTTCCACAATTTCAGTTACCTACAGTCAACTGTGGTCCAGAAGCAGATGATCCTCCTTCTGACATATTGTCAGAATGTCAGTAATAGCATAATTCTACATTAATTCTACATTTACCTCACTTCATCTTATCATGTAGGCATTTTATCATCTGTTACCACAATAAGGGTGAGTACAGTACAGTAAGACATTTTTTTTTTAAGTATTTTATTTATTTATTTGACAGAGATCACAAGTAAGCAGAGAGGCAGGCAGGGGTGGGGGAAGCAAGCTCCCTGCTAAGCAGAAGCCTCAGTCCCAGGACTCTGGGATCATGATCTGAGCCGAAGGCAGAAGCTTTAACCCACTGAGCCACCCAGGTGCCTCACAATAAGACATTTTGAGCGAGATAACATTCATGTAACTTTTATTACAGCACATTGTTATAATTGTTTTATTATTAGTTATTTTTACTGTTTTACTCTGCCTAACTTATTGAACTTTATCATTGATACATATGTATAGGCAAGAACATACTATAAATAGCATCCAGTACTCTCTAAAGTTTCAGGCTTACATGGAGGTCTTGGAACATATTTCCCCATGGATAAGGGGAGATTACTGTAAAACCATTTTAGTGCTCTAAATCTCCCTCTCAGCATTGCTTTAGTTTCACCCTACAAGTTTCAGTATATTCAGTATATTTTTAAAAATTCGTTCACTGTATTTTCTTTTTTTTTTTTTTTTAAAGATTTTATTTATTTATTTGACAGAGAGAGATCACAAGTAGGCAGAGAGGCAGGCATAGAGAGAGGAGGAAGCAAGGCTCCCTGCCGAGCAGAGAGCCCGATGTGGGACTCGATCCCAGGACCCTGAGATCATGACCTGAGCCGAAGGCAGCGGCTTAACCCACTGAGCCACCCAGGCGCCCTGTATTTTCTTTTAAATTTCCCTTGAGATGTCTTCTTTGATCTATAAATTATTTTGAAGTTTGTTCTGTTTCCAGATATTTGGAAATTTTGCTGTTACTCCATTATTTAGTTCTAGTTTGATTCTATTGTGGCCAGAGAACACATGCTGTATACTTCCATTTTAAATTTGTTGAATTCTTTATTTCAGTGGTCCCAGATATGGGCCATTTTTGTTTATATTTTCTGGTTACTTAAAAAAAAGAAGTGTATTATGCATGGCATATCCTGTAAATGTCATTGTTGAATTTTTTTCTATTCTTCCTCATTGTCTCTTCTTACAGTTGTTGAAAAGGGGGTGCTGAGATCCAACTATATTTGTGGGTGTGTGTGTGTGTCTCCTTTCTGTTTTAATAGTTTTTGGTTTTTGAAAAAAACATATTTTGAAGTGTGTTTGGTGAGTACACATTAGAAATGCTATGTCTTATCATTTCACTGTTATTTAATGTCCCTCTCTATTTCAGATCATTTTCTTTTTCTGTTTGTATACTTTCACCCTGTCTGTGTCATTTCATTTGAAGCGAGTTTCTTGTAGACGGCATTCTGTTGGGTCAAAATTTTTTACTCCACTCTGCCAATCTCTCTTTTAATTGGTATATACAAAAACCATTTATGTTTATGTAATTTTTATGTTAGAATATAAGTCTACTTTTTTTCTCTTCTGTTACCTTTTTTTATACTTCTCTGTGGAGTACTTAAACATTTTTTTGGAATCCATTTTTGATTTATCTGTTTTTAAGTGTCTCTCCTTGTAAAGTTCTTTTGGTGGTTGATCTAACTATTACACTGTATATACCTAACTTACCACATTCTACTGGTATTGTCATTTTACCAGTTAGTCTTCTCCTTTATGTCCCTGTACCCTCCCATGTTTATAATTTTCTTTATGTTTCCTGTATGGACATTTAGAATCACATCAGACAGTATATTTCCTTCAACAATCAAACATAATTTAGAAAACATGATTTAGAAAGAGAAGAAAATAAGTCTGTTTACCCACATTTGCTGTGTTTTTCTTTCTGCCTGATGCGGTTTCTCCTTATATTGCTTTCTTTCTGTTTAGAGAGCTCCTTCAGCTATTCTTTTAGGTTGGGTTTGCTTGCTCTAGTTTTTTTTAGGTTTTTTTTTTTTTTCCCCCTTTCATTTGAGAATTCTTGATTTCCCCAATTTTGAGGGATATATTTGCTGGATTATGAGGTTATGAGTTCACAGTTATTTTCTTTTAGC
The DNA here is from genome assembly GCF_002288905.1 of Enhydra lutris kenyoni. Taxonomy (NCBI): domain Eukaryota; kingdom Metazoa; phylum Chordata; class Mammalia; order Carnivora; family Mustelidae; genus Enhydra; species Enhydra lutris. The sequence continues at coordinate 1,837,444 of NW_019154125.1, read as the reverse complement.
ACTTGAAAAGTGTGCCAGTTTCTGGAAGCCTCCATGTTTCAGGTGAGAAATGCTTTGTCATTCAAAGAGGTTTTCCCCTATAGGTAGGGTGCCCTTTCTTTCTAGTTGCTTTAAAAATTTCTCCTTTGTCTTTGGTTTTCAGAAGTTTGAGTAAGGGGTTTCTTGGCATTTATTTCTTTGTGTTTATCCTGTTTTGGGTTCACTCAGTTTCTTGAATTTCCAAGTTTATGTCTTTTGTCATTATTTCTGTAAATATTTTCTTTAAGTTGTCTGCTCATTATTTCTTTTTCTTTCCTTTTTTTTTAAGATTTTATTTATTTGTCAGAGAGAGAGAACACGAGCAGGCAGAGTGGCAGGCAGAGGCAGAGAGAGAAGCAGGCTCCCTGCTGAGCAAGGAGCCCAATGTGGGACTGGACCCCAAGACCCTGGGATCATGACCTGAGCTGAAGGCAGCGGCTTAACTGACTGAGCCACCCAGGCATCCCTCCCCATTATTTCTTTAAGTACTTTTTCAGCCTGGCCCTTTTTCTCCTTCTGGGACCCTGATAAACCAAATATTAGATCTTTTATAGTCATATAGTCATAGGTTACTGAGACTGTTCATTTTTTACTAGTCTGTTTGCTCTTTGCTTTTCAAGTTGGTTAATTTTTCTTGTTCTGTCTCCAGATTCACTGATGCTTTCCTCTGTCTTCACCATTCTGTTTTTAATCCTATCCACTGTGTTTTCAGTTATTTTACTTTTTAGTTCTAAAATTGTTACTTGGTTCTCATTTATATTTTCTTTTGCTTTGCTGAGACTGTTTCAGGAGTGCTGGTAATTGCTCATTGAAACCTTTTTATCATAGCTTCTTTATGTCAGATTTTAACATCTCTATCTTCTCAGAGTTGGCATCTGTTGTCTTTTTCATTCATTTTATGTTCTTTAGGTTTCTTGGTATAAAGAGTGATTTTTGATTGAAACCTAGATATTTTCTAGATCTAAACCTGTTCTTTTAGCTGTTTTTCACTAATAGCACTCTGGCTGGGAAAGAGTAGGTGCCACCTTACTTCTGCCAGGTGGGAGTAGAAATCCAGGTTTCCCATTACGCCTCCATTCACCCCTGAGGGTGTTGGTGGGAGCTCCAGCTCTCCACAAGGCCTCTTGTGACACCATCCCAGCAGGCAGATGTGAGTGCCTCATTATTGCTGAGTGTGGTGTAATTTGAGGCTCCCCACATTATCTCCACTATACTATGAGGGGTGGGATGCCCTTGTGACGTTCCTTCTCCCTGCTTTCTGTGACAGCATCCTGCAGAGTATGAGGTACCGCTTTACAGCCTAGTAAGGATGGAAGTTAGCCTTTGTTGCATGGTAAAAGTGGGGTCACAGTGCTTTCTGTGATGTTTGGAGTAGAGCAGTTATTTTATTACTATTATTTTAAAAGATTTTATTAATTTATTAGAGAAAGACCGAACACAAGTGGGAGGTAGAGGAAGAGGGAGAAGCAGACTCCCTACTGAGCAGGGAGCCTGACACAGGGCTCAGTTCTAGAACCCTGGGATCATGACCTGAGCCAAAGGCAGACACTTAACTGTGCTACCCAGGTGCTCCTAGAGCAGTTATTTTTATATAACTTCTCTCTCTTGGGAGCCTACCCTTTTCTTGGTCCTTTGGCTGGGAGAGCAGGCTTTTGTTGGGCTTTTTTTCCCCTGCATCCGCTGACATTTCTGGGTTACCCATTACTCCAGCAACCAGTCTGGGATATATAAAGCAAAAGAAAAAGTTGGGGCACTCACTCCTACATTGTTTTGTTTTTTTTTTTTTTTTTTTTTGAATCCCAAAGTCCCAGCCATTCTGTCGTCTTCCCAGCTTTCAGTCATCTACATTTGTTTATGTATAATGTCTAGGGGTTTTAGTTTTAGTTAGAGGAAGAATAGGGAAAACTAGTCTACTTTATCCTCCCAGAAAGAGAAGTCTCTAAAGGACTTTTAAGAAAAATGTCATGTTTGTAGAGGATATGACATGGGGTAGCTATTAATGGGGATTGTGATAATAATAACTGAATTGGCATAATGGATCTGAATAATGGATTTGGCCTGTGATGTTGAAAATAATTGGCTAAAGGGTCTTTGAAAAGGTGCCTGGAAGTACTCTAGGTAAAGGTAATCTGAACTTGAACAAAGTAAGAAGGAAACAGAGGAAACCCAGCTGGATTTGAGTGATGCTCTAGAGGGAGGGAGTTGCAAAGGTAGTGAAGTGCCCGTGGCCATGGTTACAGGGTTAGTGATACGGCCTACATGATTAGGAAAATTGGACAGACTTTTTCTTTTGAGTATGGTGCTATATTGCCCTTTGTATTGATTATTTACAAATTATAGATGGAGATTATGTAATAAAAAATTTTTTTTAGGGGTGCCTGGGTGGCTCAGTGGGTTAAGCCTCTGCCTTTGGCTGAGGTCATGGTCCCAGGGTCCTGGGATCGAGCCCTGTATCGGGCTCTCTGCTCAAGCGGGGAGCCTGCTTCCTCCTCTCTCTCTCTCTGCTTCTCTGCCTGCTTGTGATCCCTCTGTCAAATAAATAATAAAAAAATTAAAAAAAAAATTTTTTAAAGCATAACTTAAATCTTTTTTTTTTTTTTTTAAAGATTTAATTTTTAGGTAATCTCTATACCCTGTGTGGGGCTTAAACTTACTACCCCAAGATCAAGAGTCACATGCTCCACCAACTGAACCAGCCTGTCCCTTGTAACTTAAATCTTAAAGATAATATGAATGAGAGTAGATTGAAGAACTTGTATATTTCAGTTTGAGTGTTTCTCTGCCTCTCATATTTGTATTTGTTTGAAAGCCAGAGCTATTGGAGATACTTGTTTCTTCTTTCTCCCTTCAAATTTATGTTAATGACATTTCTATTAACCATTAAACTGTCACAGTATTTTCTCTGGGAAAATAGCTATATAAGAGCCCTTCATAGTTATTGTACAAATGATTTTTTTCAAATGCACAGAACTTCAGTTTTTTTTCTTTATATTAGAAGAATTAATACTTTTGTTGAGGGGCACTTGGGTGGCTCAGTTGGTTAAGTGTCTGCCTTTGCCTCGGGTCATGATCCCAGGCTCCTGGGATAGAACCTGCATGGCATTGGGCTCCCTGCTCAGTGTGGAGCCTGCTTCTCCTTCCTCCTCTCCCTCTGCCTCTCCTCCTGTTGGTGCTCTGTCTCTGTCAAATAAATAAAATCTTAAAAAAAAAAAAAAAAAAAACTCTCTTGAGAATTTTAGAAGATAACATGAAAGAACTTATCACAACTTAGCACTGTAGAATGCAGAGTAAGGCCTCATTTTTTTCTCTTCTATACACATTTTCATTTCCCTTTGAATTAGCAGAATGGCCTCAGAATTGGAAAGAATTATAAGAAGCACTGAGATTCTTTGAAAGGATCAATATAACTGACAATCTTGTTTTAAGATAATCCATTTGGGGCTGCTGGGTGGCTCAGTGGGTTAAGCCTCTGCCTTCGGCTCAGGTCATGATCCCAGGGTCCTGGGATCGAGCCCCGCATTGGGCTCTCTGCTCAGCTGGGAGCCTGCTTCCCTCTCTCTCTGCCTGCCTCTCTGCCTATTTGTGATCTCTGTCAAATAAATAAATAAAATCTTAAAAAAAAAATCCATTTGTTTTCTTTCATAATAGTAGCCTAAGGAGAATGTGTATCTTTAGATATGTATGCAGCATAGCATTTGTATTATGTGTGATGAAATTAAAGACTATAATCTCTGTGGCTTCTTAGTAGACAACATAGACATTGTCATCAAGTATTTTGGAGTAGAAGAATATTTAAGGAATATTGGAATATTTCAAGTTCAATATCTGTTGTTTATATTAATCTAATTGTATCTTCTTGATTCTGAGTGCCACATACATATCAAAATGAGTATGCAGCAAATGCAAATTTATAGGTTCATAGGACTTGAAAGTATTAAAGGTAGCCCCTTTGCTTACCAGATTGATTGTAATCTAATGACCAAGATGAACATATTTATAAAAATCTGCGATATAAAGATAGCAAAGTGAGATTGAGGATTTGACTGAAGATATCCAGTTTAATTTTTCAAATTTCAATGTGAGTATAGAATGGAATGCGCTGTTCAAGGAGTTTTGGGGAGGAACTCTGACCTCATAGAGGAGGACCTTGATTAACAAGATTCCAAAGGAGATGACTCAGCATGCAAGCTGGCTGGTTTGCCACAGCTCCACAGATGTAAGGGTAGACCAGGAAACTCTGTAGACTGGAGCAAGACCATTTCCTATTCACAGCACAGCAAAAAGCAGTTGTTACTCATTCCTATTTTAATTAATTGACACTAGATGTTAATTGATAATATACATCAGTAAGATACTACAGTCAGTACTGGATTAAATACATGGATTTAATGTTATTCTTATTAAATAATCACTTTTAGGAAGGTCCAGCTTTTAAAATGCCAAAACAAGAATAGAGTCTAAAACAGCTAATGCAGTGGTCATCTGGGTCTGTAGCCTTAGAAAAGTCCTGCCTTACTCCCCACTACAGATCCTTTAATGGATTACTTGCCTCTGAAAATAATTTCCCTGTCCAGTTGTCTATTCAGCTACTTATGCACTTTGAAAAGAGACTTTATGTTTTCAGGGAACTAAATTGCTGCTTTTCCCCCCTCCCTGGATCCTGTTGACAAGAGAGTATATTTTTATCTTTCTGGGCTATTCTCTAAACTAAAAAGGTGTGGGAGAGTTAGTAACAATCATCCTAGGAATATCGTCTTTCATAGGGCAATGGCTAATTTAAAATGAACTCAGATTTTGATTTTTCATTAACTGTGTGATAGAAAGGACTTCAGAGGTGCATTATATTTAATTTAGAATTTTCTTTGAAATGGTTAGCGAGCTTAAAAAGCCCTTCGTATTTATCTAAGTTGTACTCCAAAAGTGCTGCCCTTGATAATATCATTTAAGATATAAGAGAGCTAGAAAACTCTTGTGCAGTGCCACTCTGAACAGGAGCTTGCCATAAGGCATTTTGGAGCCAAACTCAAAAAAGGTAGAAATCTCAACCTGTAGAAGTTGGGATGCAGAAAATGGTGTTTGTTTTTTTTTTGTTTGTTTTCAGAAAATGGTTTTTAAGAGATGATCATGATTTGTCTTCTGCTTTTGGGACATCCATACTTGATCCTTCTTTTTGTTGCTTTTGTTTTATATTTGCTTTGTTTCTTTAAAAGTTCTCAGAATTATACATACGGATTTTAGAAAAGATTATTTTTCTTCATTTGGATTAATTCTGCCTCTGTATTGTAGCTTTTACTAGCCCTTTGAAGGATGACAGAACACATTGGTTCTGAGAATGAATTGTCAGATGTCTTATAGAACATGTCTGTGGGAAAGGGTGTATGCATTTTTAAAGGAAGGAACATGTCTGAGAATTTCATAAAATCTAAATATTTTACATACACAAGAATATTGCAGAACAACGTCTTGGCTTTTTTTGTTTTTGGTTCTTGCGCTCCTATAAATGTCAAATCTTTCTGTGGCTTTGAGAAGACATAATCATTTCAGGATTACTTTCCTTTTTCAGCTTCTAAAAATCTACATTTAGGGGCGCCTGGGTGGCTCAGTGGGTTAAAGCCTCTGCCTTCGGCTCAGGTCATGATCCCAGGGTCCTGGGATCGAGCCCTGCATCGGGCTCTCTGCTCCGCAGGGAGCCTGCTTCCTCCTCTCTCTCTCTCTGCCTGCCTCTCTGCCTATTTGTGATCTCTGTCTGTCAAATAAATAAATAAAATCTTAAAAAAAAAATAAAAATCCACATTTAAAGTTCGACATTTACTATAATTACTGTGTATGGTCATAACCATTAACAGTATTTCACATAAGTAAATAAAAATAGGATAGACAAAAATACAGATGATCTGACACTGTTACTTAAATTATTTTCCTAAAGGACTAAACTTTTCCCCTGTTATCCTGGCACACTTGTTTTCAAGACTAACAATAGTGAGTGTTTTGTCCTTAATTTTCAGTAGAAAATCAAAAAGAAAAAACTGATCTGTAGGAGTTTTGGGGAGATAGAGTAACTTCTTTTTTTTAACATTGCAGTTGCTGTTCAATATTCATTAATTCTCTCAATTCATTTTGGCAAGAAGATATTTTGAAGTAAGCTGTTCAAACATGATTTATAGTTGATTAGTTGATCTCTTAATCCAAATTGTCATATTATCTTGTTCTAATTCTGGATATTGAAGAGTAAATGTTCATGGGATTTGAACTTCAGCTTACTTGAATGGTAACATTTTTAAGACAAACTTACAGTCATTTAAAACTTTTGGATCCTGAAATCTGTAGAATTTTAAGTGGGAAAATATTGTCTACTAAAGTGACCACTAGGGGGCATTTGGCCGGCTCTGTTGGAAGAGCATGCAACTCTTGAACTTGGGGTCATGAGTTCGCGCCCTTGTTGTATATCGAGATTACTTAAAACTTAAAAAAAAAAACCACTAGTTTTTGAATAAGCAGTATTATAACATCATTTTTTGATGAGTGACACTATAGATTCTGGTATCCAGAATAGTATAGACTTGAAGAAATTTGTGTTCATACATAATAGGAAAACAAACCGTCATTCTCCTATCCCCAGATACAAAAAGATTCATTCTTTTGGGTTCATTTTTTAATATTTATTTATTTATTTATTTATTTATTTATTTATTTTAAAAAATATTTTATTTATTTATTTGACAGAGATCACAAGTAGGCAGAGAGGCAGGCAGAGAGAGAGAGGAGGAAGCAGGCTCCCCGCGGAGCAGAGAGCCCGATGCGGGGCTCGATCCCAGGACCCCGGGACCATGACCCGAGCTGAAGGCAGAGGCTTTAATCCACTGAGCCACCCAGGCGCCCCTGGGTTCATTTTTTTAAAGCAAAGTGTGTGCATGCCCTTTTGCAAAGAAATAAATCTTTAAAAAAAATGATAGTGCCTTATTAAAATTTTCTTTATTGCAGGTGATTAGAGCACATGCATCTAATCTATAACTTATATAACATGTAATCTTTCAAAGAACATACTAATGTATGTAATCAGAATATAGGTACTATTCCTTAAAGAAGTTTTTACCATTGTTTAGTCTTCATGTACTTTTAAAGAAATTTCATCACCTGTTTCTTCCCAGTGTGGAGGTAAGCAGCGGAATGGTAATTAAAGCTTTGTAAGCCAAACCTATTTCTCTATCCCACAGATACCCAACTTAAAATTAATAAAGTCAGTCTTTTTTTTTTTTTTAAATATTTTATTTATTTATTTGACAGAGAGGGAACACAAGCAGGGGGAGTGGGAGAGGGCGAGGCAGGCTTCCTAAGGAGCAGGGAGCCCAATGCAGGGCTCAATCCCAGGGCCCTGGGATGATGACCTGAGCTGAAGGCTGATGCTTTAATGACTGAGTCACCCAGGCACCCCTAAAGTTAGTATTTTTAAAGTTTCTTGCTAGTTCAGCTAAGGCTAGGGGACAACTGAGCTATTTAGTCTCCAGATATTTTTGTTTAATAATATTACAGGAAAAAAAGTTTACAGGCATCCTCCATGTATGGCAAATTAATTAAGAGAGCATAAGCAAAATTAAATAATGAAGAAAAACTTCCGAATTCAGGGAAAACCAAAAGCTAAAGGTCCAAGAATTCCTTCATTTAGAACACAAGGTAGAATGAAGAATTATAACACTTGTCAAGCAAAAATAAAATATCAATATCCAGGTAAAGGAAAATTAAAATAGAATTTAATGATGGTTTTATAACAGGATTAGGTTTGAGTACATGTAACAGAGAAGCCCCAAATAATGGCGCCTTCTACAAGATGGAAGTTTATTTCTCTCAAATCAAAAATATCCAGAGTAGATAGTCTGAAACTGACAGTGGCTCTACAGTGTTCACAGGGACCCAGATAGGCTCTCTGCCATCCTTAGCATTGGCTTCTACGCCCAGGTTAGCCTTTGGCTGTCTGGGACTCTCAAGTCCAGTCATCACCTTGTACTCAAGACTCAGGAGCAAGGAATGGGGGTGGGGCAAGAGATAAAAGGACATTCTCATGGAGTCCTCTCCTATCAGAATCTGCCTGCATCTTGTTAGCTAGAACTCAATCACATGACCACATGAAACTGAGGGAACCTGGGATATGTTCATTAACTTGATTGTGGTGATTATTTCAAAATGTGTACTCACACCATCATACTGTACACCTTAGGTAAATACAATACAACTGTCAATTTTACCTCAGTAAAGCTGGAAGAACAAAGGGCTTACAGGCCCAGAAAACCCAATTGTAGAAAAATAGGACGAAACAGCTGAGCGTATAAATTGATGGTTGAAAAGAAATCTGAATTTTATTCTCAGCCTCAAAAGACTTATATTTTTAACTATGGAGCAGTGCTTAGTAAAAAACTTCTTTAAACCCAGGTGAAAAATGAGACTGTGTATGTAGTTACTTCATGGGTTCAGTTCATTCTTGTCCCTCCTTTTCAGTTTCTGATGCTGTGTTTGGGCCATATTGTTAACACTATGTCTTGGAATTTGTTGTATTTTATCATACTTGGAAAACACTGAATTGAAATGCAGAAGCCCAAGATCCTGGCAAAAGGCTACTGAATTACTCATTTGATTTTGTTGTCAAATGAAACCAGTAATTAGTTTACCATTTTTAAGAACATTAAGAGTTTCTTCACCTTAGTTCAAACCTACTCAAAACATGGATTAGCAAAAACATTGTTGGAATCTGTGATGCTCCTGACAGTGTAGGTCTGTGCATATTACGTAGAAATTAAGAATGATGGCGGTAAGAAACCTGGCTTGGTATGTACCTGCATCAGGTTGATAAGTACTTTGTTGTTTTGAAACTTACGGGAGGGGATTTATGTAAGGTCAGTCTGAAGAGTATTTCTCAGATACCATGTTCTGATTAATTGGTAATGATCTTTATATTTCCTTACAAACCCTGTGATCTAGCCATCCTTTTTTCTTTCTTGCAGGACAGAGGTCAGATCAAGGCAACCTCTCCAGGATGACCTTCCTTTCTTTGAGAAGCCGCCAAGCAGGCAGTTTTCCTTACCAAACCTGTCTCCAGAAGATCCTCAACAGAAGACAGCACTAGCAAATGAGGAAGCATTGCAGAAGATCTGTGCCCTTGAAAATGAACTTGCTGCTCTCAGAGCTCAGATTGCCAAAATTGTAACCCTGCAAGAACAGCAAAATCTCATTACAGGTCTGTAAATCATACATTTAACCAGTGAACTGGAAATTAGGAGAATGCCACTAATTTTAAAATGTATTAGCAAGTAATAGCCCTGGGGTTGTTAAAAAACCAAAGATCAGTCTTCTCCATGGTTTAGTCTAGGACCCAGTCAAGTTTAAGTGGTTTTTGTTGGTTTTGAGCAATTTTGATGCTATCAGAGAGAATGAATTTGGGAAAATACTGAAATTCATACAGTTGAATTGCTGCTATGTGAATGCACTTGGGAAACTTTTGTCTGTGATAATGGCACCAATTTTATCAGCCGTGGAGTAATCTCAAAAGAGCCCTGACAGGGTTGGGTGCTGTTACTTACCTGCATATTGTAAGACAAGTTCTAGGCCTTTCTCCCTCCCTCTTCTGCTCTAAAATGGGCCAATAGTACCTATATGGTGGAGTTGTGATAGTAAATGTGGAAATTATATACAGTGCCTTTAGCACATGGTAGCTACTTAATAATCATTTGTCTTCCTCTTGCCCAGAGTAGAAACTGAATTCAGGTCCTGTGACTCCTGGTTTAGTACTGTTTGCTTTTATTTGTGTGCATTGTTACTTTGGAGAAGAAACCATAGCCTTGAAATCCTAGCCCATTAACCTGTTGGCAAGTAGTAGTTGTTTTTCCTAGTGGTGTTCCTGAGGCCTGGCTAGACTCAGAATTAGCCAATTCTAAAGGTTAAAGGATAAGGACAGTTACTCTGCTTCCGAGCCACTTATGCTCCTAGAGTTTAATGTAATCCAACACGGAAACCTCATCCAGCCTGTGTACTGCCAAGATGGACAGAGAGCAGATGCACTCTGGGCACTGAGTGCTTAAGAAGTAATTGGTTACTTAAATGAAATTTGCATGTAACTTTTTGAAATCCAGAAGTCCTGCCTTTGCTTTTAACTTTTAAATTGCATTTCTCTTTTGCTTTACCTCCCTCTTCTGGCAGACTATGAAAACTGCTGTAGTGAGGCAGTTTGGAGATTTATGTTATTAAATGTTCTATTTACAGTCAAAAACCCTTGAGTAAAAATTTTGCATTGAGCTCCCCTAATCAATACAGTTCAACCAGTGAACAACTATGTCCTCTCGCTATGCAGAAAGGTGAATTTTTACATCCTTCTTTTGTTATCACTTTAACTCTTACCTTGGTTACTGTTTTGAGAAGTAACACTTTTTCTTCTTTCAGAAATTTGTTGACTAATAAGCCTTTAAATGCCCAGTAAGTCTTACATATATATATTCCTAAAATCACAAATTGACCAGTTTTTTCAGACACAGTACTGAACTGTCACACTACGTTGACGATGTTTCTGCGGCGCGCGCTGTTTGATACTTTATCTAAAAGCGGAGAGTGAGCGATAGCCAGGCTTGAACATTTGAGATCACAGAAACACCCCTGTTAAGTGGAACGTTTCCATCTGGAGAGTTTGGGATTAGATGCAGGTATTCAAGATTCTAACCAAGTAACTGAAACTTCCTTCACTCCCTTAACTGAGGTTTCTTTCAAGCGTATTGATCTCATGTATACAAAAGTCCTTAACATAATTTTGCTGTTAAAAGTGTTTTATTTTTTTTAAAGATTTTTTTTTAAGATTTTTTATTTATTTGACAGACAGAGATCACAAGTAGGCAGAGAGGCAGGCAGAGAGAGAGGAAGGGAAAGCAGGCTCCCCGCTGAGCAGAGAGCCTGACACCGGGCGATCCCAGGACCCTGGGATCATGACCTTAGCTGAAGGCAGAGGCTTGAACCCACTGAGCCACCCACGTGCCCCTGTTAAGAGTATTTTGCCTGTTACCATCAAGATTAAATTGATTTTTCCTTATTTCTGTAGGTGACTTAGATCCTGCCACATCTGTTACTACACCACCATCCTCTATTCCACCACCACCACCACCGCCGCCGCCCCCACCTCCCCCACCCCTTCCCCCATCAGGGCTCCACCAAAGTGTATCATCGGCTATTGACCTGATAAAAGAGCGAAGAGAGAAAAAAGCCTGTGCTGGGAAGACTTTGGTTAAGAGCAGTCCAAAGAAACCCGATATGCCAAATATGCTAGAGATCCTTAAAGATATGAACAGTGTAAAACTTCGGTCAGTAAAAAGGTGAGAATATGTTTACCTTCTCTCACACTTCTTTATTTTTGTTGTGTTTTGTAAAACAAAGTACTAGACTCCTTGAGAACTTTGTTGTTTTTTTTTTTTTTTTTTAAAGATTTTATTTATTTATTTGACAGAGAGAGAGCACAGGCAGAGAGGCAGGCAGAGAGAGAGGAGGAAGCAGGCTCCCCGCTGAGCAGAGAGCCCGACGCGGGGCTCGATCCCAGCACCCCGAGATCATGACCTGAGCCGAAGGCAGCGGCCTAACCCACTGAGCCACCCAGGCGCCCCGAGAACTTTGTTTTATAACATGATTACCATGAGCAGTTCTAGTTTTTAGTTTAAAAAAAAAATTCTTAGTTTTTATCTAAGAAATTAGCAGTCATTTCTAGGTTACACTTTGTCTTTCCCCCATTACATTTAAAGTTCTTTTATGTAAAGCCTTTGTTATTGTCCAGTCCTTCATTCAGTAAAGCTGTGTTGTATGCGCACTGTGGTGATCACTAGGCTTTGGGAGAATGGAACTGTAATTGCCCTGAAGGGAGAGCACACTGTGTGCTCTTGAATTGAATTGAGTAGCTATTCCTTGGGCATCTTTGTGTTCTTTTACTGAGCCTTAAATCTAGGGTTTCTGTCTCACTTCTCTCAGTGTTTGTCAGTAACTTCATTGGGGATCTGTGATGCTAGAGACGTGCCATCAAGCATGTGCAGGCACACAGTGGACTTCTTGGAAGGATGCCAGCATACTGAAATGTCCCCTTGGTTTCTGTTCACTCCTTAAGGTCAGAACAGGATATAAAGCCCAAAACGGTGGATGCTACTGACCCAGCTGCCCTCATAGCAGAGGCTCTGAAAAAGAAATTTGCTTATCGATATCGAAGCGATAGTCAAGGTGAAATTGAAAAAGGAATTCCCAAACCTGCATCAGACGCCACCTCAGAAACAGTGTTGGTGAGTATTGGGTCACCTCTTCCCTCGTACAACATGGCAGTTTACTCCATTACTGAGCCACCTGTATTTTGTGACATTGAGCTGTGGCCTTAGCAAAATTCAGAAGGATGTGCTATGGGATTTAGCCCCTACCCATGAGTAGATTTCTAGAAGAGCATAAAAAGGGAAGCAAAAGCCAACTCTTGGCTTCACTGCTTAGCATCTCCAGTGTTAAATTTTCCATGCTGTGCTTGATTTCTGTGTAAGCATAATGAAGCAAAATTCATTATACTAAAATTTATATCTTAGGACAGTATGTATGTTGTGGAGGAGAATTCAAAAAGTAAAGATCATTTTCCTTTAGGGGGCCTTGTGAAAGTAGTCTGATGTGGGTGAGATCAACGTGGACCTTCCTTGCAGAATGTTTCATGTCATAGGGGAGATTGAGCATATTTTATGGAAACTCAAATACTAATTTATACATTCCCTTTACTGTCATGTGGTATATGTGCTTATCCATTCTAGAAAAGCAGGTATCTTAGAAATTGTAGCATCTTTGAAACTCCTTTAGTCATTGAAAAAAGGAAACCTCATACTTCATTCTTTTACTCAGAGAAGTAAAATTGGACTAAAGCTTATGGTCTTGCTAAGATGGTTATAGTTTTCTAGGAAGTAATTTGCTTTCCTTGTTAATGTGTCATGTTCAGTTCATGGTTTTACTATTATCTAGCTGCTTGGTTTTTCATGCAGAACCTACCCAGACCTTTGATCCAGGATTAGGAGGGGAGGGTATCATTACTTTTACCTGAACCAATGTCTTTATTTATACTTTTTTTTCTTTCTTTTCCAGTTTGGGCCACACATGTTGAAGTCTACAGGAAAAATGAAGGCTTTAATTGAAAATGTTTCAACTTCCTAATAGTGAGCAGAGAAAAACTATCCTGTTGGTTTGTTAGGGCTGTTTGACAAGTAGAAATCAACACTATTTAGTAAATACCTGAATTTAGTATTCAGTGGTCTCCTTTAAGTCTAATTAGATTCAGCAATAACAAAAGCACTCTAAGTTTGTGGGTTTTTTTTTTTTTTGGGTGAGATTAGTTCTGAAGTTTTCCATAACATGTATTCAGACATGTGTTTTTAATGTATAGTCAGGATGTTCAGGTTTCTACTCTTGAGAACAATTATATAGATTTCAGAAGAAAGGACATTTGTAGATGTTGAGTTTTTAATTTTTAACACTAATTTATCTGTGCAGATATTTTAAATGCATATATTTGGATATAAAATAGTATGTAGGTTTTAATAATGATGTCAGTGAAGGTACTGTTACCATCATTAGTTGTCATTGGTCATTTACTACTCAATGATGGAACACGGGTTGTTGGAGTGAAATATTTTGGATTGGAACCTTTTTGCCTTGAACAGGACTTTTACTTTAGATTCTCTCATTTCCTTGGAGATGGGGTTCAAAGTAGGAACCAGATAATGTTCACTGCTGAAAATTCCATAATGCTTTCATTTAAAGGGAAGTCAGGGACTATGAAAGCTGCTTTCACTTTAGTGCTGTCCAGCACTGAAAAAGAAAATGTAGTTTTCCTATAGTGAGAAATCAGATTATTGAATTAAATCTATAACAGGTGAAAACCACAATGTACCATCTTTTTTTTTTTCCAGTTGAATAAATGGCATCATAAAGATAACTTGTTGCTAAGGTAATACATAATGGAAATGGCAATATAATGGAGTTTTAAGATTTTTAATATTGGTCAAATATAGTAGCTTTATAATGAAACCTTGAATAGGCAAAAGAATTTCATATAAGTTTATCATTGGTCAGAGTGCTGTTCTGTTGAATTTGAATGCAGCAAACCTTAGGTGCTATTAGAAAATGGAGAACAGCCTTTCTCATTGAGGGCTTCTGAGGAATTGCTATACCTGATCATTTGTGAATGCTTGATAATCTTTATGGTTTTCTGTATTTCTGTTAAACTCATAGTTAATGCCAGAATCTCTTACCATGAGTAAATAGTTGGATTTACTTAAATCTAGAAAAAGAAGTGAAGATAGGAAGAGGAGAATTTACTTTTAAGTTATTGAAAATACGTGCAATGTTCTCAATATTAGCAAATGTTACTCAGCTTAAATTTGAACTGTGACTTATTTTACATATGTTGTTGATTACATTGTTTCTGGTTTATAAATTCTGCCTTTAAAAAAATTCAGAAAATTTGACCTCCTAAGAATTTGTATCAGTATTGAATTTTGGCCACTTCTCCAATTGAAGGAAGTTACTGTTTTAAAATAAAGCAAACTTATGTTTTCCTTGGACCACAAGGCATATATCTTATTTTTTAATGGGTAAGATTCTCTTATATCGTACATGCAGATTCTTTAGAATTTACTTTCTGTATTCTGAAGGTGGAAATCCGTTGCCACTTACTCACCAGTCTCTTTCTCCCACTCAGCACAATGCCTTAAGTGAAAGATGATAAAAATAAACTTTCTGAGCCTCAGCTATAAAATGTAAAGTAACTAGTATGTTTTGTCTCCTATGATCTGACTAGTCCGAGATGCACTATATATACATACTGAATGGGAGTCAGAGAGCGCTGGACTTGGGAGTTCTACAAGTCATTGTGTTTTCAAAACAGGAATAATGCTCAGCTCAAACAGTCATTGAGGATTACATGAAATAAGTTTGAATGCATTCTATGAGTGGTAGATAGCTAAATAATTACTACTCACATGATTTTACGTGAGGGTGCTGTAGTTTCCAGTAGACTGATTTCTGCTCGGTGTCATCCTGGATACCGCTTGCACAGGCTTGCGGTGGAGCAGAAGTCATGGGCCGGTCTGTGCAAGAATCCTGTTTTCTTGATATATCTAGTTCCAGAGTCTGTGTCTCAGTGATGAAGAAGACAACGTGAGGTAACAACCACCAGAAACAAATACTTTGGAAAAACCATCCTTCTAACAACTCCAAAATTAGGGAGTTTTCTCTGAGGGATAGAATGAGGCAGAAGTAGACTTTTGGGAGGCAGTCCAGGATAGTGGTTTAGAGAGCTTAGAAAGCTGCTAAACTCAAATTTACATATAAAACAATTGTTCTTGAAGAACTAAGGGCTGACTGAATAGCTTCTGTACAATGGAAGAGAGAGGGACCACAGAGAGAAAGGTAGGTGAGAGGTAGTAATGACAGGAACCCCAACCCCAGTGCAGCAAATTACATAAGGAGGGATATCCTGGGTGAGCCGGTGTGCAGATTTGTCCACCTGGGGCACAGCAAAAAAACTGGTTTAAAGGGCAATTAGCCCATGAGTGAAGGAGAGCCATTTACTAACTACAGTTGTCAGAAGAATGGTGGAGAAACTGCTGGGCCTCAGGTGGAAAGCACTGCTAGTTACCATTGTTTATGTTCCCCTTCCATCTTGATAGTATAGACTGGAGCAGAGTCCAGGCACTCTAGCCAGCCTGCTGGGCCACCCCAGTGAGCCTCAGGCCCCCACTAGCTTGAGCCATTCCTCCCAAAGGTGGCCCTAGCATAGTGTGCATAGGATATCCCTGGCCTGTGCCTGCTTCCATTCCGGCTCACCATGCAAAGCTTTCAGGCAGCTGCATTCCTACACACGGCCACTCCTTCAGGATTGGGATGGGTAGCTGTTTTGCCTACTTTATAGAAGCAAAGAAAGGCAAACAAAAGAATAGGACAAAACCTGAGAAAAGGAACTAGACAAAATGGAGATAAGCATGTTACCTATGGGGGTGGCTGGGTGCATTTTAAAAAGACGCACGTATTTGCTGGCTGCCTATAAGAGACTTATTTCAGGGCACCTGGGTGGCTCAGTGGGTTAAAGCTTCTGCCTTCAGCTCAGGTCGTGATCCCAGGGTCCTGGGATCGAGCCCCGCACCGGACTCTCTGCTCAGCGGGGAGCCTGCCTCCTCCTCTCTCTCTGCCTGTCAAATACATAAAAAAAAAGACTTAGATCTAAAGACACATCTATTGGAAGTGACAGGATGAAGAAAGTTATTCCATGCAAACAAACAGAAGGCTAATGTTAACAATACACATATCATACAAAATAGACAAAGACTAGGGGACAAACATGTGGCTCAGTCTGTTTAAGTGTCCAACTCTTGATTTTGGCTCAGGTCATGATATTGGGGTCCTGAGGTGGGCTGCATCAGGCTCCATGCTCAGCAGAGTCAGTGTGTCCCTCTCTCTTTGCTCATCCCACACCCCCCTCACGCTTGTTTTTTTGCAAATAAAATCTTCAAAAAAAAAAAAAAAAAAAAAAAGACCAAGACTGTAACAAAAGACAAGGGCATTACATAATGATAAAGGGTTGATCCAAGAGGATCTAACACTTATAAATACCTATGCAGCCAACACAGGAGCATATAAATATAGAAAGCAAAATATTGAGACATAAACATAAAAGAGAGAAAGTGACAGTAATATTTTAATAGTAGGAGCCACTAAGACCCCCACTTACATCAATGGATAGATCATCCAGAGAAGCAAACACTGGCCTTAAATGACACATTAGACCAGATGGACTTGATACAAAACATTCCATTCCCCCAAACTGTAGAATACAGATTCTTTTCAATTATACACAGAACATTCTCTAAGAGGATCACGTAAAGCCACAAAAGTTTAAATAAATTCAATATCAGGCCTCTTTTTTTCTAACAGTTAAAACAGTATGAAACTAGAAATCATTTACATTAAAACTGGTAAAAACACAAAAATATGGAGACTAAAAAACATTATTAAACATTAAGTCAATGAAGAAATCAAAGAGAAAATTAAACACTTTAAGACAAATGAAAAATGAAACAACTTTACAAAAGCCATAGAATGCAACAAAAGGCAGTTCCGAGAGGGAAGTTCATGGCTAAAGAAAGTCTACCTCAAGAAACAAAAATCCCAAATAAGCTACCTAAGTTTGTATCTAGTTAGTAGAAGGAAGGAAATAATAAAGATTACAGAGGCCAGCACTGCCCTGATACTGAAAGACAAACCACATAAAAAGAAAACTACAGGTCACTATCCCCGATGCAAATAGATGCAAAAATCCTCAACAAAGTACTAGCAAACAGAATTTAGTATGTTAAAAGGGTCATACACCATGATCAAATGGGATTTATTCCAGGGATGCAAGGATGGTTTGACATCTGCAAATCAATGTGATATACCACATTAATAAAACAAGGATAAAAATTATGATTATCTCAACAGATGCAGGGAAAAGAAACACCACAAAATTTGATGGCCATTTGTGATAAAAACAAAGTGGGTGTAGAGGGAACGTACCTGAACATAATAAAGGCCGCGTATGACTGACTCACAGGGAACATTGTTCTCAGTGTTGAAAAGTTTAAAGCTTTTCCTCTAAGATCAAGATAGGGATACCCTCTCACCACTTTTATTCAATATAGTATTGGGAAGTCAAGCTGTAGCAATCAGGAAAAAAAAAAGACATCCAAATAGAAAAGTAGTAAAACACACTATTTGCAGTTGACATACTATGTATAAAAAACTCTAAAAGGGTCTACCAAAACACCATCATAACTATAAATGAATTCAGTTATGAAATTTTAGACAGGGGCACCTGGGTTGCTCAGTTGGTTAAGCATCCAACTTTTGATTTTGGCTCAGATCATGATCTCAGGTTTGGGACTGAGCCTCTCGTTGGGCTCCACGCTCAGCAGGGAGTCTGCTTGAGATTCTCCCTCTCTCACCTCTGAAATCTTTTTAAAAACAGTATACAGGGACGCCTGAGTGGCTCAGTTGGTTAAGCGGCTGCCTTTGGCTCAGGTCATGATCCCAGCATCCTGGGATCAAGTCCCACATCGGGCTCCTTGCTCAGCAGGAAGCCTGCTTCTCCCTCTGCCTCTGCCTGCCACTCTGTCTGCCTGTGTTCACTCTCCGACCAAAAAAAAAAACAAAAAAAAACCAAAAAAAAAACCAGTATACAAAAGTAACCTACAGAAATCAGTTGTAGTTCTATATACTAATAAGGAGCTATTAGAAAAAAAGTTGAGAAAATAATCCCATGTATAATTGCATTAGAAGAAGATACCTGGGAATAAATTTAAGGAAGTGACACCTATATGGTGAAAATTATAAAACAACTGATGGAAGAAACTGAAGATGACACATACCATGCTCATGGATTGAAAGACTTGGTATTGTTAAAATGCTCAAACTACCCAAAGCAATCTACAGGTTCAGTGCAATCCCTATCAAAATGCCAACAGCATTTTTTTTTTTAACAGAACTAGAACAAATAATCCTAAGATTTGTATGGAATCACAAAAGACCTTCCAATAGCCAAAGCAATCTTGAGAAAGAACAAAGCTGGAGGCACTGTGCTGATTTCAAAACTTATTACAAAACTCTAGTAATTAAAACAGTATGATACTGGCATAAAAACAGACCTATAGATTAATGAAACAGAATAAAGAGCCCAGAAATAAAGCCAGGCGTATATGGTCAATCAATCTGTGACAAAGGAGCCAAGGATGTACAATATCTTCATAAGTGGTATTGGGAAAACTGGTTCACTTATACCGTATACAAAAATTCAAATGGATTAAAGACTTGAATATGAGGCCTAAAACCATAATCTCCTAGAAGATACCACAGGCAGTACGGTCTTTGACACTGGTCTTAGAAATAGGCTTTTTGGAGCAGTCTCCTTAAGCAGGGGCAATAAAAGCTACAATAACAAGCAGGATCCTATCAAACTAAAAAGTTGTGCACCACAAAGGAAACCCATCAACAAAATGTAAAGGCAGCCACTTAGTGGGAGTTGTTACTTACAAACTGTACATCTGATAAGGGGTTACTATCCAAAACATAAAGAAATTATACAACTTCTATCAAAAAAACAAATAACCTGATTAAAAAAAATGGGCAGAGGATTTGGATATTTTTCCAGAGAAGACCTACAGATGGCCAAGAGGTGCACGAAATGATGTTTGTCGTCATCAAATTGAAACCACATACCATCAGACTGACCAGCATCAACAAGTGTTGGTGAAGATGTGGAGAATGTATATTACAATCAAATCTGAAGGTTAAATGATTTTGCCAGTCATGGATGTTAAAAAAAAAAATTCAAGAATTACTAGAAATGGTGTCTTCATCATTAACCAAACTAAAACCATTCTCCTAAACCACACCCCAATATTTTGCACCTACTTTGTGTAATACAGAAACTGCCATATTATAGAATGCTTTTCACACATCATTTTGCCACCCAAACATTTTGAGAACAGAGACCAGGGTTTTGTCATTTTTAATACCTTTATTACATCCAGTGCCGTGCTCTCTGCATACAACAGGAACCCAGGTGTTGCTGACCACATGATTCACCATAGACAGACTAGTTTTGATATAATTGTTCAATATTAGACTGATGGCTAAAGAGGAAAGACATCAATACCAAATTAGTTTGTTCAACAAACATTTATTGATGGCCCAATTTACGCTAGCCCTGTGCCAAGCACAAGAGACTAGAAGGTGAATGAGACCTGCTGTGTGCTCCCTGTCAACTCACCTCCAAGTAGTGGTCATTCTACCTACAGACCGTGGACACTTGGGGGCCTTCCAAAAAACACAGGTTGTCTGCAGATCCTTAGCAAGCAAGGAATGGTTCAGATGAACTCTTGCATGTTTATTTAAAAACATTAGTGAATGCGTATTAGCTGTATGTCACGGTATATTTTCTCAAGCAGGAGATACTGATTGGGAGAGGATTTAGTATTTATACAGTAAAAAAAGTTCACATGAAAACATCATAAACCTCTGATGCGAAAGTTAGAGAGTTTTAAGAAAACTTAAAGCTTAAAGAGCCAGGAAAGCATTTTGGAAAAAGAAACCAATATAGGAATCTTCAAAGAATTACTAGCACCTCTAACCTGTACCTCAGGTACAAATATATTTCCCAGGTTTGCAAAGGACATAAAATATTTGCTTCTTTTATACAAAGAGGATCATTATAAACCATCGCATTTACAGAATACAAATACTGACCATGTACCAGATTATTTTTCGTTAAGCTAAGGCTTGTGCCAAAATTTCCTCTCCATGAACCTCTACCCCCAGAGCAGAGGAGATGCATCCCCCCACACTGAAGTATTGGGCCTAGAGACCCAAAAGGCTGCTACATGCTCAACAATTCTCTGAAGTCTCCCGTTTTAAAAATTCATGTGAATTTTAATTCTGTTCCATAACATTTACTTAAGTGTAATCTTCTAAATTATTGAACTGTTTCTTCAAATTTCTTCTAGAAAATCAATGTTCAAGGAATATAGGTTATATTTAAGGAGTAGGGCTGTAGACTGTGACCTCCACGTACATGTAACAAAACATGATTTTTCAGTGGGTTTATGATATGCGTAGGCAGGAAATGGGAGCAATACTGAGGTGTCTCCCCCAAGAATGGAAATAAGAAGAAAATCCTTTGACTATCAAACAGTAAGAAACACAAAATGGATCAGGGTAGAAGCAATCATACGCCGGCAGATGGAGCCCGGGCAGGCCCAACAGAGACAAAGCTGAAGGTACTGACAGATCTACTGGGTGTGCCAATCAGAAGCTGATGTGGAGAAGCAACTACTGGCAGAGAATCTCTAGCATCATCCAGGGGAAGAGCGTACCCTGGTCGACACACATGGATATCAGCAGGTATATTCCCACAGGGAGATGGATGCATGAGGCAACTTGCTTCCCTTGCTCAGAATCCATGCTCACCAAGTAACCGCTGATCATAATTTGACTTCCCAGGAAGGTTTGCCTAAAGGGAGAGAATGATTGATAGTTATATTTCCATTATAAATTGAAAAAAAATACTAACTTTTAAATAAAATATCAGTTACTGTGAGCTTGGTTAATGTGTTTCCTGAGAAAGTTCCACTTCCCATGTGCTGACATACTAGGTCTGTAAAGATCTTCTCAGAGCCTGTAAAGATCTCATCAGACTCTAGATGCATCAAATTTGCCAGGGTGGTGCCACCTTAACTGGCCATTGACCTGCCCCAGCTATAGTCCACTTGACTACCGTCAGACTTTTGTACCCCTGTTGTCCAATATGGTAGCCACTAGCCACAGGTGGATATTGAGCACTTGAAATGTGGGCTAGTCTGAACCGAGATGTGCTATAAGTGTAAAATACACACCAGATTTCAAAGACTTTGTATCCCAAAAAGAATGTAAAACATCTCAACAATTGTTTTTTCTAAGATGATGACTACCTATTGAATTGATACAATATTTTGGATATATTGGAATAAATGTTAATAAAATAATTCCATCTGTTTCTTTTTCCTTCTTAAAATTTGGCTAGTAGAAAATGGATAATTCACTTACATGGCTCACATTATATTCCTACTGGACATCACTCTTCTCTGCAAATAATGACAGTATGTTTGATTTTAAAGTTTGTACTATATCCTTTCTAATGAATTGGACTGGGGAAGACACTGGAGAGGCCCAGTGGTGCCTGTCTTACACTGGTACCAGTCAAAGCAAAGGCCAATATAACTAGTATTTAAGTCCTTGTAAGAGGCGCTGATGTCTTAGGCAATTCCCAACTGTGGGAACAGTAAGGCTGTGGAGTCAAGAGGTATGGGCTCAAAGCTGACTTGTACCTTGTATCAGTCCAAACTCTGAGCCGACTAACTGGGGCCGCTCGCTCCCGCGTGAGCTGTGGATGACGGCACAGAACCCCAGAGGACTGCGCCTGTACCTAGCTCTCCCTAAATAAATAGTGGATGAGAGACTGCTAGCACAAGAAGCAGAATCTTTGCTTTCTAATAATTTAGCATCATGATTTCCAAAAGATTGAGTTGGAAGTTAAATATCAAAGATAAATATGTGAAAAGATAGGTTTTTATTCATCAAAAGTTAACAGCAACAGGCACATATTAAAATGAGTATGGCAAAGCCTTTTACAAATGGCTTTACACTCAAGCTTTCTCCCAAGAAAATGGCTGTTGCAACAAACTGTAAACATAATCGATAAACAGTCTTTTACAGTAACAAGGGAAATACAGTTGAACTAAAAGAAAGCACCGGTTTCTCTTAAAACTAGATTACAGTTGTGCTTACTATACATAAAACAATTTAAAACAAATTACAAAAGTGGAATGTTTGAAGTTTAAAATTAGTCCTTAGATTTTGTCCTAGAAAACATCTGTTCACATCAAAAGGCCCATCAAAGGGTAACGTTTCATCAAAGGGAGGGACAAGAAAACAATGCACTTTTTTCAAATCAAAACAAGAAGTTTGGTCACTTAGCTTTGTGCATAGTTTAAGGCAACTGGAGCAGTCTGGTACAGCTCACCTACCTTCCCCTCCCCTGGTGTGGCTGCGCATTGTGTCACATTCTAAAATAATAAATAATTTCCCACGTGGATAAATATAACACATGCACAGTCACACATGCACAGACATGCACGCAAACATACATCCACACATTCACACACAACATACCTCTCACTCACTGCAGCGAAAGGGACTTTAGTACCCTTGCTCTGAAGGACACACTTCCCCATCCCACTTTATTTCAGATTGGCAAATACCCTGAGCTGATTATGGTGTTTTAAACATTCCACCTTTTTCTTGCATGTGCAGGTCAAGTGTACAGTAGTGAAAACAACATGCAATGTCTTCACTGCAGAATCATAATACAGCTAGGACATTGGTGTTCTTCCCCTCCCGCCCCAAATGAAAAACTAATAGTTAAAAAAAATTGCATTGCCAAACAGCACTGGAGGGAAAGCTTGGCGGAACTCTACAATAAATGCTCAGTTTCCAGTGCGCAAAATAAAACTATAGCAAATGGGAGGCTTTGGTGGCATCCAAAGAAGAAAAAAGGCAAACCAGGGGGAAAGAGCTGCAGTTTCAGTTTGATCTTTAAAATTCTTAGTGGTTCCTTCACAATCATGCTCCAAGGCAATTTAGAACCAGTATTTCAGAGTTGATTTGTAAACATCGAGTCTCGCAGGAGGCAGCAGAGGCTGGGCACTTCACATTTCCATTTTCTCAGAACTTAGTGGAAGGTACAGATACACAAAGTTGCATCAGACTGGTTAAATTCCAAGAGATTTCTGCTGAAAGATACAGTTCAAGTTTCGTGGTTCGAAGAATAAATGCTTTGAAAGACTCGTGGCACACTGGAAAACTTCCTCTGTTACTCCTTTCCAATGGGCTCCTGCTGGGCTTTGCATATTCAAGGTTTCACACGAAAGCCAAATGCATATTGCTATGTGTTCAGGTCTTATAATTAAAAAGTGGGGTCACATGATCCGAGAGACGACACCTTGGGAATAACGCTGGCCTCGTTCCTTCGGAAACCTTGGCAGCCAAGAGAACGTCCTCTCACCTCGAGACCCCATTTCACATTTCTAAAAACCTGCAGGAGGCAGTCTGTCCCACTGTTTCTGGGGGCTATGATAACCGATTTTCCTGAGGTAATAACTGTGAGTTCAACTCCTCGAACGCAGCGTCCGTGTCCTCACTGGTAGACTGTTCTCTCTGCAGCCCCTTCCAGCTGGCTTTGTTCAGCCCCATATGTCCGAGCATCGTCTGCGAGAGCCTGGTATTGGAAAACCGGGCCCATTCTGTGAATAAAGGCTCCACTAGATAAGTCATGAAACCTTGAAAAAATAAGAGAAAAAGGGCATTAACATATATTCTGAAACTTTATCTTCAGAACATCTATCCAGCGTTTATTCTCTTAAGTCCTAACCGGACATCACCCAAGTTTTCAGCAAGGATGTGTGTGCGTAAGCTGACCTAACTTCTCTGAAGAACTACTGAGTAACTCAATGGGACTTTAAGTAAAGGTGAACTGACAAACACATCCAATCTTTTCTGACGATTCCTCTCCACTGGGCAAGCATATCCTATCTGAGCAAACACTCAGTGGCCCTCTCAGCTCTGCAGAAAGGACACACCGTTCCCACTGAGACAGCTGGAGGCGAGGAGGGGTCTTTTCCAAAGGCCTTTGGGTGATGAGGTGGGAACTGAAGCAGCACAGTCCTCACACCTGGTCATGCTTACAACTGGCCACTTTATTTGAGTCAGAATTTACAGAGCCAAAACTCATGACAAAATGCAAATTCTATCACTGCTACGTTAACAGTGCTTAAATTTTCTTCACCTCCAGAACTTTTTCTTTTTGGCAAAAGACCATGTGGACCACAGACAACCTAGGTTACATTTAGGCAACAAAAAAATCTGGAGTTAAAGCAATCAGCACCTGACTTTTCATTAGAAAACTGTACAGATTGTGGTATCTGAACTAGTTGTTACTATTGGAAATAAGGCTTTCTTCCATTTCTTCCATTCCCTCCACACATATTAACTGAGAACCGACTATCTGCCAGGCACTGTTCTAGGGTGGCCAGGAAGATAGCAATGAATAGATACGCCCTCAAGAAGTTGTGTTCTGATGAAGAGAAAAAACAAATAGAGAAATGTCATCACTGGTCAAAGCAGCAGTGTTCTGGGAGCCATCCTCACACCACAGTGCCAAGTTGAACTGTCACCCAACGCCCTATCTTTTCAAGGTGCCACAGTGAAGTCGTGAGCAGCTGGAGTTTTATACCCAAATGAGATCCACCCATTATTCCAATTGGTTGAGAGCTTCCGGATCTTGCCTGTAACACCCAACAATCCAGAAGTATTACTTCAGGCTCTAGGTTAACCTCATTCTTTTAGCTCTTAAGCACCTGGTGAAAATGAATGGCTGGTGTCCTGGACACAGCCACGCAGCGCCCTCTCCGAAGGTGGGGTGCCATTCATCCGCTGCCTGGGAACCCATTTACTGTTCTAGCCCACAGGCTTCTCTCACCTCCACACACATCACAGGACACCATGCCAAATGCCTTACTTACCCAGGACATAATCTTTTCTTGTTTAACAAACTATTATTCCTATTAGAGAAGGAAACTGGATTAAACATGACTTCTACTTACTGACCCTGTGCTGGCTCTGAGTAGTCACAGTATTTACAGTCCCATGATTTATCCTAGAAATAGAACTTTCAATCCCTGTTTTACCTGGGATTTGATGTCAAAAAACCAGTATCTGTTAACTGTACAAATTGGGCAAACTACCTGAAAAGGAGGCTACTGGTGGTACTTTTGTCGTTAGGGTGGTTGTGAGGAGTCAGCAGATGTCAACTTTTACTGTCATTTTCTGTGAAATCTTTGTCCCTCAGATAACCTTACCCAGAACTGTCCCAACATGGACAAGATATATAGATGGAAATGAAGAGTTTAAGGGATCCAGCTTCTCTTCCCTTTTAAAAACTGCAATTTTAAAAAACCTCATTGTAAGTTTCCTCATTAACCGAGGGGGTCATTTACTTAGGCAAAAGAATGTGAAGGGCAGCTATGGGGACTCTGCTACCCACTCTCCTCTCTTCGATTCAATCCCCTTTGCCCATGTTTCACCCATTCTTTGGCATTTGAAGAGACACAACAGATCTGCTGCTTAACTGTCTTCTCATCCTCCCCAAAGAAAACATCGCCCTCGGTAAAGTTCCTCAGGCTTCCTGGCTGCCTGAGATCTCTGGGCACCCCAACACCCCCACACCATTCCCGAAGGCCTGCGCCCCACTCTGCTGGGCATGGCTCTTCATCTTCCCTACCCCTCCCTCTGCGGTCAAGTCCTTTCCTACCCGCTGTCTTCCATGTAACCATCCTCTGTGGTTACAATGTGAGCATTAGATTTCTGAATTTCTCACCCTACAGCACAGCCCTCTTTTCAAAGTATTATGGTGCAGAAGCACGTTATCATCTCAGTTTCTAGAAACCTTCTCTTTCTGAAATTTGTGTATACATTTTATGTTCACCAATGCTCCAAGACCCTACTCAACACCAACTACCAAAATTATACTCATCCCTCAATACCTAGCTGACCTGCCCCTCGGCACACTGTCGTCCTACTTTACACTCAAAACCCCACCGGCCACTCCCTGCTCTTGCACAACAAGCTGTCCAAACTGCAGTCACAGCCCATCTCCCTGTGTTTTCCATGACAGCTACGCTCGAGTAAGGTTCTCAAGTGCCCCCTGCCTCCAGGGGGCGTGGCCGGCCCTCAGGTACACATCCCCAAGGGCAAGGGCCGGGGAACCAGGAGAGACATGGATCCTGTGCTCTGGATGTCTGGAAAAGGGGTGACTCTGCCTGCAGACAGCGGAAGGCAGCTTCTGGGGGAGGTGGCTCTTCCAGAAAAATGAGTCCAGCAGGCAGGTGGGAAGGATGGCGAGGCGGAAAGAGTGAAGGGGCGTCACAGATTTGGGGAACAGGGCTGAGTCCCAAGCTGCTGTGGGTGCGTGAGGGGTGGATGCTGCGGAGCAGAGGCCCGTGCAGGAGGCTGAAGAACGAGCCAAAAGCAGAGAGAAAAGAGACAAGGAAGCAGTAGCGGAAACTGATCTTCACGTTATGGTCCTGCTCGCTCAGTGGTCCCCTTTCTCACTGGCAACGCCAGACTCGTGCAAAAGAAGCTTCCACATGGGCAAACCATGTATTCTTTCAGTGTCAGAACAGACACAAAGCTACTGCTACCTGTTTTGCAAAAATCATGGTTTGGGGGACCTAAGATCAAATGAGAGCAAATTATGAAAGCCAAAAGTGGAAAAAACTGGTACAATTTCTTCAATTAAAAAATAGAAATGAGCACAATTTTAATGTTATATATTTCAAATGTGCATCTCTTCTTGACAAAACTAAAGTCAGCAGCACTTTTCTAAGCAGTTATAACTAAATAAGCACAGTTACCGATCTGGATGTTGGCAATAGATTCAGTCTGACGATCACAAAGTGGACTCACACCCAAGTGATACTTCTTTTCTATATCTCCTAAAATTAAAAAAAAAAAAAAAAAAGAATTATTAATTTGGAACATACCTATTGCTTAAGTATATAATTAGAGTCCTCATCTTACCTGTAAATTCCTTAGGAAAAACGACATACTTAATCCTCCTGAGAGGATGGCTTCTAACTTAGCTCTTTTTTGAATTTTTAAGTTATTCACAGATAGAAAAAGTTGCCAAGCTGATATCCTATTTTAATGGAGGAGATGAAAAACTTCACTAGGTGTTACCCCAAGACTGTATTTCTGTCAGCATTTTAATTTAAAACTTAGATTTCTAAAAGGAAGGGGCTTGAAATGAAGATCCTTAGTTCCTGGCTTTCAATTACTAAAAATATCCTGCCATTCATAGAGCCATACCTTCCTCATAGGGCAAAGATGGAACAAGGGAAATCTTTCTGTACAGCAAAATTTCCAACCTGATCTACATCTGTTTACAAATCCATACATATATTCATATCTGTTCATTTCAAAAGTGAACTGTTTATTTCCAAAATAGGTGTTCAATTGGTACATTATTTATTCTATGTATATCTACGTGAATTGTCACTAAAAATAGCAAGCATCTCTTGCTGGACTTCTGTAAATGTCTGGGTTAGTTTATCCACATGATGCTAAAAATGGAACTGAACAGACTACTTATCACTCAAAACTGTAACTTGCCTTGATGGAAGAATTCCTCTGTTACTTTCTCACTCCACTGCTTGCTTAATTCCCAGGTCCGACATGGGTTACAAATATCAGCACATTTCAAAGCCATCTAGCAAGCAAAATATTAAAAGTCTTTTAAGGAAAAAGTAAAATTTCAATTGTACTAAGCTTCAACATACTCATAATCTAATTGTGGGAAAAACAACATCTTAATAAAAGTACGGCAACAGAAAATTCATTGTCTTTTTTCTTAAGTTCATGATGCTGTTAGGACTCTCAGTTATTTCTGCAGGAATGCGGAAGGACTGCTCATCTAACTACACATGCTTACTAATACCCAAGAGCCATGCGGAAGGACTGGACTAAACGTAAAGCTACAAGTAAATCATGTGATTCTCTCTCATTTGTAGATGCAAGAATTGATTTGGATCCCGCTGCAGTTCAGCACCCTAATCTCGCAAAAAACACTTTTGTTAGAAATCTCAAATATGAAAACTACAAAAGCAATGATGCTTTCCAAATGAGGAGATTCACCTTCTGGAAAGTGTTTCAGTAACGGAAGGAGACTTCACAGCTTTCCCTCAAGATTTGACCACTCTGAAAGCTACCCCAGAAGAATTCATTTTTATTCTAATGGATATGTGATTTAGCCCAGAAAGACAATCTTTCCCAGCCCCATTTTACCTGTAAAACCAAATGCCTATGCCTGGCATCTTCTAGTTGTAAGTCACCTCTGTCCAAATGGGACCTAAACAATGACAGATACTCATTTTGGCGACTGATGTCTGTGGCTAGTATCAAAGCACCTATCTGAGTCTCCATTTGTTGCCTGCAATTAGAGAAATATAAAGAGAAAATACAAGACTTTCAATTAAATAGTTACTCCTTGATTTTTTTTCTTAAACTTAATATTCTAATTGCCATTCAACTTTTAACCCATCACAAAACATGAATTTTTAAAAATGCATTAAAGAAAACCTACTAAAATAATGAAAACTAAAACCAAAGGAGCTTAAAGGAAAATATCAATATGCATACATTCCAAAAAAGATTTATTTTGCCAGCCAAGGAGGAATTATTTGCCTTGAAAAAAATCTACATAGCATTGGTATGTTATTTTAGAAAATTCTTTGCTGGGATGTGCTGAGGGTAAACAACTCTGGTCTATTTTTTGGTGTCTGACATCTGAAAGCCAGGTTGGTTCAAACGAAGGCTGGTTCAAACGGAGAAAGAACAGCCCATTCAACAACTAATTCCTGTAGGTATTTTGACAAAGATGCCCAGTTACACACTGATAAAATCCCAACAAATAATCTGATAAAGTTTAGATAAAATTACAATTCAGTTCTTGAATTGTAATTCAAGAATCAAAGTTATCTGAATGAAATCCAACTTTTCTGTAAAGGGAAGGGTAACGTGTTAATACAAATACATTATATCATTTTTTAAACTGTCTCAAGTCAAATAACAAGAGAAATAAACCTAAAAAAAAAAAAAACAAAAACAAAACAAAAAAAACCCCCTGCCTTTTTTCCCCTCAATGGACCATAGCAAATATTACCTATGTATAAAGATCAGTAAAGAGCTGTCATCAGATTAAAAGGCTCACAATACTGGATATTAAGTAAAACAAACCCTAAATAAAGGAAATATGAAAGAAGCTATTATGCAGTGTTCCTTATTTTCAGTTTTTAATCAACAGAGTTAATCATCAAATGTAAAGCATGACAAAAAGGGAATAAAGCAAACATTTTAATCTGCCTTAAGAAAAAGATAATTTATAAAAACTATGGTTTACATAATTATTATACTTGTACTACAGCAAGAAACAATTTTACTTACCAGAAGTATTGTCAAAACTCCAAATGGTATCCGTGAATAAAGATTTAAAAAAATAAAAAATAAAGTCCAGCTTTTTTCTTGTGGTCATTACACAAGATACTTAAGTTTTTAAAATGAAGTTGTCTTAAATTATGAAAGGGAAAAAGGAAAGAACTATGATAGTAACTTAAATTTTCATACCCAAACATATATTTATGCCTCACCTTGTTTTCTAGAGTTAGATGGTTTATACCCATTTATGTGGTTTTCTTAAGTGCATTGTCTCTCAGTGAGGCATTAGTAAAGTTTTGTTTGTGGATCAATGGTAAGAGATTTTGTCAACCACCATCATATTGGGGTCATTTGCGCTGATGCTTCTTATTAGGCTTTCAAATGGCCTTCTTAACATCAAATGGCCTTTACTTAAAAAATTAGGGGCGCCTGGGTGGCTCAGTTGGTTAAGCGGCTGCCTTTGGCTCAGGTCATGATTCCAGCGTTCTAGGATCGAGTCCCACATCGGGCTCCTTGCTCGGCAGGGAGCCTGCTTTTCCCTCTGCCTCTGCCTGCCACTCTGTCTGCCTGTGCTCGCTCACTCGCTCTCTCTGACAAATAAATAAATAAAATCTTTAAAAAAAAAATTAGTATTTCCTTTCCTTCCATCACTATTTTATCCTATAGCTCCAGAAGTCACTCCAGGACTAAGCTAACGAACTAAAAGCATTCATTTTATTTGTTATCCGTTTTGAAAACTTCCTGAAACTTATTTGAATGAGTGTATTTATTATACAGAACGATTAATTTCTTTACACCTAGAACATAAAGTTTTATTATAATGAGTGTAACATGGAAATATATAATACTGTTTACATCAATAAGTAGTAAACTATGAATGAGCCATTGTGTGTTTGGAGTGAATTTTATAATCCTCAAATCCACAGAGTGAGCCATAAAAATTCACTAAAAAAAATTACTTTCTATACTGTAGAATGTTTAAATTACTATAATTTTGATGTAAATTTGTAAAGTAACTTAGCCAGTAAATTTAACAAAAACTGCAAACTGTGGAATACCTGAATAAATTTTTAAAACTTTGTAAAATTGTTTTGCCAGCTTAATCTCCATAGTTCATAACAAATTAAATGTGTCTTAATCCAGCCTACCTGCTTTCTGATGGCATATGTGAGAATAAACCAGATTCTCTCAATAATCCCACTGCAGATCTCCAGTGGTGATTTTCCAGTACTGAGGTATTCTACAAAAAAAAGGCATATCTGAGTTATTTAATGGTAAGCCTCTTCCTGAACATAAAGAATTCTTGATAGGTAATATTAATCTGGTTAAAATTCCAACATTTGTAGACACTCTGTTTATGACTTCAACTCCATTAAAACATTTTCTAGAATGCAAGAATATTAAGCTCCATGATAAATTGTACTAACCTTGTACAGAGTTGCCAAGTAATGGTTAGTTTTAATAAGGAAAGGTTGATTAACACCTGGATGATCCAGATCGTGAGTGGCAGCCGCAATTAAGCTCAGCAAGACGTCCCAAGGGGTTACAGAACTGGCAAGCTGAAGTGTGACAAGAGAATTAGTTACAGACATGTCTGAAATAAACAACCTGACCCGTGGGCATGGCTGTGGGCATCTCATAAACAAGTAATTTATTAAGCAATATGCAGAGGTATCACAGTCTTAGGATAACTAAAACAGAGGGAAAGCTGCAAAAGAACAGGCAGGCACTATCCCGGAAGAATACAGTAATCCAGAATAAGACTTAATTTAAAAAATTAATGTGTCATTACACAGGACAGCAAATGATCTCAGGTAGATTCCAAAGTTGACCATTAAAAAGAGAAACATGAGGAGGAGCAATTGAATTTTTAAATGTCCTATGAAGGGAAAGTAAGTTCTAAGTTGAAAACAAATCCACATAAAAAAAATTGTTTTGAATAAAAATGTAACACTTCAGCTTGTAAAAAAAATTTCATCAGAAAGAAAACTATGAGCTTCATAACAAAGACAGAGAAGTCAATGACATTAATAGTGTTTTTTTCTAAAGTGCATTAAAACCAAAAGCCAGTGTTCCTTCCATTCCTGTGACTGTATCTGGTGATGCCGACAGCCGAGTCATGTGAAGTCTTAAGAAACTGCAAATCGTCTGCTGTCTGTGAGCGAGGCTTCACCTGTATCCGCAAAGCTATCAGCAGGGCCCTTCACCGAACAGAAAACTAGTAACAGTGAGTTTTCCTGTGTTCAATCAAAACCCTCACCATTTTTATTGTTGCTATTAAATGTTAATAGGCTCACCTGGAACAAAATTGTAATCTACATAAGTGCAGATACAAAACATAAAAAGTAAACACTAAAGTTAGAGCTGAGGCAAGTACAGAGAGAAGGAACTTTCCCCTTACTTTCTAGCAATTGGGGGGGGCTTTGAGTATTTCTTTTTTCACTTTGAGTCCAGGAATTAGCTCTTACACAGAAATCATACATGGCAACTGAAAGCAGATTTCTTACTAAATACTATATCCAGGCCTTTTCTATTTATGATTTCCTCTGTGCCTGGATCTTTCTACGCTGACTCCCCCTCAAATTTTCCCTTTCAGCTTCAGTGTTTTCTGACCACTCTACTTAAAGCCGTAAATGCTTGCCATCCACTGGTCACTGTCCAGTACACTCCTCTTTCACTTTCTCCATGGCAGCAATTACTAAAATACATGTCAACATTCTGAAGATATTTACTTATTTTTCAGAGAGTGAGAGAGAAAGAGCATGAGCAGGGGGAGCGGCAGGCAGAAAGAGAAGTAAGTTCCTTGCTGGGCAGGCCCAATGTGGGACTCGATCCCAGGACCCCAGGATCATGACCTGAGCCAAAGGCAGACGCTTAACTGAGCCACCCAGGCGTCCCATAGCTCAACATTTATTTATCTGTTTAATGACTGCTTCCCTCACTGGGACCTATTCTGTCCTGTTTACCACTGGATTCCTAGCACTGGGAAAATGTACTCAATTAATGAACGAAAGCACCTGAAAACATGGAGCCACATGAAAGCCTGGAAAATAAAAAGATATAATCTTAAGGCTTTTTTAAAAATGCACTTTCAAAACTTCGATTCTCGGGGCGCCTGGGTGGCTCAGCGGGTTAAAGCCTCTGCCTTCGGCTCAGGTCATGATCCCAGGGTCCTGGGATCGAGCCCCACATCGGGCTCTCTGCTCAGCAGGGAGCCTGCTTCCCTTCCTCTCTCTGCCTGCCTGTGATCTCTGTCTGTCAAATAAATAAATAAAATCTTTAAAAAAAACAACAACAAAAAAAAAACTTCAATTCTCTTTTGAAATGTAAACTACAATAAAGGAGAAGGGAATTTTTGCATCTGAGGACTCAGTGATTTTATCTATCTCCTTCAGTGAAGCTCTGGCTAAGTTCATTGAGTATGTCAATGATGAAAAGTTTTTACATAAAAGAATTATCAGAGCTATCCAGGCAAAAAAAGGGTTTAAAAATTAGTATTGCCAGAGCTGCGTGGGTAAGACTGTCCTTACTCATTTTTATCCACAACCTTCGCATCCTGCATGTTCTCTGCCCCTCTCGTCATGCCCAATGCCTGGCGTCAACGTTAACTTCCGTACCCCGGATTCCAGGCGTCACCCTGGATTGGTGCGGCCAGCAGAAGACAGGAGGGGAGAAGTCTTCACAGACATGTTCCCTAGGTTAATTAACTTCCTGTGACTCACAGGACACTTAACCTTCATCATTCTATTTACCATTCCATTTATGGTATGGTGATTTCTTACAAAGTAATTTCTCCCAAAGAACTCTCAAATAGAGGCTTTAGTCTTGGCCCAGAGATTTTCTAAAGTTCGATTAAAAAACGGGCATTTGGGAGTATACATTTGTCAAAACTCCACCCATGATCTCTGACAAATAAATAAAACTTAACAACAACAACAACAACAAAAGGACACCTGGGTGACTCAGGTCATAACCCCAGGGTCCTGTGATCGAACCCCACATCGGGCTCCCTCCTCAGTGGGGAGCCTGCTTCTCCCTCTGTCTGCTGCTCCCCCTGCTTGTGCTCTCTCTCTCTGGCAAATAAATAAATAAATCTTAAAAAAAAAACTGTACCCATGAAATGTATACATTTTACAATTGCATATAAGTGATACCACAATAAAGTTGTTTTTTAAAAGAAGTTGTGATGTGGAGCACCTGGGTGGCTCAGTTGGTTAAATGCCTGACTATTGATTTCAGCTTAGGTCTGATCTTAGGGTTGCACGATCGAGGCCTGTATCAGGCTCCACACTTAGTGGGAGGTCTACTTGGGATACTCTCTCCCTCTTCTTCACCCTCTGCCCCTCCCCTCCAACAGGCATGCATGTGCACTCACTCTAAAATAAATAAACTTTAAAAAAGTCATGATGAGGGGCACCTGGGTGGCTCAGTCATTAAGCATCTGTCTTCGGCTCAGGTCATGATCCTAGGGTCTTGGGATCGAGCCCCGAATTGGGCTCTCTGAACAGCGGGAAACCCGCTACTCCCTCTCCCACTCCCCCTGCTTGTGTTCCCTCTCTTGCTGTGTGTGTCTCTTTCTCTCAAATAAATAAATAAAATCTTTTTAAAAATAAATAAAGTCATGATGTGTATCCTTTTAAAAACTGGGGTTCACATATTCCACAATCTCTTCAAAAATCAGAAGACTGTCAACCACAGAGCTATATTCTCAAAGTTGGCATCAACTAGCACAAACTGGTTTGGTCAGGTTGCTTTCCTTTCTAACATCTAGCCAGAATTTGGATCCCAGGGGAGAGGAGTTTATAAGCAGAGCTAAGAGTAAGCAAACATAATTTCAGAACCCTCAGGGGTAGGAAACATCCACGGGCAAGCGTGGCTTTCGGTTATCATCTTCAGTCAGTGATTCCCTCATCTGTAGCTCCAACAGATTCTGTCCTGTACTCCAGAGTCTTTGATCCAACTACCTAGTTGACATCTCCATTTGGATATCACACAAATATGCTTAATTCCACATATCCAAAATGGAACTCATCATTTCTACCAGCCTTAACCCCCAAAACTTGCTCCCTTTTCTACACTCTTTCTCTCACAGAATCCCACCTTCTACTCAGCTGCCCCCTGTGGTCTTCATCGACTCTTCTCCCTATTTCACTCCCCCATGTGCACGCAGACACTATAACCTAGGCACTCAAACTCCCGGGACCTTACAGACCACCCACCTCTCTCCTTCCCCAAGGCTACCTGTTCTAGCTTGGGCTGCCAGGCTCGTTTATGGTGCATTGAAATGAAATGAAACAGCTCCTGACAGGCCTCTGTTTTCCTGGTCTTGTCAGATTCATTTTTACACCACAACCAGGAGAGGTTTCTATAGTCTCCGGTTTCCCTTCTGTAGCTCCCCATTCATTCACTGACCTGGACTAACGCTGTCCAGCCTTCATGGAGCTCACAAGGAGCTTGGTGTAAATGCCAGTGTCTTAAGACAGCCCTGAGGGGGCAGGGGGTTCCTAGGATCTGGACCTTGCCTGGACTTCAGCCTCGCTGTCTACAATCACCCAGTTCTCCAGCTGCTGCACTTATAAATAGAACCACGGTGGCAAATGTGATCCAGGCAGATCTCTTTCTTGTGAAGAAAGACTCTCATTTTGAGTCAAATCACTAAGGAAAAGTATTTGAAAGTAAGTCAAAGGAATTTTCTTAGGATTTTCACCCACTGGAAATGTCAGCACCTTACCTTAGGTTCTTTTAAGTAACAGTGCATGGCCTGAGTAACATCTGCAGCGTGGACTGCATTGTGGTAAGGGTTCTGACTGTGGTAATCCTCTTGAATCATAACTGCATCAAAGACAAAAGACCCCAGATTTCACTGTAGCTGAGAAACATGTACAAGTACAAAAATTAAGATGATTTCAAGTTTTCCATTTAAAATTTTCATGTGGCTATCAGCTAACTGTTCAGCTTCAGAGAGATGATAATCACCTCATAACTCACATGCATACCAATGAATCAATACCATTTGACTGCTAACTTGTTCGAAACTTTCAGAAGGTATTCATGTCAAAACAATAAATGTTTTTCTCTCTTAAAATGTGAATCTATCACTGTGCCAAACTTCCCTCTTTTCAATGTAATTTAAAAAGTTTCTCAGCTTAATTAAAAAATAGTATAATTCATTCAACACATACTTGTGTCAAGTACTGTTTTAGATTCTAAACAGTTACCAGTGAAGAAAAATCGATATGAAACTAAAATATGACAGTTATTGGGGGTGTATGAACATGAGCCTACAGGTGCCTCATCAGTGAGGTACGTTCTGGATCTGGGATTAATTTTTCAGTAGTAGGGCTGGACCTTCTGCTAATCCTACTCTCTGTTCAGTATCTGTCATGCTCATGAAAAAGTAGACTAGGATTAGGGTAGAGCTGTCCCCACTGCCATCAGGTCTGCAGTATGGCCCCAATAGCATAACACCCTAATCTACCGGTCACTGAGTCAAGTGAGCCAATTCCACAGTGATAAACCAGGACTCACCAGTGAGAAGGAATGAGCACTGGATTCTATATTTACTTTAATTCATCTTCTCAAACAATCATTTCGTTTTTCTTAGTATCTATTTTTCTGTGTGTTTTATAATTTATATAAGTATAGTATTACAGGCATATAAATTATAAATAAATATACATGAGAAGTTTCTCAAAGGCCTAGGTAATGAATTTATCTTCGTTTGGTATTTAAGAGGAAAGAAAATATTATCTTCTTTAAAAGAGTAAGAAATAATCCTCACGCTTCTTTTAACATAGCTGGTGAAAAACTTCAACTTTTTTCCTAGTACAGCAGTCCTAAGCAAATATCACCCTGCTTGTTTAAACATGTTAAAAATAATCTTTAAAATTTACTGTAAAGAGATTTCTGGGATCAGAAAAAGAGAACACCTAAATACAATGTACTTGATTTTTTGAAGTCTGAGCTTTCAAACTTTTTAAAAAGGACAGAAACAGTGTCATTTTTGTAACAAAGCTGTGGTCAGTATAAGAGACTGACTGCAGAAGTGTCCCACCTTCTTCACTTTGCCCTCCAGCCATGGCTTTGAAACTTCAAAGCTTCCTGGCAGAGAGGTGCTGCTCATCCCCATCTGATGTGCTTTGGCCAACAGGATGTGGTGGAAGTGACAGAGAGCCAGTGCCGAGACCGGCGGGGGGCGGGGGGGGGCGTGGTGACACCAGCTCTCTCATGGACACTGGCCTTGAATAAGTTCGGCTTGTTGTCAAATAAATATTTCCTTTTTTTTTGTTTTTATTTTTAAATTTTTTAAAAGATTTTATTTATTTATTTGACAGAGAGAGATCACAAGTAGGCAGAGCAGCAGGCAGAGAGAGAGGAGGAAGCAGCCCCCCCCACCCGCTGAGCAGAAAGCTCTATGCGGGGCTTGATCCCAGGACCCCGGGATCATGACCTGAGCCAAAGGCAGAGGCTTTAACCCACTGAGCCACCCAGGTGCTCCTCTTTTTTGTTTTTAATGTGAATTTATTAAGGTGCCAAACTCCTCTGCCTCCTTTTAATTTAATGGGAGACCATGGTCAGCTAAGCCCCAGGAAGCCCAGTGTCCCCCAGCTGAGGTCTCAGGTGAGGTCCCAGGCAAGGCCCACGGAGCAGCTGGCCTATGGTCAGCTGCGGGCCCATAACTGAGCTCAGCCAGACCACAAGCAGCATTCAGTGGCCCCACAGACTCAGGAGCTAAACGAATGCATGTCATCTCAAACCACTAAATTTGGAGTAGCTTGTTTTAGAGCAATAGCTAATGGACAGAAGTAATGAAAATTTAAACAGGTTCTTGTTTAAATCTTATTACTGTTAAGCAGGTTAGAATCACTTACCTAAAAATCTACGAAGTTTCATCATATCTAAATGGAAGTACTCAATTAATCCATGAAGACTAAATAAATGAAAGGTTAAACTTACTAGACTATTTCCTAAAATGAAAGAAGAAGAGATATTAGTAAGAAATACAGGCTTGCATCATTGCACTGTGCTTCCAAATATGGGTTTTGAATATAAAACATGGGGAGTACAACTTCCTACTTTTTGTCCATCTAAAATTTACATCCTTTTATTTTACCAGCTATGAACTTTAAATCTCACATCTCTTTTTTTCCATTCTAAGGGAAAAAATGGCTTTGTTTCATTTTTCTAGCCAAATAAGATAAGCATTTTCAAACCGATCAATTTTTTGAAAGACACCAAAATAATTACAATCAATAGAAACTTTGAAAACTATCCCACACTAAGTTGAATGTAGCTTCCCAAAGCACCCAAAACAAGGCTGCACTCCCTTCAGCGACCCATCCCTCCACCACAGAGCTTTAACTGAATGAGGACATCGAAAGTCAACTGCCTTAGCT
Source organism: Enhydra lutris kenyoni (assembly GCF_002288905.1). Classification (NCBI taxonomy): domain Eukaryota; kingdom Metazoa; phylum Chordata; class Mammalia; order Carnivora; family Mustelidae; genus Enhydra; species Enhydra lutris. Next base: position 1,799,384 of record NW_019154125.1, on the reverse strand, counting down.
GCACTGTGTGTTAGGTGGAGGTTGTGTTTATTCTTCAAGATACAGAGCTAGGAGGAGGGATCAATGGTCTCAAGATCAAAACTTTGCACTTGACCACTTGACTCCCCCACACTTGTAGCAAGAAATCTGAATAGCAGCAAGGGGGGGGGTGGGCAGTGGTCACAAAACTAAGCAGAATTCTATTCTATCACTCTTAAATTCATGGTCAAATACTACACAGCAGTCTTACTATGTTTTTCTAGCAAAATGGTTAATTTACCTCCTCAAATGCCTATTTTCAAGGCTCTTCTACTCTTCTCAAACTTTTTTTTTTTTTTTTAAGAGTTTATTTATTTGACACGGAGATAAAGAGCAGAAGTAGGCAAAGCGGCAGGCAAAGATAGAGGGAGAGGCAGGCTCTCTGATGAGCAGGAAGCCTGATGCAGGGCTTGATCCCAGGGTCTTGGGATCCTGACACGAGCCCCCCTCTTCTCAAACTTCTGACATACTTCCCATTCACCACCTCATTCTCAACAGGCTCAGACTTCACAGAAAATGTATAATTTTCCTTTCCTTTTCAAAGCCAATCTCTCCACCCCCCCACAGAGTTTCTCAGAAACCTTGCTTCGATATCCTACCAACACACCCCACATGCCTCCTCCATCCCAGCGAATCAAAATATCCCTCAGTTGCTCCCTATATTGTTCAGTAAGCCTGAGCACTTGGACATGCTCTAGATTTTCTTATCTTTCAAATAATAAATTATATCTGACTCTCTTGGCTCCCTCCAGTGACACCTTCTCTGTTCCCCTACACAGCTAAATTTTCTGATGCAGTGGGGACTACCCCATCCTCAACTTCCACTCATTCGTCATGACAACAGAGTTAACACTTGTATAGAAATTACGTTTGGAAAAACTACTATTGTTGTAATGGTTAGTTTCCCTTCCAAGATGTGACTCTCCATTTTTGATACCTTTTATTGTATTTCTCAGAGTTTTGTAGATTTCCTCTAGAAGGACAAATATGTTGTGGCTTAATTTAAAAAAATGTAAGTTTTAAAGAGTTATGAGCTTAAAAGTTATTGCCGGCATTTAGACAATAAGAATAACATTACCATGTTCTCTAAGAAATCCATGATTCTTACAAAAATCTATAGAGCACTTAAGTACTTCCACATTGCATATTTATAGTAATAACACTTATGAAGAATTAAAAAGGACCACTGGGCTAACCTCATTACCCAAAACTGCCTAAACAACTGTCAACAGAAGCCATGGCTGAGGAAAACAGAAATCAACTGAAAAAGTATCTGAATGAGAAACCCTGGAAAAGATGAAGCTGACCAAAAGATGATACTCTTTTTAGAAAACCTGACATACCACCTTTAAATGATATTTCTTTCAAATCTTTTAAAAAACTAAATGTTAAAATGCATTCAAATCCTGATAACACTCTATTGACATAAACAGGAGCCCATGCAGTTTGGAACCATCTGTGAAGAAGTGAGCTATATTTCTGTTGTTATGGCTGTAAGAACCAACTTTGCCTTGATACTTCACAATGTATGTTCAAGCAAATAATCCAGTTTAAAAATAGGCAGAAGGTATGAATAGATATTTTTCCAAAGAAGACCTATAGGTGGCCAAGAGTTGGGTGAAAAGATGCTCAATATCACTAATCATCAGGCAATGCAAATCAAAACCATAATGAGATATCACATTACACTCGGCAGAAAAGTTATCAAAAAGACAAGAAATAAAAAGTGTCAGTAAGGATGTAGAGAAAAGGAAATGCTCTTGCACTGTTGATGGGAAGGTAAATTGGTGCAGCCACTCTGGAGAACAGTAAGAAGATCCTCAAAGAATTACAAAGAGAAGTAACATATTACAAATTCCACTTCTGGGTCTTCAACCCAAGTAAAGGAAACACTAATTCAAAAAGATATATGCATCCCTATGTTCAGTGCAGCATTATTTACAACAAGTTATGGAAGCAACCTAAGTGTCCACAGATAGATGAATGGATGAAGAAGATGTGGTATACATATACAAAGGAATATTATTCAGCCATGAAAATGAAGGAAATCTTGCCATTTGCAACAACATGGATTAATTTTATGGACATTATGCTAAGTGAAGTAAGTCAGACAGAGAAAGACAAACGCCACATGCTCTAACTTGTATGTGCAATCTTAAACAAAAAAGCAAGCTCATAGATACAGAGAATAAATTGGTGGTTGTTGGAGTCAAGGGTTGGTAATGTTGAGAAAATGAGTGAAGGGGTCAAAAGGTACAAATCTCCAGCTAGAAAATAAGTCTGCAGGATGCTATGTACAGCATGGTGACTATAATTAATGATACTGTATTGCCTTGGTGCCTCAGTCAGTTAAGTGTCTGACTCTTGATCTCAGCTCAAGTCTTGATCACAGGGTTATGACTTCAAGCTCTGTGTTGGCCTCCAAGCTGGGTATGGAGCTTACTCAAAACAATAAAATAAAGATACTGTATTACATATTTGAAAGTTGCTAAGAGAGGAGACTTTAAAAGTTATCACAAGAAAAAAATTGTAACTAAGTACACTGATGGATGTTAAAGACTTTCTATAATTGTTTTAAATATATACATATATTAAAGCATTACACTGTACACTTCAAGCTAATATAATGTTATATATGTCAGTTATATCTCAATTTAAAAAATGGGCAGGAATTTCTGAAAATGTCAGAGTAGTAGAATCCTGAGATCACCTCTTAAAATGAATACACCAAAAGCAAGTACACATAGAGCAAGCCTCTGAGAACGACCTGAAGACTAGCAGAATAGCTTTTCCACAACTAAAGATACAAAGAAAAAGCCACATCGTGAGGGGTAGGAGAAGCAGAGATGTGGGCTGGTCAGAACCCACACCCCCAGCTTGGTGACCCACAAGCAGGAGGAATATCATAGGTAGAGATCCTCCCTGAGGAGTGAAGGGTTCAAGCCCCACATCAGGCACTCCCTGCCCTGGGGATCTGCACCAGGAAGACAATCCTCCACAATGTCTGGCTCTACAGCAGGTCATAGGTCCTGAAGCTTTGAAAATCAACAAAGCTTAACTCCAGGAGAGCTGTAGGGCTATCTGCAGCCAAGATTCCACTCTTAAAGGGCCTGCACACAAACTCACTTGAGTGCTTGGGCCATACATTATGCAGTAGGATCAGGGATCTGTGGGTACTTTCTCCAGGAATGGAAGCACTAAAAGGTACCATTTTTCTTGCCCTCCTCCTGTCTAGCCAGCCTGATGCTGGTGGACACCAGTTCTGACGCTATGATGTACCCTGCTAACACTGCTCACCCTGGCCAGGTGTTCCCCTGTGTACCTGTCCGGTTCAACCTACCCAGCCCAGAGAACACCCCTCCAATGTGGCTCCCATCCTTTTGTACATAGCAGGCAGCCTTAACTGGGACTGGTATCTGTCCCTCACAAAGTGACTACTGTCCTGCCACACTCAGTGAATGGCCTCAGCTGGGACTGGCATCCCACCAAAGTGGTCCCTCCCCTACAGTCACAGCCAGCCACACTGGGGGCTAGCCCTGCTCCCCAGCTAGTCCCAGGATCCAGCCACAAAAGAAGGCACATGTAGCCCACACAGAGGAAAACCCTGGAGCTCCTGCTTACAGTGACCTGCAGGTAATGCACTAATGGGCCCCACAAGATGCCTTCTACATAAGGCCACATGTTCAAGACCAGGAGACACAGCTGATTTATCTAATATATACAAGCAAAAATAGAGAGGGAAAGGACAAGATGACAGAACAAGACAAAACCTTAAAAAAAAAATTCTAAATGAAATGGAATTAAGCAGTGTACCTCATGAAGACTTCAAAGTAATGGTCATAAAGATGCTCACCAAACTTGAGAGAAAAGTGGATGAACTCAGTGACAACTTCAACAGAGACAGAAAATATAAAAAAGAACGTATCAGAGCTGAAGATACATTAAAATGAAAAATTCAGTAGAGGGAATCAATAGCAGATTGGATGAAACAGAAGAACAGATCAGTGATGTGGAATTCAGGGTAGTAGAGACCATTTAAACTGAACAGCAGTAATGAAAAAAAAATTAAAAATGAGAAAGGTTTCAGGGACCTCTGGGACAATATCAAGCATACTAATATTCATATTATAAGGGTCCCAGAAGGAGAAAACAGAAAGGGAAGGGGCAGAAAACTTATTTGAAAAAATTACAGTTGAAAACTTCCCTAACTTGGGGGAAGAAAATGGACATCTAGGTCCAGGATGCACAGAGAGTCCCAAACAGGATGAGCCCAAGGAAGTCCCACATCAAGACAAATAATTAAAATGTCAAAAATTAAAGATGAAGAGAGAATCTTAAAAACAGCAAGAGAATAGCAACTAGTTATGAACAAATGAAACCCCGTAAGACTATCAACTGATTTTTCGGCAGAAACTTTGCAGGCCAGAGTGGCATGATATATTCGAAGTACTGAGAGGAAAAAACCTACAAAGAAGAATACTCTACCCAGCAAGGCCATCATTCAGAACTGAGGGAGAGATAATGTTTCCCAAACAAAAGTTAAAGAAGTTCATCACCACTAAACAGGCCTTGTAAGAAATGTTAACGGGGTTTCTTTGAGCAGAAAGAAAAGGTCAAAAATAGAAGAAAATTATGAAGGAAAAAGTCTTACTAGTAGCAAACATGCTAAAGGTAGTGGACCTGCCACATATAAAGCTTATATTAAGGTTAAAAATCAAAAATAGTAAAAATCAACTATATCTACAATATTTACTTAGGAAATACATACAATATGACATTAAAAAAAACAAAATGTCATGGGGGGAGTAGAAATGTAGTCCATTTAGAATGTGTTCAAACTTAAGTGACTGTCATCTTAAAACAGACTGCTGTATACATGAGGTGTTATATATGATAACCATGAGCCAAAAACCTCTAAGAGATACATAGAAAATAAAAAGGAATAAAAACACAACACTAAAGAAAGTAATCAAACCAAAGGGAAGACAGCAACGGAAGAAAACTGAGAACTATAAAACAACAAGAAAACAACAAAATGGCAATATATACCTATTAACAATTACTTCAAATGTGGATGGACCAAATGTTCCAATCAAATAACACAGGGTGACTGAATGGATAAAAAATCAAGACCAACCTATAAACAGCCTACAAGAGGTAAGACCTGAAGACATATATAGACTGGAAGTTAAGAGATAGAAAAAATACACGAGAAAAAAAAAAAAAGAGAGAGAGATAGAAAAAATATTCCATGAAAACACAAATGAAAAAAAGCTTGGGTAGCAATACTTGTATCAGACAAAATAGACTTAAAAAGAAAACCTCTAACAAGTGACAAAAAAGGAATGAAGAATAAGAAAAAAGAAACACAATGATGAAGGGATCAATCCAACAAAAGGATAAAAAGAAATGGTAAATATCTATGCACCCAACATAGAAGGACCTAAATATACAAAGCATATAAACAGACATCAAGGGAGAAATTAACAGTAATACAATATTAGTAGGGGACTTTAATACCCCCCACTTAATATCAGTAGATGGGTCATCCAGACAGAAATCAATAAGGAAACAGTGATCTTAAATGACACCTTAGACCAGATGGACTTAACATATATATATACAGAACATTCCATCTAAAAACAGCAGAATATACCTCTTCTGAGGTGAACACATTGTATTCTCCAGGACAGATCACATGTCAGGCCACAAAACAAGTCTCAGTAAATGTAAGAACACTGACTTCATATCAAGTATCTTTTCCAATCACAACAGTACGAAACTAGATTACAAAAAAAACAAAAAACAAAACAAAGCAAAACAAAACCTGGGAAAAAAACAAACATGTGGAGGCTAAGCAACATGTTAAAAAACAGCCAAGGGGTAAAAGAAAAACATCAAGAGAAATTCAAACACACCTTGAGTCAAATGAAAATGAAAATACAATGTTTCAAAATATGAGACATCGCAAAAGCAGTACTAAGAGGGAAGTTTATAGTGGTAAAACATACCAAAAGCACTAAGAAAATTATCAAGAAAACAATCTAAGCTTATAGTTAAAGGAACAAGAAAAAGGAAAAAACAAAGCCCAAAGTTAGTAAAACGAAGGAGATAATAAAGATCATAGTGGAAATAAATGAAATGAGACTTTAAAAATAATAGAAAAGATCAATAAACCTGAGAGTTGATTCTTTGAAATGATAAATAAAGTTGATAAACCTTTGGCCAGGTTCATCAAGAAAAAAAGAGACAGGACTCAAGTAAGTACTATCAGAAATGAAAGAGAAGAAGATACAATAGACACCACCGCAATACAGATTTTAAGAGACTAATAAAACAAGCATATGCCAAAAAACTGGACAACCTAGAAGAAATGGATAAATTCCTAGACACATTTAATCTTCTAAGACTAAATCACAAAGAAACAGGAAATCTGAACAAACTAATTATTAGCAATAAAATGAATTGGGAATCAAAACACCCCCAACTAATGAGTCCAGGACCAGATGGTTTCACAGGAGAATTCCACCAAGCATTCAGAGAAAAGGAAGTACCTATCCTTCTCAAACTATTTCAAAAAATTAAGAGGAAGGAATGTTTCTGTACCAGGCCAGAATTACCCTGACACCAAAATCAGACAGACACTACAAAAAAAGAAAACTACAGTCTAATATTCTTGATGAACATATATGCAAAACACTCAACCAAATACTACCAAACCGAACTCAACAATATATTAAAAGCATTACATACTACGATCAAGTGTGTTTTATTCCAGAATGTAAGGATGGTTCAACATTGCAAATGAATCAACATGATACATCATATTAACAAAATAAAGGATAAAAATCACATTATCCTCTCAATAGATGCATGGAAACCATTAGAAAAATTCAACATCCATTTATGATAACTCTCAAAAAACGGGAATAGAGGGAACATACCTCAATATAAAAAAGACCAAACACGACAAACCCACAAGTAACATCACAGTCAATGGTGAAAAGCTGAAAGCTTTCCCTGTAAGATCAGGAACAACAAAAAATGAATCCCCATGCTTGCCACTTTCATTCAGTACTGTGCTGGAAGTAGGGATAACAGCAATCAGACAAGAAAAAGAAATAAAGGGATCTAGGTTGTGAAGGAATAAGGCCATAACACAGGCTTGGCAACAAAGGTCCCTCACATACCAGACAGATTTCAGGGGTGACAAATCATATCTTGCTATTTCACATATAATCTCTCATTCCTATGAAAGGAATGTACTCTACCAGATGGCAAGTACTTTATTACTTGCCGTGGGCAAGCTGGGGCCATTTGTCTTGGCAGGAATCACTGAGTTTTGCCTCTTCTCTGACCTCCCCACAAGGTCCTCTGGTGAAATGCCCAGAGTAAGGAATACAGAAAGCACTGGATCAATAAACAAGAAAGGAAAACTATATACTTGAATACCATATACATATATCATCCAGAATTCATTTCAGGCTAAGCGGTTTTAAAAGCAAAGCACTTCCAATTAAATTATGAAGATTAAAAAAACTCTTCTTCGGCCCATTTGCTTCTCAATAATATCTCTTCATGGACAGCATTCCTATAACTTTTTGGTGGCTGTATTTAACTGAATATGAGTATCACCATCTGTAAAATCATAGGTGGGTAGCTAACTCCTAACAATCAATCTTAAGAAGAAACCATCTGGCCAACTCCACAAAAAGTAATGAGATGATTAAAGTGAAAGCAAAGTATTAAATTAACTAATGTAGCTAGTGGCTATTCTGCCCATCCCACACACTGTCAACCTCACTCTACTTTTATAACCAAGATCCCTAACAAGCAGGATATGTGCTTTTTAGAAATAAAATTTAGAGAACAATCACTTATTTTGATGAGTGACAAGTGTCCCAGTAGACTAATAATAGGCTATGAGCTATTAGTTTATATAAGGCTAAATTTTGAAGGTGCTAAGGGTGGCATTATTTTATTTACATATATCTTGAGATAACAACTGAAATAATATTCATATTAAGTTAGAAAAAAAGGAATTTCCTGTATCTTAGAAGATGAGTCAACTGATACTCTACTGCACATAATATTTTAAAAAGGGAAGTACAACTGTGTGAAAGATACTAGAGAATTTTCTGTGTGGACATGCCAAAGTGGGGGCAGAGGAACAGAAGAGTCACCAAGGGGCAAAAGGGAGGTGGAAGAGAAATAGAAAAGGAAAGGAAAAAGGGTCGGGGGCAGGGAAGCGGGAAAGAGGTAAGATGGTAAGACAGAGTTCATGGTCTTTATAGTTTTACCTAGAACCAGTCAAATTTATTTTCTGTCAAAAGCGTACAGACAAACAGAAGGTGATTACAAAGCTATTTTCACCTTACATGGCCATACATATTATAGGGAATAACATAGTAATTCTAAAAAACTAGATCCTCCTTGATTCTCAAGATGAATAAAGTTGTATCTCCTTGACTATTTTCCATGTCTTCCTTATGAAATGAACTTCATTCCAAAGTAAAATAAGAAAAAAAAAATGGTGATGTTGAAGTATATCGTAGTGAACTACAGAGCCGTTACTTCATCCTAAACACTCAGAAGTGACTTTCTCTCAGTGCACTTTCCACTCTGCTTCACTTACTAAAAAGATGCTTAGACAGGGACAAAGTCTAGTTGAACAACATGTACCATTTTTTATGCCAAAAATTTTATCCTAAATAAAAATGATTCCCAAAGTGAATCCTTTTCCTGTTCCCAAAGAGAATAAGGAAATAGGACACCTACCCCTAAAATAAAACAAAACACAGGAGGGGTTAAACAAATTAGAATCACCTAGTGTTTTCAGATCACTCATATTCTATAGATTCTGATAAGACTCCAAAGAAGCTACAAGCTCATCCCCATCCAACCATGGAGAAGCAGTGTCAGAGGGAACCACTGATTAGAATATATTCTCTCTCTCAAGTGTTCACAGAAAGAAAGGCCCGAGGATCACAAAGTCAGAAGAAAGGATATCTTTCAAAATGTCATTAATCTACCACATATCTGTGGCTATCAAAGCTGGAATACAGCATCAGAAGATTCACTGTAAATAGCCACAATCCAAAAGAAACCAAAACAGAAAAATAAAGAACATAATGAGGTAATAATTTCACTTTGGGTTATCCATAATAGTAACATGAACTAGGGTGATGATTATAACTTTTGATTACTGCTAAGAGGAATAAAAAAATAAAACTATGACAGCGATTCTCTGGCTTAGATAGAGATCAGTAACTAAGGAAATGGACAAAATGCTGTTCTTCTGCCAGCAGAGGGCTCACCACCTAAAGAAACAAAAGCAACAACCCGCCAGGGCCTATACCATCAATGCAGCAGTCTAGAGTACACAGTAATTTGAGTCAAATTCTTCACTTACCATTTGTTAGTCTATCAAATAGAAAGATATCAAAATTCCAATTTCCAACTTTTTCCAGCATACACTGAAATGAAAACCAAACATTCCTACTGTAATTTAATTTCAGTAACAGTCTGTCTCTTGCAGATAGCCCATAGAGAAGTTAGTGAAAATGGAAAGTGATCTAAGAAATGCTAACTATAATTTTCTTTTTAATCATGACATTTCCAGCTGACTCCAAAAACTATCCAAATGTATGCTTCATTTGGAAAACCAAATATTATTTTGCTTTCCAAGTAATGAATGTACAGGTAAGGTTAATGCTTCTTTCAACTCACTGCTATACTCCCATGAACTTTTCAAGAATTCTAATTTAATACCACGGAAGTGTGGTTCATACACTGCATGGGTCTAGAAACTAGATTTTAAAAGTCTAGTAAAAATAAGTTATAATAGCTGAGTACTTACAATATTCCATACTGTTAAAAGTGCTAGTTCACTCTTAATATTCGTATGAACACTATGAAGACGGCATTGTTTTCAATATTCATTTACAGATGGGGAAACAAGCTAAAAGTAACTGCCTTGAGCAGCTAGAAAGTAACAGAGCTGTGATCGAAAATCAGGTGGTCTAACTCTGAAAATGAGGCACTTGACATCTATTCTACACTATGCTTAAATTATTGGTTAGTCATTTTCTTAAAAAACACTCCCAAATGCAGGCATTTATTTATATTCTTTAACTATCCTTATACAATAAGTAATAGCATTTACTACATTTAAGTTGATGTGTATTTCAGTTAAACAAATAAATCCCTTAACAACCCCAAAATGAAATTGACTGAATTTTTTTAAACCATATATTTGTAACCTGAAACTTTTATGGAAAGTTCACCGTCATATATATTTATCAATAAACTGACATAAATAATACTAATATATTACCAGTAGAGACTATTTACATATCATACAATCATACACAGATCAATATTCTCATTTTAAAAAGCAGAACATGTAAATTTTTCAAATTTAAAGAAAGCACGAACACCTTCTATTAATTCCCTTCATCAAACTGGGAAGCAATCTTTTTGCTTTAATGTAATCATAAAGGAGATGCCTTTGCCCTATGTAGATACACACACTTGGGAAATCTGGCCTATAAATATTAAATCAAAAAATGATTTTAAAAACACTAGAAACATAAGATTATTAAAAAACCCTCATTTGGTCAAAACCAAGTTGCTCTGAGCTTCACCTTCATTAAGACATTTCTTTTAAACTGGGAAATAGAAAATAATGCTTATAATCACTGGGTTTAATTAGAAAACCTAAGGAATAGCACAGAGGACCACAGGGGCAGGGAGGGAAAACTGAATGGGAAGAAATCAGAAAGGGAGACAAACCACAAGAGACTCTGGACTCTGAGAGCCAAACCAAGGGTTATAGAAGGGAGGAGGGTGGAGGGATGGGGTAACCGGGTGATGGGTATTAAGGAGGGCACATGTGGAGATGAGCACTGGGTGTTATACACAACTAATGAATCGCTAATGATGTACTATATGCTGGATAACTGAACATGATAATAAAAAAAGAATTTTCTTAATGAAATAGGAATAAGATTAAAAAAAAAAAAGAAAGAAAAAACAAAACGTACAAATCCTCAAAATATCTCAGTGATGGAAGAGACTCTGAAAAGTAATTTGACTGGAAGTGGTGAGGCCTAACATCCTGTGCTGGGTATACCTCTAGCCAGGAGGCAACCTCAAACAGGTCTCTGATGCTCTTCAGGCCACAGAGTCCTTACCTACAGAATAGTCTAATTTAGTCTAATTTCTAGAACAGCTATAATATTCTTCTCAGAGTTAAGAATCTGTGTGATTGCACAGTTTAATGTCCTACTAAGCTACTTGTTAATGTTAAAATAAATGAAAACATTTTCACTGTTTTAGTAACTTACAGAAATTTCCCTTGCTCTGTAACACCTAGTTACAAAATGAACATGTGCTCTAAAGGAAAAAACCTGAAAAATGGGCTTAAGTGATTTTTGCATACAGAGAGAGGTTCTAATAATTCAATACTACATGGTGGGGAAGGCTTCATTAAACTTATCAAAAATTAATGTTTTCTTGAAAAAGCAGTACACACCTTGGCTTGTCCATTATAATCATCATCTAAAATGTTGAGAGAATTTGAAACAGTAGTACCACGAAAAAAGCGCGAAGATCTAAGATACCGTTGGAAACTTAGTAACCTTCTGATATTCCTTGCAGACACAGAAACTTCGATTTCAGATTGAGCTGAAATAAAAGAAGTAAAAGGTGAGTAAAGCAAGTCAAAACTGTGCATACACTATTTTTGTATCACCCCTTTCTAGTTATATATAAACAAAAATAACTCATTATACCACATTTCTAGGAGAGAAGAAATACTTTATATTTTCAAGTAAAGAACTAGGAATGAAGGGGTAAATGGTCAATTTTGACAGCACTTAGAAAGCTAATAATGAGTGTGGCTGGATTAATAATCAGGTTTTTTTTTTTTTTTAACTCTGAAGAATTATTCATTCCATTGCTTGAGTTTACTATATAAACTTTACTATATAAACTTTATGGAGCAGAAAGATAAAACCTTGTTTATCTATCCTTCATAGGGAGGAGCCAGGTCCCAAGTTGAATCCTAATGAGGTATCATTTCAAATACTAAGATAATTTTACTTAAGAGGAAAAGGAGATGGGCTGGAGAAATAAGTAATTTCTAATCTATAAGAGTTCTACAGCATAGGGACCAAAATCCTGTAAGATAGAAAAGCTCAAGAAGGAGCAAGTCTAACACAACCATTTTTTTCCCTCTAGTTTTAGAACAAACCAGAGTGTTTCCTTAACCAGAGGAAGTAATGGACTTGGGTTAAAAGCCACCTTCCAGGGAATACACATTATCTTCAAACTCTAGAATCAAACTAAATTCAGTGAAATGTTCATAATATAAAACACATGAAAATGGAGACTAATGATCAACAACTCATCTTAAAATAAACTTCATCTCCTTAGTCTGGAAGAAAAGGTATCATTCATGCTCCAGGTTCTAGCTCTCTTCAGATTTGACTCAGATTTGATTATAACTGCTTATTTACCTGTCTCCAATAAATGATGACCTCCAATGTAGGCAAGAACTATCTTCAGCTCTTTATTCCAAAGCCTAATAATAGCACCAGGTAGATATGTGAAAAATATACTGAATAAATGCATCCTATTTTTGAAATACCTGATGAGTTTTCAGATTCCCATATACTCACAGAAGCCAGAAATAAAATAATATACGTTGTTAAGTACATATTTCACAATGTATTCATTTTTCATTTCACCAAATCTAAAATAGAAAGTATCTACAACAACTGTGGAATCAAATTCCTGGTCTTTATCAATGTAACTTACAGTAAAAGGACTGGAACCAAAATGGTAAAACTATTAATATCAGGTGATAATGTCCAAGTAGAATTAGCAAGTTTGAGGAAATGAAGGTAGACTAAATTCTGTGAAAACAATGTTCCTAAGTGCTTTGCAAAAAGTTCCTCATTTAGTCCTTAGCAATCTCAAAAGATAAATATTATCCTTCACTTTACACATGAAAACACTGAATCAACAAGAGATTAAGTAACTCACCCAAGGTCACACAGCCAATACAGGATACAAGTGGATTTTAAAACACAGAACTGTTTGCTTATAAAGCCTATGTCCACACTATGACTCCTAAGTTTTATTATATCTTTACCATATTGTTTATTGGTTATTAATTGTAAAAATTTTGTGTATAAAATTATCTAAAACTGTTTACTTAGACAAAAGCATGCAGAAAAAGAAACAGAGGGGAAAGATGCTATTGTATAAGAATTTATGCCTGATATGATCCTTCTAGTCCTATTCTTAGAAAAGAGCGAATCTGGAAGTGACAGAGTTGAATGGTACGAATATATGGGGAGCAGATGAGATCTAATTAATACGATACTAGCACTACCATCTCTGTTTTCATAAGGCACCCTACAGTTTTAGAAAAGTGCATTCATATCAGCTATCCCATTCAGTAATCAGAATAATATGAAGATGACAAGGGTATCACCCCATTTTATAGTTACAACCTTAGAAACCAAAGTAGAAATGCAATACAATTAATCTGTGGGAGCTAAAGCACTTAGAAAATTCTAGAAAATGTTGCAGAATACATGTATTCTATCCATTATGGAAAAGTAACCTAAAAGAGTTCAAGGTCATGACCATGCCTTCATGAGCATTTCCTTCAATTTATCTTAAAAATCACACACAAAGGTAACAATTTTATCACTGGCAATTACATTGCATCCCAGTGCGCGTGTGTTTGCATGCATGTATACAGAAGTAACAGTAGCATCGCTGCTTTCAAATTCTATATGCAAATTCATGCACCCCAGAAATAAATGTGAGAATCTCTTTGGGAGGAGAGCTGCACAAGGACCAAAAAATTAATGAGCCTCATTTGAGGGGAAAACCCTAATAACTCAAAGCACTATGCTGAGTCCTCCTATCAACACAGCAGGATTCACAGTGTCAGTGGTTAAGACATCTGGGAGCCTGGTAGCCAGAGCCCTATTCACAAGATCACAGCTGTATGCACCTGCTCTACTCCTATTTTCTGGGTAATTTCTGACAAGTCACAACCTCTTACTGTCTCATTTTCCTTAACTGAAACAAAACAAAACAAACCAAAACAAAAAACTAAACATGGGGCGCCTGGGTGGCTCAGTAGGTTAAAGCCTCTGCCTTCGGCTCGGGTCATGATCCCAGGGTCCTGGGATCGAGCCCCACATCGGGCTCTCTGCTCTGCAGGGAGCCTGCTTCCTCCTCTCTCTCTCTCTCTGCCTGCCTCTCTGCCTACTTGTGAACTCTGTCTGTCAAATAAATAAATGAAATCTTTAAAAAACAAAACAAAACTAAACATAATTCATGTCTTCCTGTTTCCCAGAGTCCTAAAGTTGGTACACATTATCCAGAATTCTGGTTTGAACATACTGAGTTGAGAATGAATATTAGACACTGACTCAAGGGCAAATGCTCTCTCACAAGAGCCTAGCACCATCCAGCAAGACTAATCCCATAAATAACCTATACAAAGGATCAGAAACAGAGCTTCATTTAACGAAAGAACCAGACTTAACAAGTACTGAGTATTTCACAGACAATGTAAGAAAGGGGAGAAGCTGTCCAGATGAAACAGCAAATCACCCAAAGTGTTTTCTTTCTAGAAGGCCTGGGGAAGATTACTTAAGAAGATTACATTGTGGAAGACTGAAAATCCCATAAGATCCTCCAGAGACAGCAGCTAAAACTACCCCTAAGCTTTGCCTAAGACTTTATGTCGAACCAGAATTTGGGGGAGAAGGGAAGAGAACATTTGATTTTTCTATTAGGCTAGTTATTGAATATGTCATGCATTCACATATCTAAAAAATGGAAGAGGAAGCAAGATGGGACGAAGAAAAGCAGGGAAAGAATATGAGGAGGAGGGACGGAGGGAGAGAAGGCAAAAGGGAGAAAACACAGTGAAAAACCGAACCCTACCCAGTCATCCATGCAACTACGTCCTAAGCCCTCCTCCAAAGTGATAATCTTTTTCTTAAAGTATTCTGTGTACCTTTCCTGAGTTTGGTCAAATGTAAGAAACATTACATACTATTTCAAGTCTACTTTGTGTGACAATAATAAAGCCACACAGCTCTCTTTTGGTTACTATTTAGATGGAGTATCACTCCCATCCTTTTACTTTGAACCTCTTTGTTTCTTCATACCTAAAGCCAGTCCCTTCTATACAGCATATAGATGGACTCTGTGGGTTTTTTTAAAATTTAGTTTGCCAATCTCCACTTTTAAGTAGAATTTAATCTATTTACATTTAAGGTGATTATTGATAAAGAAGGATTTACTTCTGGCATTTTGATATTATTTTGGTATGTTTTTTTGTTCCTTAATTCATCAATTATTGCCTCTTTTTTTCATTTAGCTGGTATTTCGTAGTGTACCATTTTGACTCCTTCTTCTTTCCTTCTCTGTATATTTTTTAGCTCCATAGTATTATCTTGGGCATTACAATTAATGTCTTCAAGTTACAACAACCTAGTTTGCACAGTACCAACTTATTGTACAAACACTCCACTCCGATATTCTCCAACTGTTCCCTTTTACCTTGCTATTGTCACAGACTGCATCTTTACTGTGTAAGCACACACAGATTTATAAAAAAGTAACAAACCAGATGTACAATACTACTTTATATTTACCTATATAGTTACCCTAGCCGGTATTCTTTATTTCCTTTTATGGTTTCAGGTTATTCTCTAAGGTCCTTTCAGCTCATCCTGAAGGACTGCCTCCAGCATTTCTTATAGCACATGAAGGATAGTTTTGCCAGATAATTCTTGATGGCTAGCCCCCTCCTCCTTCAGGATTCTAAATATGTCATCTTACCTCCCCCTTCTGGCTTCCAACATTTCTATAATGAGAACAATCAGTTGTTAATTTTACTAAGGATCCCCTGTATGACAAATTGCTTCTCTTTTGCTGCTTTCATAATTCTGTCTTTGGGTTTCAACAATTTGACTATATTGTGTCTCAGTGTGGATCTCTGAGTTTATCCTGCTTGGAGTTCACTAAGCTTAGATGTATGTATTTCATGTCTTCAGATTTGGGAAGTTTTCCATCTTTTTTTTTTTCCCTTCAAATTCCTTTTCTGCTCCTTTCTTCTTCCTGCTACTGGGACTCCTAGATTCATACATTGGTACATATGATGATCTCCCACCAGTTTATTGGGCTCTGTTCATTTTTCTGTTTCTCAGTTTGAATCATTTCAATGGTCTTTAAGTTCACTGATCTCCTCTGTCTACTCAAATCCATTGTTGAATCCCTCTAGTGAATTTTTCATTTTCAGTCATTATGCTTTTTAGCCCCAGAATTTGTTAGGCTCCTTTTTGTAATTACTATCTACTGAGATTCTGGTTTGTTCAGACAATGTTTTCCCGAATTCCTTTAGTTCTTTGTCCATGGTTTGCTTTAAGCATTTATGATACTTGATTTAACATCTTTGACTAGCAATTCCTAAGTATGGGTTTCCTCAGGGGTGGCTTCTGTGAAATTCTCCCGTTGTATGTATGGGCCATACTCTCTGGTTTCTTCGTATATTTTATAGGGTTTTTGTTGTTGTTGTTGTTGTTGTTTTTTTTAGAAGACGATATTTTGACTATTATACTGGAAATCTATTCTCTTACTCCTCCAGTACTGCTTACTTTTGCTTGTTGTGGGCTGAAGCCATCTGTTTTGACATTTTCAAACTACTTTCACTTTTGCATATCTATTTGCCTTTGTGTGTTTCTTGTTGTGTGTGGTCACTGAAGTTCCTGATCCATTATCTCTGCAGTCATTGCCAACACAGTGACCCAACACAGATTTCCTTAAATGTGTGGCTCTAAAAGGAGGAGTGGAGGGGAGGAACAGATTCTTTAAATCTTCCAGTAGACACTGCTGGGTGAAACCTCTGCAGCTGAAAGGCTGAAATGAGGGCAAATATCTGTGCCTAGCACTCAGGGATCTGACAGACTGACTTAAACATAAAACTCCAAAGTTTTGGAGAACAAAGTCCCCAGTGCCTACCCTGGTTTCAGCAAGCCCCTCCAGGAATATAGGCCACTGTCCCCAAAGGCTAAAGGGCTGAGGAATGGGGAATGATCACTGTTTGTGCATGAACTGCCAAATAGCAGCTTATTCCTTCATCAAGTACTCCCAAGGTTCTTGTAAGTGTCCAAACAGGATCCAGAGACCTGAAATAGTAGACTCTGGTCTTTTTCTCCAGTTTAGTGGTTGCTTTGGTAGAGAGATAAACCCCTCGATCTTCCTACCCTGTCATTTTGAGTGAGATCTGCCCCTTTCTTTTAAAAGATGTGTTTTTCTTGGTCCTTTCTGGGAGTAGCTGCCCTAAACCAACTCTTCTGCTCAACCAAAGTTTGAAAGCGGGGGGAGAATCTGCATGGGAAGACTTATCTGTATAGCGACAACCAGTGTTAACAGTCTGGCACTCCAGATATTTTTCTATGAATCATTTTCTATATGCATGTGTATGTATAGTTTTTCTTTTATCCAAGACAATTCATAGTAATTTTTTACTTACAAATTCATGAACATCTTTTCAATAAGTAACATAAATACCATCATTACTTTTTTACTAGTTATATATTATTATAAAATTATTCTAAAGTATGAAATTATCATAATTAATCTTTTTGCTTTTTGGCTGTTTCTGACTTATTTTTCTTACAATTCTGTAATAAACATTCTTTTTTAAAAAAATACTTATTTATTTGACAGAGAGAAAGAGAGAAAGCACACAAGCAGGGGGAGTGGCAGGCGAGGGAGAGGAAGAAGAAGGCTCCCTACCAAGCAGGGAGCCCGACGCAGGGCCTGATCCCAGGACCCTGGGATCATGACCTGAGCCAAAGGCAGATGTTTAACCAACTAAGCCACCCAGGTACCGCACTGTGATACTAAATCTTTACACAAATCCTGGTTTGGAAAAAACCCTCAGAAGTAGAATAAGCACAAAGGAGCACATTTCAATGGCTTCTAAAACACACTGCCAAACTGGAGAATAAGTTTTCTAAAAGAAAATTAGAGAGGCTTCCAGAACTGTCCTAGGATAGCTTCCAAAATGTGATCTAAGAAAAGGCATCAGTGACTATAAATCAAGGATGAAGCATGATGATGTCATTTTAAGATGGAAATTTTTAGTTTCATCAGGTTTGCTCTCCTCCCATTCTTCTCCCTTGCACACACACATACACACACACAAATGGATTCACCATAATGATCAGACATAAAATTCTTATACTGAAACAAGAAAAGAGCACTACAGGGGAAAAAAAAAAGAATATCAAGTTAACCAAATGATAACTATAAATAGTTATCATTTAGGTATAAAAAAGGTTACATGGGGAACTAGAAACAAGAATGAGTGACTGTGAGAATTTGATTAGTACTCTTCACTCAGACAATTAACTAAAAAGCTCATCCTCTGACCATACCACATAAAATCTGACCCTACTACCAATACCGTCCTGAGCTTGTTCTGTGACTTGAGGCAGGCACTATTTATTTCACGGCAAAACACACAATAGATTAAAACCGTCTTTATTAAAGCCCAGCTTCCACCAGGCTAGGACTATTTATTTTAAGTCCCAGGCTTGTTCTAGTTTACATGGTTACCTACATTCCAATCCAGCTTAGAAAGCCAACAAGGCTCACTGAATTAATCAAGTTACTATTAAAGAGCTGTTAGCTCTGCTGGTTCTCTTCTAAAATATCACATTACCTCACTATGTGACCATGGACAAACTAATCAGCCTCCAAAAACTTAATGAGTGTTGTTACTAAATGTTCATGGGAGTTACTTCCAGCCAACCATTCTTAGAGTCTCTGGACCAAAAAACTGAAATGTGGGATAGGAAGCACATTTAGAAGCAATTTTCCCCCCTAATACTAGAAAGTAGACAGGAAATACAAGCAATAGGTCAAGGAAACAAAAGGGCTGGAGAATCACACACGTTGAGCAGTATTACTCCCGACAGTCCCAGACTCTCTTCTCTATCATCCAAGTTGCATGGCAAAGGATGTCACTGATACTTAGTTATTAGACAAAAATGTTTTTAACAAAAAGTCTTGGGATCTTGAGACTTGATCACTACTTGCTGTAATGGTCCACAAGAGGGAGCCCTGTAGTCACTGTATCTCCACCTTAAAGTCAACTTAGATGCATGCATGTAATCACGAATTATCTTGGAGATTATTTTTAAAATGTCTTTTAAATTCAGTTCCAACTCAAGCCTAGGACAATGTCGTGTTGAATGGTAATGGAATAAAAAACCTGGGGGCGCCTGGATTGCTCAGTGGGTTAAATAAAGCCTCTGTCTTTGGCTCAAGTCGTGATCTCAAGGTCCTGGGATCAAGCCCTGCATCAGGCTCTCTGCTCAGCGGGGAGCCTACTTCCCTTCCTTTCTCTCTGCCTGCCTCTCTGCCTACTTGTGATCTCTGTCAAATAAATAAATAAAATACCTTTAAAAAAAAAAAACCTGAATTCTATATTCTAATCTCCCTTTAATTTTCCTAAAAACACACACACACACAGAACCGTATCTGAAAGGCTAGTATTAATATTGAATAATTACATTTATCAATGTCTACGGGGAAACTTTGCTTGGAAGAATATTTACATTGAGCATGTGTGGACACATGGGGAAGAGCAAGGTGCATAAAGCCACGGTGAAGTCTTGTAGTAAACAGTACAGCAGAGTGGGTAAAACACATGGGCTTGAGAGTCACACACCTGAGTTCGAATCCCAGCTCTGCCACTTTTACTAGTTTTGTGACATTAGGAAAATTATTAAGGTCTTAACACTTTCCTCACTGTAAAATAGGCTTCATAGGACTGTTGTGAAAATTAAATGAGATAATACATGCAATACGTCTTTCTGGGAAAGAATAAACACTTCAACATTAATGGCTACAATTATCATACATATCAAATATTTTTTTACTTGAGGTATAACTGGTCTGTAACATTATTTTCAAGTTCAAATATTTTTAAACACATGACTTCACACTACTTATTTTAACAAAACCGAACTTATTCTTTGTGACAGCATAACTTCATCCTGAAGACCACTGTATACTTTTATATACTATCAAAATAAATGCTCATATTTAAAAGATTTCAATATGCGTATAATTTTATTACTTTATTTGTGTATGTAACTATGTGTCTGTATGTATGTATTTAAGTAGGCTCTATGCCCAGCGCAGAGCCCAATGTAGAGCTCTAACTCACAACCATGAGATCAAGGGTCAGATGCTCAACAAACTGAGCCACCCAGGCGCCCCCAATTTCCTTACTTTAAAATGAGTATATAAATAGCCCAAGCTTCAATACAAATAAAAGAAATAAACGTGCTACTCATAATCTAAAATCAGATCAATGTTAAGCTGTAAAATCAATATTCTTTCCCTTAAGCAATTCTTACAGTTTATGGAATGCAAAGTTCACTTGACAGGATTTGATATAATAATTAATATGAAACTCTTTTAAAGATTATTCTTATTATTGTTCTGGATTAGGCATTTCCATAGTAGGATATGTGATATGTTGGATCTCTTTTATGTTCAAACTCAGGACTTGAACATAGCTCCTTATTGATTACATTTTTAATTACCTTCTTAGTGAACTGAGAAAGAAAAGAAAGTACAAAAAGATTTAATGTGTGACATATAAAATAAAGCCTAAAGTTAAATCTTCTATTCTCCCAGTTCTTCCAAGCACAATTAGAATTAAAATACCATTAAATTGTATTAAGGCCCATTCCATATTAGTTCCCTAATTTGTGCTATGAAGTTCAAGAAGATAGCTAGAGGACAGAATATTCTATCAGTTTGGGACAAAGAAACAACAAAAATCAGTGGTTTTCAAATGTAGACATTTCACAAGCACCTGGAAACTAGGTAAATTTTTTTTTATAAGATTTTATTTATTTAACAGACAGATCACAAGTAGGCAGAGAGGCAGGCAGAGAGAGAGAGAGAGAGAGAGAGGAGGAAGCAGGCTCCCTGCTAAGCAGAGAGCCCGATGCAGAGCTCTATCCTAGGACCCCAAGATCATGATGACCTGAGCCGAAGGCAGAGGTTTTAACCCACTGAGCTACCCAGGCGCCCAAAACTAGGTAAATTTTTAAAAATACACAAACATGGGGCAGAGTGCTCTGTTTCCTAATTCAGTTCAACACAGCTGTGCTCCTCTCTACATGCACTGGTTCATAAAGGGATTCTTATAGGAAGTAGGATCATTCATGACAAAAAAGCAGGGGAAAAAAAGACATAAGATAATTGTTTCCTGTGATATCTCTGTGAAGTATTATAGATATGTTGTTTACATTACATATTATAGATATGATCTCAAGACAAATGGATGACTGGGAACCAACTAAAATTTAACAGAAACCCCAGACAAGATGTGACCTTAGTCTACAATACCACAGATTTAAGTAGAGGCTGGGATGCTATATTTGTAATGAGACCAAATTATAAGTGGTGAATAGCTACATTAGCAGATCAAACAAATAATGGCTGAAGAAAATATGGTTGTAAATAGTAAAGGTACTGGCCAGGTGGTTAATAGGAAAAAGACTGTAACAAAGAAAAAGTCATGGTTGAGGGAAACACCGAGCAACAACTTTTAAGCCTAAAGGGAAGATGTGGGAAAAGCTACCAAATAGCATAGCATCTACTCTTGTGTGTGAGTTGCTATACATTAAAGACTCAGGTAATCTAAGACAATAAAATCAGTAAGACACGGACTTTTAAACTCAAAATACACATAGAAACAGATGTTCTTTCTGATCATGTAACAGTATAAAACAAGTACTAAAGTCCGACACAGCCCTGTTAGGAAGACAGGAAACAATCCCAAATCAAACACACATGAGGATCTAAGAACAAGTTTAAGGAGTTTGTAGGTTTTCATAGCAAGTCGTTACAATAAAGATAAGAGAAGACATTTGGTTCAGCAGAATGGCAGCAACCAGCCTGAATTTGGTTCATAGTTTCAGATTATATTTAGGGAACGAAGTGGGACCCTATAAAACCTACCAGTGGAAGACAGTTTTAGACAACTTGATGCCAAGGAGCCAGACCCTGCCAGAGGCTAGGAACAAAGAGATGAGCAAGACTAAAAGCCTAGAAAACCTAAAAGCTTTTAGGCTACAATTTAAGTATCCTGACAAGTTCCCTTGCTGCCCTAGTAAGAGTGGAGTAAAGCGCTAAAACGAACACAAAGCTCTAGATAATGGGTAAAACACACATGGACTGGAACATTACCACATGCCAGAAGGAAAAGAAAATGGAAAGACCTGCATTTACGTGGACATGAAAAAAAAAAAAAACCTGTATGAAGAGCATATTCCTTGTATTACATCTTGTCTGATATTGGCAGAGAGAACATGCCTTCCAGTCTGGATGACGTCAGTAAGCTCTAGTGAATTCCATGAAAAGAATTAACTGCCAAGCTGGAAGCTTCTGTTACTATTTAATAATGATGCCAGAAATCTTTCAAAATACAAAGCAAAAAACCCCCAAACAAACTCAAAAAACCAAACCTCATCAGATTTTCTAAGTGCACACAGAGAGTTACAGCAGTTCTTGTACATTTTAAAGATACTAGTATTGGTTATTATATAAGCTAAAAATCATGTGTAACTAAAAGAATGATTCATTAATTCAGGTACATAAAACTTTAGAAGCAAACAAGAGATAAAGTGTGACAAAATGTCAACAGAGAATTCATTTCATCAGGTCCCATAAACTGAAGCCTCAAAATACTGTAACTCAACAGACCAGGTATTAGAAGACTATCTGTAGGAATATTTGGGGCTGTTAATCCAGCCTGCTGAAAGTAAGCCACTGTACTCAAAAGGAAGAAAGTGAAATGAGGAGTCTCCTGGTGGTCTCTAGAGTTGAGTGAAAGCAATAAACTGGAGAAAGCCTGGGGAGGAGAAGCCACATTAAGGAAGGACACTCAAGAGCACAGGAGCCCAGGGTAGGGAGACACAGCTCTGAGCACCTTGCCGTGTAAACTACTCTCCTGTGGGGCTCATGTCTCCATCAGCCCCTCACTCTCTAATCAAACAATTTTTTCTGCCCCCCACTTCAGCTTTTCCTCCCAGTGTGTTAATGATATATATCACTCAGTGTCACTAGGTGCCTCAAACGTAGACTTTTCACAACATAAAATCAGGAGACTACATAGGTTAAACTTAGTTGAATGAAGGACATCCAGAAGCAGTTTTTAAAAGCCAGAGGACCAGAAATCTGTACCTTCGTGAATATAATTCCCAGACACAGCAGGTCTGAGCGTTAGGGATCTTTTTACCTATTTTTAAAAATTATTTATTTATTTTTTTGACACAGAGAGAGAGAGAGAGAGAGCGAGAGCGAACGAGCACAAGCAGGAGTGGCAGACTCCCTGATGAGCAGGGAGCCTGATGCGGGACTAGATCCCAGGATGCTGGGATCGTGACCTGAGTTGAAGGTAGACTCTTGACCAACTGAGCCACCCAGGCACTCCAGGGATCTTTTAAAAATGGGATGAAAGCTTAAGTTTCTCAGTGGGTCTCAAGAAAGTGTTAATACCAACATTTTCATATATATGATACATATTACCTCTTGTTCTATAATGTAAAAGTTAGTAAGAACAAAAAACAAAGGTAAAAGAATGCTTCAGAAATTCCCTTCAGTGAGAAATGATACCTGGGAAAAATTTTTGATTTCTTGTCCCACAGAACCACAATAATACCTAATAAATGCACACAGAAGTTAGCATGAGCTGCCCACTAAAGCATCAGAGACAAAAGAGAAAAAGTAAAATCTGGTTAAGAATAAAGCTTCTATGCAATACATCCATTTCAGGAAAAACTTAAAGATATAGCAGAATTTACTGATTAAAGCAGAATCATTGCAACAAAGATGCCAGACTAATAACTCTGACTGCAGATTTATTCCAGATTTTTGGGAAACACTTCTTGGCAAAGAGGATTCGTGATCATCAAAATCCCTCCATCCTCTGTAGCAATGAATATAAGTAAGTTTTGAATCATCCTCCCAAAGTTTGGACTCTCTCAGTTCTGTAGGCACAACCACAGAACCAGTCTACTACCAGTTATTTAACGAATACATAATCTGAATAAAAACCCATCCTTTTTAATAAGCATATGATTACCAAACTTTCTATTTGGAAATCATTTCAAAATACAGATCTAAAATACAAAGAGTTGCAAACTAAATAGTACAAAGAATACCCTTTACTCAGATTTGTCACTGTTAACATTTTATTACATTGCTTTAACATTTGCACAGCATTGTGTGTGTGTATGTGTGTGTGTGTGTGTACACGATTCTCCTTCTGAACATCTGAGAGCAGGTTATAAACATTCTGGCTTTTTACTTCTAAATACTTCAGTCAATAATACCACAATTTAATGCATTTCCTATATAAACAAAGCCAAAATGAACATCTTTGGACGTCCATTAACATTTACATGTGATTATTCCCTTTGCATACATTTCTGGTGGTGAAATCAAAGGAAAAATCTGTTTAAAACTCTTGATGCAGACTGAGGAACTGCCCCCTAGAGCCCGTCACAATGTTACTATCACCAGCACTGGAACAGACAGTTAAACCTCCTAAATTTGACAGGAATTTGTCTGTTTAGAAGAAAGGCTGAGCACTCTTTCTGCATTTAAGGTAATTCTGTGTTGAACTGATTTTCTTCTGTTGTTTCTTTACACCCTTTCAGAAAGACTCAAAAGCCTATTGTGAAAATAAATTTATGGGCCTTAAGAGAAGATGGATTTATGATAAAAGACAATCCAAACAACAAAAACTCAAGGCAGAAAAACCTGTAATATCTACGCAATTTTCCCTAACTAGGCAGCTCTCTTGAGAAGTCACCTTGAGTTTGATCCCGGGTTTCGGCACCAAAAAAAAAAAAGAGAGAGACAGACAGAGAGAAGCCACATTGATATTGTAAACCTAACACTTTATTATAAACTGTATTATAAAAAATATTGATAGAAAAGCGCAATATTGCAGTGTAGATGTCTAATTTCCAGGTATATTCCAGCATTTAAATATTAGCACCTCACAGATAAAACACAGAGAACACAAAATTACTGACAAAAAACAGTATTAATTAATATGCTAATAGCATACTACATCTCTTTACCAATTGTGATGCATTTTCCCCTACTTCTTCAGCTTTCCCTCTCTTTAGAAAGACCCAAATTTGGGTACAGAGTACAGGACAGATTGCAAGAGAGAAATCTTAATGTTTAAGATAATGCCAGAATAATCCCAGACAGGGGTGATGAAGGTCTGAATCAAGCAGGAGAAGAGATAAAAGAGGACAGAGAGGAAAGAAGTATGGCAGTTATTTCCGGCTAGAGAATACATGGAATTTAATACAGACTGGATTTAAGCAACAGAAGAGCAGAAAGAAACAGGAATTTTACAACAGGGAAATTAAGAGTGACTTCAAGTTACAACCATAGAGATGCGCAGAAGAGGTGTTAAGGAGCTCTATATAGAGAGAATTCTAACTTTAATCAATTTAATACACATATCTAGAAGTTTGCAATCTGAACATCTAAAAACGATTTTAACTTGAGCTTGCAATGTTTTGTGCCACTGTGAAAAATAAGACGTTATTTTTAATTATATATATGGGAGAAGACACATTACTAAAGTCTTTCAAGTGCTTCAGTCCTTCTGAAGGTTTAAACTTATCCTGGAAAGCTACTTAAGGGTAGGTAAGGTGCCTTCCACCAAGTCTGCAGAAGAGAAGGTTCCTGGAGATGGCTCATGGGAGGTTTTAGTCATAGCAGCAGCATGTGCTCACTCAAATTAGATCACATTTCACAAAACATACTAGATTAAGATTTTTTCTTTTACAAATTCTGAGCTCTGCGATAAACAGTACCCACACTACCAGTAGGAAAAAATGATTCATTTTTTTCTATTAAAAAAAAAACCCTCCAAATTTTATTGTCTTAGCTTAGAGACACTGTTTTGCAGTAACTATAGAACCTATTCTAAAGTGAGCCAATTTTCCAACTACAACCCAGACTCTTAGACTTTTGTCACTTTTTGTAAACAATCAGTGTAATGAGGTCAAGAGTTATAAGATACCATATCACACGGTTCCTACAATGGGTCTAAATCACCAGATCCGGATCCAAGTCTAAGTCCCCAAATCCAACTTAATACCTTCAAGCCTGGTACTGCTTCATACTGTTTTCAACCATTCTATGTCATTAGGTTTCATTTTTTACCTAGTCTGAGCATCTTCATCTCTTAGAAGGAATATCTCATCCCTTTACCTTTATTACTATCATCAATATCTTTGGTCTGCTCTCATTTTGTCCTTCAGATGTTATATTACTTGCTCCTGGTTTTGTTATGATTTAGAAGGTACCCATCCTATTTTAATTCCACTAGAAAGTACTTCCAACAATTTGGTCATTTGTAACTTCCCTCTCCCAACAACATGTCCCACTATGTCCCTCATTTAAATTGACACTTTATAACAATTATATTTTTCAAATCCTCTATTTCATTAAATTCAGTGAACGGCAAGGGGTTATACTAAAGACTCCCAAGATAACGGTACCTTTCTATATAATACTGTCAATATTTAGACTTAACCTTTTTACTGATATCCCTATTCATAGCCAATCTTTGTATATTATAATATTTATAAGTAATTTTATTTAAGCTTTTCAATAATACATTCACATGAATCAATATTCAAAAGAGTCTACAACAAAAAATCTCTTTTTCTTTCATCTTCCCAAGCCACCCATTTCCTCCTAGAAGCAATGAATGTTATCAATGTATTGCTACAAAAAAACCCCACAAAACCTAGATATTAAATCATGCTTATGTTCCTCCCTGAAACAAACTCACTAAGGCTGGACTATTGTTCTTTTCATGCTACTGGAATCCTTTTGGCTAATATTTTTTGAATATTTTTTATAGACATTTATAGTAAGAGTATACTTGCTTCTTAAAAACAATCATCAGTCTTTTAAAGATCCCAAGAGAATATGCCTGCAAAACCTCTACACCTCATGATTTTAGAGAGGTAACTGTTCTGCAACTTTCTCAAACATGTTGCTCTTCCCAACTCCTTCACACTCTTTAAAATTACTGACGGCATCAAAGAGCTTTAGCTTATGTGAGTTACAGCTATTGATATTTACCATGATAGAAATCAAAACAAAATTTGTAAATACTTATCTGTCATTTCGCTTTAAAATACAATAATAGGACTTCGAGTTTCTGTATCCACATAAAAGAAACTTGGAAGCTGTTGCTCTGTTGTAACAATAGTAAAAAGTAAAAATCAACAACTCTTCTAATATTCACGAGAGGTGGAGGGCACAGGAAAAACCAATGCCCTCAAGAATGGAGAGACCAACAGATGATTAGAGACAGTAACAATTCACTAGAGCACAGACTCACAGAAATCTGGTTGGGAACTAATGCCAGGGTAGGGAAATGTGAACTATACTGATGAATTTCTGAAAGCCTGGTGCAGACAACTCTGAAATCCAGTCATGGGAGGCCCAACATTTTGTGAGATTTACTTCCAGTGGTCTAAGTTCTCATGGTAAATGTCTGCCAAAACTCACACAAGAATAAACAGACAATCTGAATAGGCCTGTATTTAAGAAATGGAGTCAATAATTAGTAACCTTCCAAAACAGAAAACATCAGGCCCAGATGGGTTCACTGGTAAAATCTGGTGAACCCTCAAGGAAGAAGTTATATCAATTCTCCACAATCCCTTTCAGAAAACTGAAAGAGAGGGAAGGAATACTTCTAATTCAATCTATGAGGCCAGCATTACTCCACTACTAAAACCAGGCACAGGTGTTTTAAGAAAAAGAAAAATACAGAGCAGTATCTCATGTGTATGGGTGCAAAAATCCTCAACAAAACATTAGCAAATCAAATCCAAAAAAGTATTAAAAGAATTATACACTATAACCATGTGGAATTTAACTCAAGCATGCAGGCCTGGTTCAACATTAAAAAATCAATTAAAGTAATCCAACAAGTCAACAGACTTAGAAAAAATTACACATGATCATACCAATAAATGCAAGAAAAAGCACTTGACAAAGTCCAACACTCGTTCTTGATTAAAAACTCTTAGTAAACTAGGAATATAGGGAATGTCCTCAACTTGATAAAGACTGTCTACAAAAAAAAAACCCACAACAAAAATACGTTGTGGTATTTTGGTGAGAATTAATGGTGAGAAACTTGAAAGTTTCCCACTAAGATTAGGTAGAAGGTAAGCATATCCCCTCTCACCATTCTTTTTAAAATCATATTAGAAATCCTAGCTAATGTAATAAGAAAGAAAATAAGACATAGGCAGATGGGGAAGGAAGAAAAAAACTTTTGCTCACAGATGACATGACTGTCTATATAGAAAATCTGAAAGAATAAACAAACAAAGAAACCTCTTAAAACTAATAAACAATTATAGCAAGATTGCAGGATACAGGTTAATAAAGAAAAGTCCATTGCTTTCTTATATACCAACAATAAACAAATGATATTTGAAATTAAAAACACAATACTATTTACATTAGCATCCCCCCAAAGTGAAATACTTAGATATAAATCTAATAAAATATGCATAAGATCTACATGAGGAAAACTACAAAACTGGGATGAAAGAAATCAAAAAAGAAGTAAATAAATGGAGATATTCCATGTTCATGGATAGGAAGACTCAATACTATCAACATGTCAGTTCTTCTCAACTTGATCCATAGTTTCAATGCAATCCCAATCAAAATCCCAGTAAGTTATCTTATGGATACCAATAAATTAATTCTAAAATTTATAAAAAGTGACAAAAGACCCGACTAGACAACTCATTACTGAAGGAGAAAAACTAAGCTAGAAGACTGAATTGACCCGACTTCCAGACTTACTATAAAGCTACAACGATGAAGAGTGTGGTATTGGCAAAAGAAGAGACAAAAAGATCGTAGAACAAAGTAAAAAGCCCAGAAATAAACCCACATAAATACAGCCAACTAATCTTTGCCAAAGGAGTAAAAGCAATACACTAGCAAACGCAGTCTCTTCAAACAAAAGGTGCTGGAACAACTGGACATCCACATGCAAAAAAATGAATCTAAACACAGACCATACACCCTTCACAAAAACTAATTCAAAATGGATCACAGACCTGTATGTATATGTATAAAAGACAAAACTAAAGAACTCCTAAGAAGATAACACAGGAGAAAATCTAGACAACCTTGGGTACTGAGATGCCTTTTTAGAACCAATATCAAAGACATGCATGATCCATGAAAGAAAATTGGTTTTAGATGGACTTCATTAAAACTAAAAACTTCTGCTCTGCAAAAGACAGTGCCAAGAGAATAAGAAGACAAGCCACAGAATGGAAGAAGATATTTGCAAAAGTCACATCTGATAAAGGACTGATATTCAAAGTGCACAAAGAACTCAAAATTCTACAAG
The DNA here is from genome assembly GCF_002288905.1 of Enhydra lutris kenyoni. NCBI lineage: Eukaryota > Metazoa > Chordata > Mammalia > Carnivora > Mustelidae > Enhydra > Enhydra lutris. The sequence continues at coordinate 1,769,794 of NW_019154125.1, read as the reverse complement.
AAAAACAATGATTTTAAAAAATGAGCCAAAACCTGAACAGACACCTCATCAAAGAAGATACACAGATGGCAAACAATCATGTGAAAAGATCACCTACAGGGAATTTTTAATTAAAATGAGATACCACTATGTACTTATTAGAATGGCTAAAATCCAGAACACACCACCAAATACTGATGTGAATACGGAGCAACAGAAATTCCCATTCATTACTGGTAGAAATACAAAAAGGTAGAGCCACTTTGGAAGACAGTTTTGCAGTTTCTTACAAAGCTAAACATACTTTTTGCCATATAATCCAGCAATCACACTCCTTGGTATTCACCCATAGAAGTCACATCCACACAAAACCCCACACATGGATGTTTGTAGCAGCTTTATTCATAAGTGACAAAACCTGGAAGCAACCAAGAGGTCTTTCAGTAGGTGAAAGGATAAATAAGCTGTGGTACATCCAGACAATGGAATATTATTCAGTGTTAAAAAGAAATAAGCTATCAAGTCATGAAAAGATTACGTGTAACCTAAATAGCATATTATCCATGTGAAAAAAGCCAATCTGAGAAGGCCACTAACAGTATGATTCCAACTATATGACATTCTGGAAAAGGCAAAGCTATGGATAAAGTAAAAAGATCAGTAGTTGCCAATGGCTGGGAAAAGGGGGGATGAATAAGTGGAGCATAAAGGATTTTTAGGGAAGTGAAAATACTCTATATGCTGTAACAATGGATACATGTTATTATATATTTGTCCAAGCCCACTGAACATACAACACCTGGAATGAATCCTAATGTAAACTATGGACTTTGGGTGATTATGATGTGTCAATGTACGTTCATCAATTATAACAAACATATCAGTCTTGTGATGTTGACAGTAGAGGAGACTATGCATTCGTGGTGTGAGGATATGTGGGAAATCTCTGTACTTCCTCTCAAATTTGCTTTCAATCTAAAAATGCTCTAAAAAATAGGTTTTTTAAAAAAAAACATAATAAACCCATGTTAACATAAACAACATTTTTACTTGAAAATAGTATTTTCCTAAACACAAATTAATAAGAGTAAGCACAGTGGTCTATTTTTATTCTTTAATTTCCCTTGTATCTGTAAGGATTCCTCCTTGCGTCTGCTTAGTTTTTAAGTATTCATATTCACTTTATTTAATCCATTAAGTCAGCCAGCAGTTTATCTACTTTGTTGTAAAGAACCAGTTCTTAGTTTATTTTTATTTTAGTTTCTTAACTCATTAATTTCTGGTTTTAATCTTTACTAATTGCTCTCTTCATCTCTTTTTAGGTGTACTTTCTTGTTCTAACTTCTTGAACTTGTCTATTTAATGCACTTGTTTCACTTTCTCATTTATTAACATAAATATTTTTAAAGCTATGAATTTTCCTGTAAGCACTGCTTTATAACTGAATTTTGCCTGAATTTTCACAGGTTTTTATATGTAGTCTTCATCACTTTTTAAAGGTCTGCAGTCAATTTCCATCGCCTCTTTGACTCAAGAAGTATTTATTTCAGAACTTACAAATTTCCAGGTGTTTTCCATTGTTTTCTAGCCTTGGCTATTAATTTCCAGCTTTAGTGATCCCACTTCCCCTGTCAGCTGCCTCACTTTTTCCTTTTCTTTGCAGCAAAAGTCTCTAAAGGAGTTATCTGTACTGGCTACATGTATCTTCTTGTTCTCTTAAATTCATTTAATCATAAGGTTTCCCCCACCACCACCTCCATATCACTAAATCAATTCTTACTCCTCATATTATCTGACTTACCAGTACAAGATGGAAAACTAAATACACCCAAATTTGATTTTTTCACGTATCATGTGAATAATGGGTCAAGATTCATTTTTTTTCCCCCACATGGGTAGCCAGTTGATTCAGCACCATTTATTTAAAAGATAATCTTTTCCATGCTGCATTACCGTATTTGTCACCAATCAAACACCCACAATATGTGTGAATCTGTTTCTGAACTTTATTTTACAGTGTTTTATTATCCTATTTGTCAGGCTTTGAACCAATATCACCCCAGTTCAAAATTATAACTATAGTTTATAATAAGACTTTATATCTGGGAGGAATAACTTTTTTATTTTTATTTTTTTTAAGTAGGCTCTATGCTCAGCATGCAGCTTGAACTCATGACCCTGGGATTAAGACCTGAGCTGAGATCAAGAGTCAAACATTTAATTGACTGAACCACCTGGGGCACCCCTGGGAGGAACAAATTTTGCAACATGGTTCTTATTATTTTTCTGATTGTCTTGACTAAAATTTGGGCTTGCCCTTTCTTCCTCCTTTTCTTCCTTCCTCCTTCCTTTCCTCTTCCTTCCCTCCTTCCTCTCTTTTCTTAAGATTTTATTTAGATGTTTTTTTGTTTTTTTTTTTTAAGTGATCTCTAAACCCAAACCAGGGCTCAAACTCACAACCCTAAGATCAAGGGTCACATGCTCCACTGACTAAGCTAGCCAGGCTCCCCTAGGCTTTTTCAATTTTTATATAGGTTTTACAATCAGTGTGTCAATCCTACCAAAGGGGGAAAAAAAACCTACTGGGATTTTTACTACGATTTCACTAAACCTATAGGTCAATTCAAGAAAAACCAACATCTTCAAAATACTGAATATCTTCCAATCTATGAACAATAGTATATATTTCCACTTATTTAGGTCTTCTGTTTCTTCTGTAGCATCTTTTTTCTATGCAGTTTTCTATGAAGAGTCATGCACATCTTTTGTTAAGAGTGATCCCTACATATTTGACCTTTTGTTAATTTGTTATTTCAATTTTTGTCAATGCTGCTTTATAAAAATACAACTACATACTGTCTTCTTACCAAGCAAACATGCTAAATTCACTTATTACTCCCAATAGTTTTCTAAGTATAGAATCATGTCATCCATAAATAATGACACACTTCTTCTTTCCTAATCCCTATATCTTCTATTTCTTTTCCTTGAATTATTGTACTGGCTAGATACACCAAAACAATACTGAATAGAAAAGGTGATAAATGATACCTTTATATATTGGTCTTTCTGTGACTTTTCTCCTTTATTCTACTAATATGATGAATTACACTGACTGGTTTTTGAATGTTAAAGCCAGCCTTCTATTTCTGGGAAAACACAAATTGGGCCAAAATATATATATAAATTACAGATTTAATTTGATAGTATGTTACTTAGAATGTCTCATGTATATTCGTGAGTGATAGTGGCTATGATTTTCTATTCTTGTCATATCCTTGTCAGGTTTTAGTATCAAGATTAAGCTGGCTTTACATAATAAGTTGTGAAGTATGTCCTTTTCCTCTTATTCTCTAGAAGAGTTTGTGGGTGAAATCTTAGTTTGACATTTATTTTTTTCCATCACTTTGAAGCTATCTTTCCTTCTGTTGAAAATGAAACAGAATCTGTTTCTGGCAATCTCATAGCTGTTCCTTTGAAGGTAATCATTTTTTTTCTTTCTCACTACATTTTTTTTCTTCTCACTACTTTATATTTTTAAAATTTATTTATGTCTTTTACCTTTCCATTTTGGAAAAGAGTTTATTCTCAGGTTTAAAATGCCCCATATATATTTTTAAAGTTTTATTTAAATGTGTTAGCTAACATACAGTGTAGTATTACTTTCAGAGGTACAATATGGTGATTCAACACTTCCATACATCACCCGGTGCTCATCACAACAAGGCCCTCTTCTATTTCACCCATCCCCCCATCCTGCACCCACCTCACCTCCAGTAACCATCAGTTTGTTCTCTATAGTTAAGAGCCTATTTCTTGGTTTGCTCCCTGTTCCCCCACCCCTTTGTTCTTTTGTTTTGTTTCTTGAATTCCACATATGAGTGAAAGCATTTCTCCTTGATTTTGGTTTTCAGTTATACTATGCTAATACAACTGTGATTTTCTTTTAATGGTACTGTACTTAAAATTCATAATGTTTCTTGAATCTGTACCTTAATATGCTTTTTTCAAGCCTTGGAGATATCTTGGCCATCATCTTTTCAAAGACTACTTCTACTCTAATTTCCCATACCTTTCCTGGGACCCTGATGACCTATTCAACACATTTTGTGCCAGATTAAGGTTCGAAGACTAATAATTTTTTTGACCTCATTCCCTTTGACAAGTGGGATCTATGTCCCCTGTGCATGATTCTGGGCAAGCTGTGTGACACAGCTGATCAATAGAATAGGAAAATATGAAGTTGTGCCCGTGTCCATGCTCACATCTTCAGACACCAGGTATTCCCATACTTCCTCCCTCTTGGAATGCTTGCTCTGGGGGAAGGCAACAGCTGCCATGGAAGAGGTCCAACTCCCCTGAGATGGCCATTTATGGAAAGAAAGAAACGCTGGCCAGCCCCAGAAATTCCAGCCACCTTACCCTGGCACCAGATATAAGAGTGCAGAAGTCATCTGAGATGTTCTAGCCCCAGCAGAGGACATGTGCAGAAAAAGCAAGGCCCCAGACATATGGACCTCGTGGAGCCATCCCAGCCACCTCTAGCTGTTTGAACTATCCCAGCTGAAGATCAAAACACTGTGGAACAAAGACAAATCCAACCTGATATGCTGACTACATTCCTGACCCTCAGAATCATGAACATAAAAAAAAAGCAATGCTGTTGTTTTATGCCAGTAATTTGGGAGTCCTTTGTTACTACTGGGAGCGGTAATCCTCCACAGAGTATTCTCCTGAGTGCCTCTGCATGTTCTTCCTGGGTGTGCCAAGAACCCCAAGCCCTGACCAGATCCCTATCCAGGCCATTTCTTGCGTTTGCAGCTAGCAACCTTGAGAGATAAGGAACATCTTTTTCTGGGACAAAGAGCAGTATGACTCTAAAAGGAGGTATATTCCCTAAATTCATGGAGGCAATGCAAATTCACTGTGTGCACAATATCTACATAAAATCTTCTGCGTTGTCCCTGCAGGATGTGCTGGGGCTAGAAGAACTGACATAATAGAATGTTCATGCTGCTTGCTGTGCCATGAATAATAAAGTCCTTTGTCTCTGACCTAGGAGTCTTGTTTCTTCCGCTAGCATCCAGGAAGCAGTAACTTATTTGTTAACTTATAAAGTAGAATCTTAGATTCGTCACGATTCCTGACAGATATAGAGCAATCGATAAGTAGAACATACTCCATTTTATTTTCTACTTTTTACTTGTATTTCATTCTGAATTATTTCCTTCTGACCTAATATTCCAAACCATTAATTCTCTCTGCACTTTGGTCTTATTTGCTATTAAAACCACCTCCAATGAGTTCTTATTTAAGGTATGTTATTTTTTCAGTCTTAAATTTCCATTTGATTCGTTTCTTTTTTTTTTTTTTCTTCACAATTTGCAGTCCTCTACTGAAATTCTCAAGCAGGTCTTTTTTCCCATCAGCAAATCATGTTTAGTTATTTTGAAGTTCATGTAAAATAATTCCAACATTGGAATTTCCTGTGGATATTTCTACTGTTGTTTCCTTTTCATATTTGGTCACACTGTCTAACCTCCTTTTGCCTTTCTTATTTTTAATTCAGTGCTTGACACTGTACATGAAAAATCCAGAGGTAATATGAGACTTAGGGTAATTTTACCTTCCTTCAAAGAGGATTAACATTTTACTTCAAGTAGGTGGCTAGAGGTACTGAAGTCACAGATCACCTTGATCTAATCACTGACTGAGATATTTCATAGCTGGGATTTATTTCTAAGGTACAGATAGTACTTTGGGGTTCCAACTCGAGCAGAGGGGTTACCAGGATCAATGCCCCAACACTGGTGGTATATCAACAGCTGTTTTTGTTTTTTCAGCCTTAAGGATCCATCAGAAACTCTGCTCAGCTTCTTAACAACCTTTCCCAGAATTGCCAGATGCTACTAAGGAGGAAAGCAGTCCTAATTCCAGGTTCATCTCCGTCTTAACAGCATTCTGATATACTCAATACATGTCTTCCATGTATTTGTCCAGTTTTTCTAGTTTTTTAAACTGGAGTGTTAATCCAAATAATTTATCCAACATTACCAAAAGTGGAGCTTCTCCAAAAGCAGATAATATTGTTTACTATTAAAGGGTTTTATAAATTCTGTTTTTTCCATTTTCTCCATTATAAGCCAGACCCACATAATGTTTGCTTTCAAGATATGCATTCTATGAAACATCTTTAAAGTTGGCAGTGTATTTTCAAATGAACCAGGATATACCTTAACTATGAAAATACCTTATGAAATGTCATTTGCACAAAAACATTTTTTATAGAGTAGACAAAACATGGAATAAAACAACTTTAAACATTTTGCGTGTGTGTGTGTGTATATATATCAAGAAAAAAAAATGTACCAAAGTAATTTCACATTTAAATTGGAAAGGAGAAGAAAAACTGTATCAGCTTTCATATTTTATACTTTACAATTCTAATTGCCTCTAAGCATTTACTAATACTATCTAGAAATAAAGTGTCGTTTATCATGACCCAGTGTTTTTAAAATATTCCAAACATAGCTTTCTTTTTCCTTTGAAAAATTATATTATTTTATGAAAATCTGAAGTTTGCTGAAAGCCTAAGAGAAATACTGTATATCCCAACACTTACCATGAAAAATACGAAAATCAATATATGGATGAGAACCTCTTCTTTCTGATTCAAATCCTGCTCGACTCCTTACACGTACATCTCCTGGACAAAATCAAGAAAACATAAGCTTAGAAGGCTGCCATTTTGGGAAGGAGCTCCCATATGTAACAAGGGTTTATGTGGTATAATACTCATAAGTACTGACTCAGTAATGATAAATATATGGAGTAAGGAGTTAAGAGTCTATCTATTTAAAGGGATTTACAAATTCAATTACAACACAATATTGAATTGTAAGGCTAGATATACTTTTTTTTAACTATACCTCAATAATAGTAGTAGTAATAATAGTAATAATAATCTAAATTTTAAAGTTAGCATTCGGAAACATGACAAGTATAACAACTGAACCTCCAGAGAGAAAAATATTGTCTACCCCATGCCCAGGACTATACCAGATTATAAGAGATATGAAAGAAAATACATGACCCATTCTCAAGCACCTTACAATTTTATGAATGTACAGAAAAATAAAATGTTAAAGATTTTGCCTTACATGTTTAATTTGGCCAATCTTCTCTTTTCTCATTGATAGCGGATATACCCAAGGCCTTTCACTGGGTCTTAAACTTTGGCCTTTATAAGTTCAATATTGTTTCTACATGTATTCATATGACTTTCAGATCTACTTCTACACATAGCAAAATAACCATGGGAGGCATGTACCAGATACTATTTTTGTGCCTTATAGGCACTATTTTATGTAATTCTCTAAGCAACTCCGGGAGGTAGGAATCTTAGTCCCCATTTTACAGATGAAGAAACTGAGACTTTGAGGAGTTAAGTAGCCTGTCCATGCCACTAAGCTAGTAAAGGGTGAGTCAGGATACAAACCTAGCTCTGTGGACTCCAAAGACAGCACTTTCCCTACTACACTTCCACAGCTTCCAAATTCATTTTGGGATGGACCTATAACCTTTAGGTCTTCAGTCCCTGGCCCTATGCCCTTGAATTCTGCTTGCCTAGAAGGCCTTCCTGTTCACTTGTTATTTCTCTAAGTAAGGCCATCATTTCTGTCAAGGTTCATGTCATCCCACAATGATGAATCAACTCTTTCATGTGGGGATTCCTTCAACCTGCAACAAATTCTTACTGAACCCCCACCACACGTCAGGCACTGCAAATACAGCAGTGAGCAAAACACATAAAGTCCCTGTCTTCATGAAGCTTATCCTTTCACGGAGACAAATAGCGTAACAAACAAGAATTTCATTCTATGGAAGATGTTAATAAGTAACCTGGAAAAAACTAAAGCAAGGAAAGAAGAATAGTGGGGGTGTGGAGGGGAAAGTATGGGAGAATGGACTCACTAGTGTGGTCAGAGAAGCCCTGGCTGAAAAAAAAAAACAACATATTTGAGTAGAGGCCTAAAAGAAGTGAGGCACTGACCTATGTGGCTATCTGGATGAAGAGGTTTCCGGGCATAAGAAAGAATAATATACCCTGAAATGGGTGGCATGCTTGACATGTTCAAGGTTAAGCAAAGAAGCCAGCGTGGCTGGAGTGAGGTGAGAGAGAAATAAGATCAGAGAAGTGGTAGGGCCAGTTCATGTTGGACCTTCATGGGCCATAATAGCAGCTCTGGCTGTTTGTCTAAGAAAACCATCAGAAGATTCTGAATGGAGGAGTGAAACAGATTTAACTTAGGTCTCAAAAGGTTCACTGTGGCCACACAGACAAGAATCAAGCAGAGGCACATAGGTAGAGGCAGGCAGATTAGCTAAGGAGTGAGCCAAGAAACGAAGCAATCTATGGCTTGGTGAGGGGTCGCTATGGGTCGCTGTTCAAGGGGAACCATGTGTCAGTTATGCAGGATAAGTTCCATAGATCTAATGTACAACAATGTGACTATAATTAACTATAAAAAAAATAACTATGGTTTAGATCGTGATGATAACAGCATCAGGGTGGTGAAATTCTGGATATACTTTGAAGGTCTCAGCCAAGAGAATTTGCTGATGAAGTAGACATGAAGTGGATAAGAAATAAGAGTCAAAAATGACTCAAAGGTTTCTGACCTGACAACCAGAAGAATGGACTTAATGCTCTGAGATGCCAAAAGAGAAAAATGAACAGACTTGGGAACACAAATGTTTTGTTCTTGCACTTTGCTCCTTAGCTAGTCTCCCTGCCTCTCTACCTATGTGCTTCTGCTTGATTAAATGTGAGGTACCCAAAACACACTCATGTGGAGACATTCTACAGAGTTTAAAAAAAAATATATGAATCTAAAGTTGTTTTCAGGAGAACAGAATCCCAAACATGTTTGCAGAGAGAGACAGAGACAGTAAAGAGGAATATACCACACACTAGTGAGGAAACAATTCATACTACAGTAGAATGGAGTTAAGGCAGACACACAAGGTAAATTAAAGAGGGAAAAAAGGGAAGAAAAGCAAAAACAGGGCACTGGAGAACAGTTAGGCTTAAGAGGTTGAGAAAGAATTAGTCAAAGAGGCAAAAACAAATAAAAAACCCAGAGAAAGGTGAAGAACATGGATTGCTCAGTATCTTAGAAGTTGAGGAAGGAATTCTGAGCATGAAGAGAGGAGTCACAGAAGACTCCTTTAAGAAAAGAGAAGTAAATATGCCTACTGGAATCTTTTTTTTTTTTTTAAGATTTTTATTTATTCATTTGATAGACAGAGATCACAAGTAGGCAGAAAGGCAGGCAGAGAGAGAGAGGAAGGGAAGCAGGCTCTCCACTGAGCAGAGAGCCCAATGTGGGGCTCGATCCCAGACCCTGAGATCATGGCCTGAGCCGAAAGCAGAGGCTTAACCCACTGAGCCACCCAGGTGCCCCTGCCTACTGGAATCTTAACTGTACATTAAGTACAAGGGATCAAGGAGTGTGTGATGAGAGAAATCTGGCAAAGACAGGGAGAAGAGAAAAAACTGATACATATATACACAATCTAAATTCATTTTACATTATGGACTTGAGTAATACACAAAAAATTTAAGGACTGAGACTGGAAGAAGACACACGGTGTTCCTCACCAGCCGAGCAAGAGGAGAATGCACACAGCGACAGGACTATGTGTTCAGGTACTTTACAGCCTCATCTTTGTCCACGTTAACATGCACATCTTTTTAGTTCATCAACTCTACAAGTCCAGACCCTTTTTTATGAAGAATACTCAGAGTTCAATTTAAAATTGGTTCCTGGGACTCCTGGGTGGCTTAGTCATTAAGCATCTGCCTTCGGCTCAGGTCATGATCCCAGGATCCCGGGAGAGAGCCCCACGTCAGGCTCCCTGCTTGGCAGAAAGCCTGCTTCTCCCTCTCCCTCTTCCTGCTGCTCTGTCCACTTGTGCTCTCTTTATCTCTCTCTGTCAAATAAATAAATAAAATCTTAATAAAAAATAAAATTGTGTACTAATGATAGAGTCCCAGTTATTAAATCAGAGACTTAATTACTCTAAAATGCCTTTTTATTCACATAACATTCAATACTGATTTTAAGACTTTTAAACATCAAAATAATAGATTATTCCTATTGCAAATAGTGATGAAAAGCAACGGAATGAAAACTATCTTAATCTCAAGTAATCTATACGATAATAAAATTAATGGACATGGGTACAAAATAAATACTGCTTACCTAGCATACGAATGTACAACGCAGTCTGGTCAGAACTGTCATAGGAAATAGCTCCACGCCTCTAGAAAAAAAAATACACACATTTTTAATGCATGGCAATTACATGGGATATGAAATTTAACCAACATTTGTTATTTACTCTTTGTAAAGCACTGTACAAAAGAAGCTGAATATACAAAATGAAATTAGATATGACATTTGCTCTTAAAATCTCTAGTTGTAAAGAAGACAATTATAATATGATTAAGCAATACCACAGAGTGGATACAGAGCAAGGAACATGCAATACGTAGAAAGCTAATGTCAGTCAGACTAGCTCACTTGGGGAGAGACCTTCTGCAGAGGTAGACAGAAATGAAGAGGAGATATGATTCAACTATCTATCATTCCCTTAATTTAAACATGAATGAATAAGCAAACAAGAATCATCATTTGAAGAAACCCATCAGGCTGGAAATAAATGGAACAAAATGAAAAACCAAATGGCCCAGAGGCTGGCAAGAAATAAGAGAATTTTTAAAAAAATAATTAATATACGCAAAGAGATTTGAGAAGACACTGAATCTATAAAACAAAAAAACAGGGTACCATTGAAACAGAAGTTTTAAAATATATTTTGTGTTTAAAAGTAAACAGATACAGAGGAGCCGGGGTGGCTCAGTCAGTTAAGTGGCTGCCTTCAGCTCAGGTCATGATCTCAGGGTCCTGGAATCGAGCCGCACATCGGGCTCCCTGCTCAGCGGGGAGCCTGCTTCTCCCTCTCCCTCTGCCTGGTGTTCTGCCTCCTTGTGCTCTCTCTTTACCTCTCTCAAGTAAAGTCTTAAAAAACTTAAAAAAAAAAAAAAAAGTAAACAGATACAAAAATGCATCTTTGCAACATTATTCATAATAGCCCCAAACTAAAAACAACCTGAATATCCAGCAAGGAATAAATGGAGGAATAAAAATGCAGTATATCCATACAAAGAGGCATTATTCAGACACAGACAGGCAGGAAGTACTTGCATGCTACAACATGGCCAACCCGCAAGAACGACGTGTTGAGTGACAAGAGCCAGTCACAAAGGACCACAGAGTGTATGGTTCCATTGGTATGAAATGACCCATACAGGCAAATCCACAGAAGCAGGAAGTCGACTGGTGGTTGTCTAAAGTGAGGAGAGCTGGCGAGAAATGGGGAGTAGGTGCCAATGGTACCATGTTTCTACCTATAGGGCTGAAAGGGTTCTCAAATTATCTATGGCAAGGACTGCCCAATTCCGTGAATACGACTAAAAATTACTGAACTATATACTTTAAACTGTGTGGTCTGTGAATTGTGGGGTTCAATAAAGCTATTATAAAAAAAACAAATACTACAAGTTTAAAATGTACGTCCCAAAACAAAATAAACTGGAAGCGCTGCAATACCCCCTGCAAGCTCTGCCACCTCTCCCTGCGCACACCTCTCCCGTTCTCCAGCTCCACTTCTTCCTTCTGTCTCGGGCACCACCACCTCTAACCGGGCTGCTGACTGCTTCCTGCTGCATCATGTGGCCCCTGGTACGCTCTTCACATAGAAGCAACAGTGAACAACTCGGCTACTGCTCAAAAGCCTCCAAAAGGCTTTTCACACACTTGGAATAAGGCCCAACAGCAAACTCTGATTTCCGAAGGCCTTCATGATCTGGCCCCCCACCCTCTGATCACCGCCACAAGGCCCCTGCACTGTCACCTTGCTGTCCCCCAGGTGCACCATAGTTTTAACCTTTATATTCGTTGTTCCCCTGTCCAGGATCACAGAACCACTGTTCCCTTCTAGCTCTCCAGTTCTAGATGAAACGTCATCTCTTCAGAGAGGCATTCCAAGGCTATCGAATCTAATGACACCTGAGAGCCAACCTCTCCCACTGCCTCATCTTCCCGCCCTGCTATGGCACTGGCACTTAGCTGCTATTATCCCGTTTGCTTGTTTGAAAACAGACAGGAACAGGAACTGTGTGCTTTATTCACTGCCATAGCCCTGGCCCCTAAAACAGTAGCTTTTAGTAGATACTAAATAAATATCAGATAAATGAGCGATTGAGTGGATTTACTGCAAATAGTGAATAGTTTATTAAGTTGATGAATAAACTCATGAATAACAGAATTCACAAAGACAGATTTAAAATCTAGAAGATGAAACTGACCAAACCTCTTATTAGAAAAGCCTTTCTAACCATTCTATAAAACATGCCTAGAAGTCATGAAAGATGGATCAAAATCAAAATGAGTGCAACAGATATGAATGACAATGGGCGAATTCCCCCCCATTCTATCTAAAAATGAAAGGAACAAAAAGTGCCTTACAAATCAATCAGAAAATGCTGAACAGCAGTGTAGAAAAACAGGTAGGATATAAACCTACTATTCACGGGGAAAGAAACAATAAGCCCATAAACACAAGACAAGAAGCTCAACTTCATTAACAAAAGAAATAAACATTAAGGCAATAAGATATTTTTATATATCAGATTAATGATCTTCTTCCCTCATGAAACTCCGGCATGAGATTTGCAATTCCTCAACACACACCTAGAAATCTCAAGGAAAAATAATCTTTTTTTTTCACTATCACTATAAAGAGATTTGCTTTATTTAAAACTCTTATTTGAGGGCGCCTGGGTGGCTCAGAGGGTTAAGCCGCTGCCTTCGGCTCAGGTCATGATCTCAGGGTCCTGGGATGGAGTCCCACATCGGGCTCTCTGCTCAGCAGGGAGCCTGCTTCCCTCTCTCTCTCTCTCTCTGCCTGCCTCTCTACTTGTGATCTCTCTCTGTCAAATAAATAAATAAAAATCTTTAAAAAAAAATAAATCTCTTATTTGAATGTAGTTTGCAAAGTAACTCCCCAATCATTGTTATAATCTCCTTAATGCTTATTGTGTAAGAGAAAAATGCCAATTACACTCTTACATGATTTCATGTATCCTTACAAAAATGAAAAACAACAGTTCAGGAAATGTAAAAGGAACAGAAGTTTCAAAGAGAAATAAAATTCTAGTTTTCAACACTGGTTGTCTCCAGGGAGCCTGAGGGACACAGAGGTAGAAGGAGGACTTTTCAGTGCTTATCCATTGGATTTTGTAGTATGTGTAGTTATCTACTCTCAAAATAAACCAAATTAAAATTAAAAAGTAAAATAAGAACCTACTACAAAGAAATATAAAGAAAAGCACAATTTATGTCAAATCCCAAGGCACTATATCATACAGAATACATTTCCGGCAGCATCATGCTTAAAGTGTCTTCTACCAATAGAATATCTCTCATAAGGAAGCCTACTGCAGTATAAACTAAAACAGTTTCAGGGTAAACTTTATTTTGGAGCAAACAGCCACTGTAATCACTTGGTATTAAAAGGCACCTCTTGGGGCGCCTGGGTGGCTCAGTGGGTTGAGGCTTCTGCCTTCGGCTTGGGTCATGGTCTCGGGGTCCTGGGATCGAGCCCCGCATCGGGCTCTCTGCTCGGCGGGGAGCCTGCTTCCCCCTCTCTCTCTGCCTGCCTCTCTGCCTGCTTGTGGTCTCTGTCAAATAAATAAATTAAAAAAAAAAAAATCTGTCATAAAAGGCACCTCTTGGACGTGCTGTTTGATCCCCTCTAAGATATTTAGCTTATTAGATGACAGGCCTCCCCTTAATACTACTATATTAGAGGAAAACCTAAGAGCCTAGAGAGCATGTATGTGCAAATAAATATTTCTCTTAGCCGATATATGAATGAAGCTAAGATATCACTATGTAATAGCTTGTCGTGGTCAATACCTATCTACCTGCTATCCAGTAACAACTTGGATAAATAGGTTGTGAAAACGAATTGTGACTTGCCATCTCTAACGGCCCTCTTTAAGACAGTGATTGACATTATTTTTTTAATGTAGGATGACTATTTACTAAAACAGTGACTAATTAGGAATGTAAAAATCTCATTTATCACTTTACATATTAAGGACTGAGAAAGACTAATATCAGCTTTCTGTTAAATAAAATAGTGTAAGCCAAAAACTTATTAGTGAACATAATCTACATTATAACTATGACATACTAAAAATATTTTAAGGTAATCCTTTCAGACTTTTTTATAGAAGCACTAATTTAGATATAAAAATTATAGGGTCTATATTAATCATAATAAAAACCTGGCAAAAGACTAGAATTTAATTTTAAATAGATTAACAAATTACATAGTGAAGCACAACTTTTTCAAGTTATTTTGTTCATTACTAATTTAAGTAAGTCTGGTCAAAAGCTATATTAAACAAGACATAAGTCTTATAAAATAAATCCAAATAAGACAATTTTTTAAAAGGATAGACTTTAAAATAGATTTGAACCCACCAGCAAATACATCCCGAATGATACTTCATTCATTCATCTCACCGACCAAGATTAAAATGAATATTAAATTCTTTTACTAAACAATCGAGGTAGAATAAAGTAACTCAATTTGGAAAAATACACTACAAATTATGAATTGTAAAAATCTGACTTAAATGTTAGAATTAGTTACTTTATACAAAGGTCATATGTGCTTTATACACCAACACTGCAACACAGACCTAACATACAACATTTCAAAGCCATATACCGGTAAAATCCCATTTTTAGTAAACTAGTAAGACAAATTTAATATCAATCCTGTGTTGCAGTCAGTCACAAAACACTCTGTACTATTATCGACATTCCCACCTCACCTCACCAGTGAATGAAAATAACTGAGACGCTTCTACTCGTGACTCTTCTAATTTAGCCATCCTGGGAACAGCTTGTAAAGCAAACTGGTATAGGTCAAAACATGGGCGAGGCTGAGCTAATCAGAAACTGACTGCAGCAGCATAAACAAGTTCAACTGTAAGGTTCCAAGGATCCGCCGCCAGGCTAATAGACTTCTGAGTGCCCTCGTAAGACACTCACTAACCGTCAATCAGGATGAATCACTCTTCCACAAAAGATCTCACTTACAAAGTGAATGACAGAAGGTGTAAATGGTGTTCTGATATTAGTTAATAATGACGCTTTTAAAGACAAACATTTTAAAAAACTGAGCAAATATATTTTAAGTGCCTCTGTTTTTATCTTGTTCAAGTTTTCCACTAAAATGATCTACTGTGCAAGAGCATGTTTATTTCCCTTACATGGGAAAAGTAGTAATATTATTAACTAACACTTGCTGAACTCCTACTTTGTGTCAGAAAATGTTACAGGTGCTTTCATATAAAATCTCACTTAACCATACAAGACCTTTATAAGATAGGTTTTTTTGGCCCCATCTGGTGGATAAGTAAACTGATGATCAAAGGGCTTAACCACAGTAGCACTAAATAAATTTTTTGGTAACATTACCAAACAAGAGTAACAGATCATGAAAGATGGAAGTGCAGCCATAGTTTTAAAAGCAGTTTTCACTGATGTAGTTAAATGAGCTTTTTCAAAATATACTCATCTTACACATGCTAGAAAAATATGTGGATGTTTGTCTATTAAAACACTGCATTAATCCACTCAATAGTATCCATTCATTCTTCCTGTCTATGCAAACAACATGTTTTTCAAAAATATCACAAACTTAAAACTTAAAATATCAACATTCTTTTTGTTTAAAAGCTTAATTTGGGGGGGCACTGGGTGGCTCAGTCAATTAAGCATCCAACTCTTGATTTTGGCTCAGGTCCTGGTCTCCGGGCTTTGAAAAGAAGCCCCCTGTCAGGCTCTGCATTGGGCATGGAGCCTACTTAAGACTGAATCTTTCCCTTTGCCCTACCCACCACCGTGTCCTCCCTGCATCCTGCTCTTGCTCTCTCACTTTCTGTCATAAAAAAAAAAAAAAAAAAATTTTTTTTTTTTTTGCTCGTTAGAAAAGAAGTAAAAACTCTCTGAAAACATTCACAACTCAATAAATTATTAATATTAACTTGACCTTCATTCAATAACCTGGTGAGCTAATCCTTTAAAAACAATGAGTAAATAGCTGTCAGTGCAACAAAATTAATTCTTACCTTACAAAACACAAGGATTTTAAAAATTTGAGCACACTGTTTTTAAGAGATTTCTTCAATCATATTCACTAAGAAATCAAGACTACTTCAATAAGGGACCATTATGTTTAAAACATTATGTGAAAAATTATGTACCAATGATTAAAACTTTGCTTGAAAAAGAAACTTAATCTTACTGAACCTTTACATTACTTAGCAAATACTGAGGGCCTAATAAATTTTAAGTTAATATTCTTCAATTTCTTAATGCAGGAAGAAAAAAATGCAGGAAGAAAAAAAGCTGCATGATGGACTAAAGATATAATCATTTTTATACAAGTATAGAAAAAATAATTTCACATAGTATCATCTTAAATATTTCCTACATTAGTTTAAGACTTTTGTCCAGATGGCAAATGGCTAGCTTTCTAGCTAGCCTGATACTCAGAATTAAAGTTCAAAAACAACAGATACATAATAATCTTACACTTTTTTCCAACATATTAGAAGTAAGGTATACATTTTAGTAGCAGCAAGACTTTAACAGAGAATATGATAGGGGAGTAGTTTTTAAAAAGTTCATAACTGCTTAGAAATTCACAACAACTACACGCTTAACATATTAGTAAATTCTTTACTTCCAAAGAGAATATTTAAAATATGTACACCAAAAGTATAAATTAATAATTAATCTTAGAAGCTGTATTTCTTTAATCATAAACTTCTTTAAGAGAATGATACTGAGGGAAGCTACTCGATATCAAGGAATGATACCCTAAAAAAGCCCTTGAAAGGAGTAATAAGGTGGGAAAAGAAATAAAAAGTCCACACTTAATTACAATTAACCTTTTCAACTGACAGTAAAACTCATAGCTCTTTTAATCAGAGAAGTAAAAGCCGAAGCAAAAGAAGAAACTCCTAGCAATTCTATTCCAACCAAATACATAAAGTAATGATTAATGTCACAATCCTAAATATAAAGATGGCCTACCTTAGAGGCGATCCACTTGAGAACAACCACAGCCAGACACCAGATCAATGTAATTCCCATTGGATCAATCAAAAGCCCACTGCATAATCTCCCTCCTCTTCCAGCAGGCAATAAGCAAGGAAGACTTGTTACAAGTTTGATAATAACCAGCTGTCCCGAGGCAGAAGAGAGGGGACACTGACTGCCTTGAACCTCAAGCAGCTGCCTTCAAACAACGATCACCTGACTCCTCTGAGAATGCGCTGCCAGCCAGCCTTCCCTCAGCGAGTGCTTAATGCCACAACCCCAGGGTTGGGGTGGAACAGCTTGAGCAATGTTGGAAGACGATAGGAAAGAAAACCTTAGTGACGGCTGACCTAATAGTCTCACAAGATATACACAAGAGAGGTCTCAGGCTAGCCCCAAACACTTCTATATCTTAATACTAACAGAGTGCTTTGACAGAACTTTCAAAAAATGTTTAGCAAAACACAAAATATCCTCATTTCTTTCACACAGACAAGCTTCACAGGTACGATGTTCCAGCACTTAAAAATATTAATGCATTTTACTCTATCTTTTCAAAGTTTAACACTGAATTTGTTCAACTTTTTATTTCTTTTAAGGCTAGGATTACTTTATGAATGTTAGAGTCATTTATAAATGCTGTCTGCCCTATTTAACACTGTAATACATTCATTTTAGATTTACTGGCAAAGGCCAATCTCACATGCATTTTCAATTAAAAGTATATTATTTCTAAGTCTTCACTGCCATCTCGCTTACATTACCATATTTGGGGTACATGTCACCTTCTCTTGGATGGTGAGTGAACTCTCTCGCAGCCGGGTGGGCCTATACTCCTCCACCTTCATGACCTCACAGCAGCTAGCAGGCTGCAAGTAGTACTGCTGAGAAAGTCTGTCATGAAACTCCCATTCAAGTATTCTGCAAATATTTGCTTTCTACTATGTACCAGGCCCTGTGCTAGATGCCAGGGCCACAATCCTTCAGTAAAAACAGAAATGGCCCCTGCCCTTGTGAAGCTTACAGTTTAGTCAGAGTCTACTTTAATCAAAGTCTCAAACGTAAATATAAAATTGCAAGTGTAACAAGTATAATGAAGTGGGGAGAAGAACTGCCAACACAGTCTGGATCTGACCTAATTCAGAGGAGTGGGACTTCCTCACAGTTCCTGAAATGAAGGGGCAAGCACATAAAGAGGACAGGCAGAATGATCGGGGCAGGCACGACGACGATGCATGACGGCCAAGCAGCTATGAAAACAGAGCAAGGTAAAAAGAGACAGGAAGACCAGGGGAGGCTGGAAAGCAGGGCAAGTCAAGTGGAAGCCATGCACAAGTGTTCTACCTTCATCCTAACACCTAATCCCAACCTAAAGAACTTTTGCAGGTTCTGGTCAAGGACAGCTGTGCGGTGAGAGCTGGATGGGCAGGGCCACTGCAGAGGTCCAGGAGAGGGGCGAAGAGCCTGAGCTGGGTGCTAGAGATGAAGCGGAGGGGAAGGGAGTGGCTGGCTGGAGAAATACTCAGGACATGACAGGACTGTCACAGACTGTAGTCTGTGACAAGACAGAGGCGTCTGCAAGGCAACAGTCCACAAAGAATGGTTCTAAAGTATTTGAAATAGCCCTAATGGGTCAAATACTAACGTAATGCTATTTTCATGATCCAATCCTCAGTACAAAGAAGTTTATTTAAAAGAAAAGTTAATTCGAGACCTGTCAAGAAGAAGCATAAATTAAATTAGCAGATCTAAATCAAAATTTTCCTAAATTGAAACCGTTCAGAACACATGGTCATACATTTCTCACTCTACCTTATACATTATGTATGTCTCTTCCTGCTACCGAAGCAACAAGCTGTAATGCAATCCTTGCACAAATGGAGAATTTTTTGTCGGGAAACTAGGTGTGATAGGAGATTGGCAGAGTCTTTCATTATTCTCTGTATTCTAGTAGGACTCCAGCAACAAAACTGAAAGGACGCCCAGGAATAGGATCGAGCTGCAGAATGAGCATTAGCCTGTCTCAGGAGCAATGCTGGTGGCCGTGGGTGAGGGGCTGTGCAGCCCGGGCCAGGGCTAACACGGGCTTGAGGTCGCTATTTGCTGCTCTATCCCTAGCTGCACACTCCGAATTAGCCCATCACCGTGACGCTCAGCCCAGGAGGACTTCTCAGTTTCACACTTCCTTTCCAATCAGCTGCTTAAGGAGTCAAATTTTGAGAAGCAAATACAAGATTGCTGTTTTGGGTAAAGTACTTTAATATTTTTATAAAAGTCTTTTTTTTTTTTAAGATTTTATTTGTCAGAGAGAGAGAGAAAGAGAGAGAGAGAGATCACAAATAGGCCGAGAGGCAGGCAGAGGCAGAGGGAGAAGCAGGTTCCCTGCCGAGCAAGGAGCCCGATGTGGGACTAGATCCCAAGACGCCGGGACCATGACCTGAGCCAAAGGCAGCCGCTTAACCAACTGAGCCACCCAGGCGTCCCTATAAAAGTCTTTTTGACTAAAGGTGAGCTCAAGAATCTGCACTTTCATGTAGTCTAAAAAGGATTGATCAGGAAAAAAAGGAAAGAATCAGAATTGAGACAAAAATTAAGGGGGGAAAAAACGCTGTAAGAAAGGCAGTCCCAGAAGTTCTGTCACTTAAGTGAATTTCTGTCAAGTTTCTTTCCACCACCTCAAAACTCTCCTGGGTTTAGAGACAAGAGCCTGGGTTTCTTTCCCAGCTTTAATGCCAAGAGCTGAGTGACACTGGGCAAGTTATCACTTTGTCGGGCCTTATTTTCCTCACCTTCGCAGGACTTAGATAACATCTGTACAAGAATACCTTGCTCATAGTAGGCTCTCAATAAATTTTAGCCAAATGAGAATTAAACACTTAAGATAAGAATGATACTGAACAAATCACTCCAGCTTCAACCTAACAACAGACTGAACTGAAATCACAATGGTCCATGAAGGGAACCTGCACGTCCTTGCCTAGGGCCCTCAGAAACATTTTTCTGAGTCCTAGGAGAGTGAGGGTCTTAGCTTTCATTTTTCACACTAGGCACAGGTTGGTTCCCTAAAGTGGTTTCACCAACATCTTCATAAATTTGTACTCTGTGTCTGACAGTGAAATACAGAGATAATCAAGACACGATCCTCCCAGGTTAGAAAATTCTCTGTTTGAATAGAAACAGCTATTGAATTTATGCCTAAAAACCCCACAGATCATTGCTAATGATGCATACACATCACTCAATCTTACAAAAATCTCAGGCAATGCAATTTTCTTAACACAGTACACTTACTTTTCTTAATGACATGGATCTAATAGCTTTAAATGATTTCCTTATATTAAGATATGAAATATTTACCACTAATTTATGTGTATCGGTTACAAGGACTTCCTTTAATAGTAAAAATATGTCGATAAGATGAAATAAAAGCAAAAGCTGTTAAACTAGTGTGAATACTCCTTTGCATTATGTTCACTTCATAGAAAATTCTCCTAAAAATTAATTTTCCCAGATTGAATCATGTAACTTATTATTCCATAGAGAAATAGCTGTGTCTCTCACACTAATAACAAATGTATCCTTTTACATTAACTTTTCTCACCTCCACCTTATTGAAACCTGGCAGAGTAACAAAAAAAAATCAAACTATACTAGAAAAATTAGTGCACAGGATACAACTAAGCTGCAAAACCAGAATTCAAAACTTTAAGAAGAAAGCATAAGACTTTTTACCTTCCTGGGGCTGATAAAACTAGTATCTGAAAAATGAAAGTATTAAAAGAAGACCTCACTATTTTAAAACTGTGATCAATAGAAAGAAAAGACATGACTTTGATCACTGTGTTTTAGAGAAGTAATCCAAGTGCAAATTTTATTCCTGGGGCTCTCTGCCACCCACAGGACACCTGTCAATCTTGGCAATAGCCTTTAGCTATCCATATAGAGACTCAGCATGTCCTTCCCTTGACCAAATTAGGCTAACCTCATCTGCATTGACATCAGTGTCTATAATTTTGGATTCTCATGTACAGAAATAGCCTATCCCAGAGTTCTTTATACAAATGTTGTGTCTGTGGAAAACTATAACCAATTTTATAATAGAAAAACGTGAACACTATAGTTAAAGCCCTCCAATTGTACTTTTATCATTTTGAATTCCAGCCAATTTTAATATCAAGCCATAAAGCAAAGCAGGGTTTTTGGTTCATTTTTTTTCATTAAAATCCACATATTGGGGCTTCTTATTCTTCAAATAGTATGAGTTTCAAGAGATATGGAACTGACAAAAAAATAAACTTTGATAACAACAAATATTTTAAAACTATGGTAACATGGGAATTTTACCTGTCAATCAATACCTTTCTGTCATACTGATTTAGAGCTCTGAATTAAGTTTTTTGTTATATAGTATCACAGTAGCTGATGACAGCAGGCATATGGTTAGTCCTGGTATGAAAGAAAGAGTAAAAACACTTTGATACTTTACAAAGCTTCAAGTCTGTTTAGACTTAAGTCTAACAATAGTCTATTAGATAGTCTTTTATAGACAACTACCTCATGACATTAAAAGAACTTAGAGATTTGCTTATTGAACAACTGTTCTTAATATATTAAAAATTACAAAAAAATGGAAGTAGTCACAATTTTTAGAAGGAAAAAATAGTAATATAGATCTGCAGAATGGGAACTTAAAAAAAGAGCATTCAGGGGCGCCTGGGTGGCTCAGTGGGTTAAAGCCTCTGCCTTCGGCTCAGGTCATGATCCCAGGATCCTGGGATCGAGCCCCACATCGGGCTCTGCTCAGCAGGGAGCCTGCTTCCACCTCTCTCTCTCTCTCTGCCTGCCTCTCTGCCTACTTGTGATCGCTGTCTGTCAAATAAATAAATAAAATCTTAAAAAAAAAAAAAAGGAGCATTCAGTGTGCATGCTGTAAGTGTAAGGCTACTAGTATGTTATTAGACCAGGAGAATGTCACAAAGATGGGACACCTTAATTTTAGCAAAGCTGCACACAAAGTCTCTGGTGGCAACCTTAAACAAAACAGAACAATGTGAGTCCCATACTACAGTTAGGCAGACTCCAAGCTGGCTAAACGAACATACCCAGAAATTAAGTGCTTGATACCAAACAAGTGGAAGAATTCTAGAGGTAACTAACAGAACTCTGCATCTGAACTTGTCTTGTTTCACAGTTTATTCACTGGGATGGGGTGCAGATCAGACAAATGCATATCAAATCTGCATATAAAATGCAAAGGATAAACCAGCATGCTTAATTACAAATAACTTAAAAAAAGGTCAGGATATTTAATCTCTAAATTAATAAGAGACAGTAATTAAAGGCACTGAAAGTCAGCTAAGTATCCAGATCAAGGATGTTCCACTATTCTCAATACAGTACACATTTTAAAGACTCAGTTCAATTCTGAAAACACACTGGAAGATGCATATATACATGGCATTTTAAAATACAGATAAGAATAATATACAGGCACGCCTGGGTGGCTCAGTGGGTTAAGCCTCTGCCTTCGGCTCAGGTCATGGTCCCAGGGTCCTGGGATCAAGCCCCGCATCGGGCTCTCTGCTTAGCGGGGAGCCTGCTTCCCCCTCTCTCTCCCTGCCTGCCTCTCTGCCTACCTGTGATCTTTATCTGTCAAATAAATAAATAAAATCTTAAAAAAAAAAGAATAATATACACAAGGAATAATAGTATTATGAACTGAGATGCTTTAGGCAGAGAAATAAAGAGAGACAGGTGTTAAAGAGCTATGAGATAAAATAATCTAAAGGGGTTTAGTTTTACTCTACAAAATTATAGAAGGTGAAATAAGACCAACGCGCAGTAAGTTTGCAGAAAATAGATCTTGACTCAATATTACTATCTAAGAACTTTCTACAACTTAAGCTATGTAAATTGAAAAGAGGTGCTTTAAATGCCTCTGTCAAGGAGGCTGTGGGACAGGCTGGAACAACCAATCTTCAAGTTCTCTGCCAATTCCAAACTTCCACAGTACTCTAACTGAATCAGAGACAGGAATTCAGGGAGGCTAAGGCACTTGAAATTTGTAAGGTAGAGTACCAGAGAAAAAATGTGTGAAGGAAATGGGCTCCAAAAGGCTGAAAGTGTGTCTCCTTGAGTCTTTGGCTAAATATTAAGTTAGTTATGTATAGTATAAGATTCCATGAGGCCAGAACGACCAGGGTAAGAACTACTACAGGGGAGCTGGGAGACATGAGTCCCACCCAAACGTGCACTGTAAAAAGCACTCACGAAATACCTGGGACATTCCAGAGAGACCCCAGAAATGCCATACCTTAGGAGAAGGGCAAAACTAGCCCATCAATGCAGAAAATTCTATTAAACAATACTGGTCTAGAGCCACACTAACAAAGCTCATAATATGCCAAAAAGGATCAGGCTGATCAGAAAGTAACTAAATTACCTGCCAGATCAAAATTTAACACTCTTTTAAGAATGACAAAAAAAAAAAAATTACAAATTAAGAGAATAAACAAGAAAAGGTAACCCGATCCAAGGGGTAAAAACAGTTAATAAAAACAAACCTGGAAATGATCAAGATGATGGAATTAGTAGAAAAGAACTTCTAAAATCCTATTTTAATATATCCAAAGATTTAAAGGAAAACATACACACAATGAAAAAAGAAATTAAAACTTTTTTAAAAAATGGATTACTTATAACTGATAAATACAGTATCCAAATTGCAAAATTCACAGTTGAGCTTAAAAGCAGAGTAAACAACACTGTAGAAAAAGAGATCAGTGGGAATTACAAACATCTTCCAAATTTGATAGAGAACTATTAATCCAGATGTCAAAGCTCAATGAACTTCAAATAAGAAAAACACAAAACCACAAGATACATGATAATAAAGTTGCTGAAAATCAACTGATACCAAAAACACAATAAATGTAATCCAACATATTAAAAGAATTAAAAACATCAATTATTTCAATTGACAAAGAAAAAACATTTAACAAAATTCAATGCCAATTATGATAAACACTCTTACTAAAATAGGAATCAATGAAAACTTCCTCACCCAATAAAGAATATCTATGAAAAATCTACAGCCATTCTCACACTTAGCAACGGAAAACAATGTTTTTGCTCTAACATCATGAACAAGGCAAGGATGTCTGTTTTACTACTTTAACATAGTATTAAAAACCAATGCGTTAAGGCAAGAGAAAGAAACATAAGGCATACAAATTGGAAAGGAAGAAGAAAATCTATCTTTATTTGCAGGACAGCTTATTTATGCAGAAAATCCTTAAGACTCTACAAAAAAACTACTATAACTAGTATTTACCAAGGTCACAAGACCAATATACAAAATCAATTGTATTTCCATATATTAATGAAAAATGTTTAGAACATGAAATTTTAAAAAATATTTCCAATAGCATCTACAAACATGAACTACTAAGGGAAAAACGTAACAGAATGCATGCAACGAAATTTGTACAGTGAAAACTATAAAACATTTTTGAGAGAAATTAAAGAACTAGATAAATGGAGAAATATACTATGTTGTTACGGAAGTGAACTGTGTTCCCACAAGAGATATGCTGAACTCCTAACCCTGGATACCTGTGAATGTGACCTTATTTGGAAATAGGTTCTCTGTACATGTAATTAAGATGAGGGCATACTGAGTTAGAGTAAGTTCTGAATCCAGTATAACTGGTGTTCTTATAAGAAGAGAGAAATTTAGGGACACCTGGGTGGCTCAGTGGGTTAAGCCTCTGCCTTCGGCTCTGGTCATGATCTCAGGGTCCTGGGATTGAGCCCCGCATCAGGCTCTCTGCTCAGCAGGGAGCCTGCTTCCTCCTCTCTCTCTGCCTGCCTCTCTGCCTACTTAAGATCTCTGTCAAATAAATAAATAAAAATCTTAAAAAAAAAAAAAGAGAGAAATTTGGACACAGACATACAACCACACAGAGGAGAAAACCATACAAAGATGGAGACTGGAGTAATGCATCTACAAGACAAGGAATGCCAAGGACTGCCAGCAATATCAGAAGTTAGGTGGGGAAGAGATACTCCCCTAAAGCCCTAGAGACAGCTTGGTCGTGCCAACACTTTAACCTCAGACTTCTAGCTTCCAGAACTGTGAGATAATCATTTTCAATCATCTTAAACCACACACTTTGTGATACTCTGTGATGGCAGCCCTAGGAAACTAATACAAAACCTGTGGTGCCCACGGAGAATGACTTTATCTCAGGGATTTGTGAAAGATGCAAATTCAAGGTGCATCAAGGGTTTCATAAAAGCCTTGAAAGAGAAGTGAGCAAAAGAGGGAGCGATTTGGTAGCAATCCTCTATTAATCTAGACCATAGAGTAAAATTACCAAATGAGAGAAGACAAGATGGTTAAAACCAAATCTTAAGGCTCTCAAGCAGGGGAAGCCTGCGAAGGCAAAAGGCCAAAATTTACAAATGGTAACATTCAGATTAAATAGCAGCCCCCCATTCTGTTTTTTTTTTTTACCCCCCCTTTCACACATATATGCAAATAACATTCCCTCTATACCTCAGTAATATTAAAGCCAGTAAGAAACAGCTTTGATAAAGAACAAAAAGCAAGTGAGAAGAAAGCTCAACAAAACTCAAATCAAATTCCCTTTTAGGGCTTAAAGTTTCTTACAGACTTAGGCTAGAGAAAGAATTTTGGGTTCAGCTCTCCCTAATCTAGGCTCCTTCATCTTCACAGAAGATGAAAGCAAGGCACAGCAGCTAATATTGAAACTTCTTCCATCCAGTTCTGTAACTGACACTGATTTGAAAGAAGCTGTTGAGATAAATAGTGGCTAACCAAGACAAAAACCCATGTTCCTATTATATTATTGACTAGGTGGAGTGAATGAATCTCTTGTCAAAGTCTCTTAGATCACTTTCATTTCCAATGGCGGACTAGTTCAAAGAAATGCTCCTACCACTGAAAACCGAAAATAGTGGAAAATGCAGAAAATATCTACTGAAATGAGTCCAAAAACTGGTAAGAATATAAGGAAAACTCAGGCAAAAACTACTTAAAAGCAGGAATGCACAAAGATAAGCAGAGTACTAAAGCTGGCTTTCATTTCAAGGTCAAAGGAGAGGGTAGAGGGGTGCAGCTGAGCTTTGGATTTTTCGCAGACACATGGGTATATGGAACAAAAAACACCAAAGTCCAGGGTCTGGCCAAAGTACAGAGCATGTCCTAGTACTTTTAACTAATGGAATATACAATGGGCAACAATTACATTCTATGTTCATTTAAAAAAAATAGCTTGAATCAAATCATATGCAGTTTGACAACCACCATCCGCTAGGAAAACGTAACAAATTTATGTAGGCTGGCAAAAGACTGCCATATTTTGGATTTCCTACAATTCTGAACTTGACTGCAAAGGCAGTTAAGATTAACTAATGCTACCTCAAGAAGCTCTAACTAGAACAACATATAAAAGCAGTTTATTGAGGTTCAGAGAAAAGAGTTACTTTCTCTTAAATTAACACCAATTGTTTACATTTAATAAAATGAAAAGGAAGCCTTCTGTACTTAGCACATGTAATTATAATGCTTTGTTTAAAATAGAATAGACAAAGATTTAAAAAGACAAAAATAACTTTTAATTTGCATTGAAGTACATATTCTTATTCAAAAGAAATGCATTTATAATCAGCATTCCACAAAGAAATTTAAAATCTAACTTGTATCACCTAACATCAACAAAACTCTCACTAAAACATCTTTTCTTCATAGAGACATAAAGTAGAATAGAGGTTACCACAGCTGGGGAAAGAGGGGAGGAAATTACTGTTTTATGGGCAAATAGTCTTTGTGTGGCATGATGAAAAAGTTGGGAAATAGATACTGGTGGTGGTTGTAGAATACTGTGAGTATACTTAATGCCACTGAATTGTGCTTCCCAAAATGGTTAAAATGGCAAATTCTAGGTTAGGTACAGTTTAGCATGATAAAAAAAAAATACATACAAAAAACTATTTTCATCTAATTTTCCTTAAAGTTTGGAATTCTCTTAAGTCTAAAATGCATGTAAATAAGTATCCTCTAAAAATTGGACTAGGAAAGCAGAGGCTTTGGGTTATGTAATCATAGATTCAAATCTGAGGTAGATTCAAATCTACCCTTCCTAACCACAGACTCTTGATACATGTTACATTCTAAAAGCCTCAGATTCCTCCACCTGGAAAATGGGAAAGTACTTGCACACAAAGTTTTAGTAAGGATTACAGCAGACAGCTACAGTATGCATGAAGATAATCCAGGAACTTCACACCAAGGGATTTTTATTCAGTTCTCCTCTTCATATGAAGAGTTATTAACTAAAATATACAAACCTTTAAAAATCACCTAACACCCTTTAAGCAGTGCTTGATAGTATATTCAAGCATACGAAACTTGATTCAAATTCTTTAAAATGGCTTTTCCCTCTCTGTTTATCAACCAGCTCTTACTTTTTTAAAAAAGATTTATTTATTTAAGAGAGAGAGAGAGAATGAATGTGGTGGGGAGGGGTGGAGGGAGAGAAACTCAAGCAGACTCCCCACTGAATGTAGTGCCTGAAGTGGGCCTCAATCCCAGGACCCTGAGATGATGACCTGACCAAAAATCACGAGCTGGACACCCACCTGATCGAGTCACTCAGGCTCCCCTGAACCCAGCTCTTATCTAAATTGCCAGTTTCTCTAAGTTACAATATGAGGCAGTCAGGAGTATTAAAAAAAACAAAACAAACAACTTATTGTTAAGTAAAAGAAATCTGACTATAAATACTCTCCTTTTCAATTTTTTGCCAGCTGCCACCCAATGGTAATAGTCCATTTACAGTCATCCCCATCAACAACAGGCATGCACTTAACAATATTAAACCAGTCAGGAATTTGCCCAAAGTAGTGTACAGTCTAGATCACAATTTTACTCTTTTAGGAAAAGAGACATGGCTGGCATAGGTGGTGTTTAATCTTCTTAAGTATCAAATACTTTGCATACCCCCACATGATACAAGTTAATCTTCTCATACCCTGAATTGCATTTTTTTTAATCTGCATATTATGATGTCTGACAATCTTAAGAAACCATTCTAGCTGGGAAGAGACTGCCTGTCCCAGAGCTAGCCAATGCTTGGGAGACAGCAAAGAGCCCAGCCAGGAGCTTGTCCTTGATGTGCAAACTAATTCAGAGCCAGACCTTCTCCATCAGATCATTTTCCCCAAAGGCCTTAATCACCCAGAGCTAGGTACTAGGCATCTAGAACCACTCCAGCCCAAAGCACACCAAAGGTATTTAAATCTGCCAACCATAAATCATTCACTCTGCCCTGCCTTTCCCTGGGAACCCTCAACTAAGACTGTGGCTCTAATGTTCTCCTTTCATTCTGGTCTTCTGCCTGCTGATCACCTGGTGCTTTCCCTGTGGCCCTGCAGTGTGTGCTCTGTCTCCTGTCTGAGTATAATAAACTTTGTTTTTCCTCAAGCCTTTCCTGTGTCTCTTCTTGTGGCTGCACCTATCAGCAAAGAATACAAAACACATCCACTGATTGAGAAAATACAAAACATTATTTTGAGTTCAGTAGTTATGTTTAAATAATTTTACTTAATCACAACAGTATCTACTTATATTTGAAACACACTAGTACTATATGTTTGGGATTTATATTTTTAAGTTAACTATTTCAAATACATATTCAAATAATATTTCAATACATGTGGACTCATGAATCCCTTGCTAAATTCCCAGATTCTCCTGGGATTTGCCATTATCATTTGGGAACCACTGGCCAGAGGATGATAAGGCAAGGTGTGTGTGTATGTGCACGACACTGCTCCCCCACCCCAATCCGCCCCATATCCCCACCTCTGACACACACTTCTGGAAGAGATATGCCCATTCAGTATATCATCATCTCTCTTTTAAAAAGCTGATATAAGAAAAAAAAAGTGTTGAAAGGGGACACACCAAAAAGCATAGAATAACTAACCCTCTCACCAAACTGTACACACAGCACTTTATCATACATCTTTCCTTACCTCATAGCATGTTGTATTACCAAGAAGATATAGAAAACCACTTAAATTTGTCTTTTATGGCACAAATTTAACCTTTTTTAAAAAAAATCTCATTTCCCTCTATACATATCCTAATTCCAACCAATTAATCAAGATTTCCTACACACAGTCTAGACATTACTGCTGCCATACTTGTACACTCATTTCCTCAATATAGACTGGATTTCCTATTAGGAAAGTCATGTCCCTATTAACACCTCCAACACATATTTGTAGAAAGACAAAAATGAAACCCAGTCATTTTTGGCTATAACAATGGCTTATTTCAAGATTTACTGGAAAACTTAAAAAAACTAAAATGGGTAATTTGATATAGTTGAAGATTTTAGTTCATTCCATGAACAATTAAGAACCAGTTAAGTGTAATACAGGCAGTTACAACAAATGAATAAAATAAATTTAAAGAGCCTCTTGTTTAGAACCTAGAATATAGACTGGTAGCATAGGAATTTTGTTAATTTGAGCAAATATTTCAAGTACAGTTGATTTTTAATATTTTATTTACTTATTTGAGAGAGGGAGAGGGAGAGTATACAAGCAGGGGTAGCAGCAGGCAGAGGGAGAGAGAGAAGTAGGCTGCTTACTGAGCACGGAGCCCGATGTGGGGCTCGATCCTAGGACCCTGAGATCATGACCTGAGTGGAAGGCAGACACTTAACCTACTCAGCCACATAGGTGTCCCTGAAGTATAGCTGATTTTTAAATGATGACTCTTGTTCACTGAAAAGTCTGTAAAGTTTCAAGTACAAAACAATTTCCAAAATTAGGTGAACATTTAACTAGTAGACAGCTATCACCCTATACATAAAAAATTTTTTATTATTATACTTTACAACTTTTTAAGTCTTTCTTACATTATTATTTGAATGTAAATTGATACAATCTTTCTGGAAAGTAATTTGGCAATGTATATCAAGATTGAAACTAAATCTAATGTTTTAACCAGCCATACCTCTTCCAGGAATTAATCTTAAGAAAATTATCATGAATAAGCATGAAGATTTAGCTACAAAGATTTTCATCACAGCATTGCTTATAATGAAAAACTGAAACTTCTAAATATCTGACAGTAAGAGACTGATTAGCTCATTATAAAAATAGAAATACAGAATATTTAAATCATTCAAAATGACTGCCATAAAACATACATACTCAAACTGTTTTGAAACTGCCTATAACTCTTGGATACTTTTAACTATCTAAAATCTGTAGTAGTAATGCACATATTTAATATGTAAGTGCATAGAGGCAGAAATGGAAGACTAGTTTTCAGGGGCTAGGGAAGGAGCGCGTGATGAGTGATTGTTAACAGGTAGTTTTAGGTGATCAAAGTGTTCTAAAATTAGATAGTAGTGAAGGTGTGCAATATTGCACAACTTTGAATAAAAACCACTGTACATCCTAGAAGAGTGAATTTGAAAGGTACATGAATTATTTCTCAAAAAAATGTACATATTCAAATATTTTTAAAAAAATTTTTTTAAGATTTATGTATTTGAGGATAGCGAGAGACAGCATAGGCCAGGAGAAGCAGGCTCCCCGCTGAGCAGGGAGCCTGACGTGGGGCTCAATCCCAGGGCCCTTGGATCATGAACTGAGCCAAAGGCAGACACTTAACTGAATGAGCCACCCAGGCACCCCTCAAACATTTAAAAATCTTAACTGTTACATATGTTATATATTAAAGTATATATAAATTATAAATACAGATAGATATACTTTACACAAATCTTAAAGTAGGCCATCCATTGGCATCTCTGTGCATGTATCTGAATGTTTTATATGTGTGTTACTCATGAGCAAAGTTGGTCTCTGAATGGACCTTCTATTTTCATTTAGGACTGTGCGTGATTCCTCATGTAAAATTATGCTCTGCCAAAGCAACTGAACTCCTCAAACAAATGCAAGGCAAAGCTCACATGCATCTGTTCACATATTTCACTATAACAAAGCGGTTTTATACTAACAGATGAACATGCAAGAGCACCATTGGGATTGTATGATTTTAAATGCTTATTGCAACTTTGGCATACTTCTCAAACTTTTATATTCATGACAAATAAAATGGATGGAATTTTAGATATTACTGACTCCACAGTGAAACCAAAATTTCTGACTTTTTCCTTCAAACTTCCGGGTCACTATAAGTATTCTGAAACCATGAGGGACGCTTTAAATACTAATTAACATTTTAAAAACAGATTTCTTGAGATACAGTGCACAAACCATACAATTCACCCATTTAAATACACAGTACAATGGTTTTCAGTATACTTAGATAGGTGCAAACATCACCACTGTTAATTTTAGAATATTTCATCAACCCAAAGGAAACCTCATACTCATAAGCAGTTATTCTCCATTCCCCCTCCCTCCCCTCCAGTCCCTGGCAAACACCGATCTGCTTTTTGTCCTTATTCCCATAAGGACATTCTGGGTATTTCATATAAATGGAATCATACATCGTCACCTTTTGTGTCTGGCTTATTTCACCTCAAAAAAGTTTTCTAGGTTCATCCAAGTTGTAACAAGTATTAGAAATTCATTCCTTTTTATGGTTGAATAACATTCCACTGTATGGATATACCACATTTCGTTTATTCATGTGATGGACATTTGGGTTATTTCTACTTTTTGGCTATTTGAAAAACACTCCTATAAACACTCAAGTATAAGTATTTGTGTGGACCTCTTTCCATTTCCCTTAGAAGTGAAATTGCTGTGTCATTTGGTAACTCTATGTTTAGCATTTTGAGGAACTGCCAAAATGTTTTCCAAAGTGGCTGCACCATTTTACATTCCAAACAGCAGCGTGTGAGGGTTCTGATTTCTCCACATCCTTGCCAGCACTTATTATCTTTTATTCTAGCTGTCTCTCATTGTGGTTTTGATTTGCATTTCCCTGATGCAAATGATGTGGGAAGCATCTCTTCATGTGCTTATCAGTCATTTATTATCTTTTTTGAGAAATGCCTATTCAGATCCTTGGCCCATTTTTTAAATTGAGTTGTCTTTTTTACTATTGAATCGTAAGAGTTCCTTATACACTCTAGATGTAAGTCCCTTATTATATGTTTGCAATGATTTTTCTCCCATTTTGTGGCCTTTTTACCTTCTTGATAGTGTCCTCTAAAGCACAAGTGTTTAATTTTGATGAAGTCTAACACCTCTATTTTTTCTTTTGTTGCTCATGCTTTTGGTGTCGTATTTAAAAATCCTTTGCCAAATCCAAGGTCATAAAAATTTACCCTATGTTTTCTTCTAAGAGTTTTATAGTTTAGTTCTTAAAATTAGTTCTGGATCCATTTTAAGTCATAAGGATCAACTTCATCCTTTTCCCTGTGGCTACTCAATTGTTCTACCACAATTACTGAAAGAGCTATTTATTTCCCCATGGAATTGTCTTGGCACTCTTCCCAAAAATCAGTTGACCATGGGTTTATTTCTCCACTCTCAATTCTATTTCACTGATCCCTGGGTCTCCAAGGTAAGTATTTAAGTTAAGGACTATAAGTGCCAGTATCATACTGTTTGGATCACTGTGGCTTTGTAGTAAGTTTTAAAATCAGAGACTATGGGTCCTTTTACTTTGTTCTTTAAGATTGTTTTGGGGTCCCTTGCAATTCCACATAAATGTTATTTTTTTAAGATTTTATTTATTTTTGCAAGAGAGAGAGGGAGCATGAGAACAATGGAGGCAGGGGAGACCAGAGGGAGCAGAGGAAGCAGCAGACTCCTGCTAAGTAGGAAGCCCCATGCGGGAACTGATCCCAGGACTACCTGAGCCAAAGGCAAGCACTTAACTGACTGAGTGACCCAAGCATCCCACATATAAATTTTCAAATTAGCTTTTCAACTTCTTCAGAGAAGTCAGCGGGGATTCTAAAGAAGACTGTGCTGAATCTGAAGATCAATCTGAGGAGTACTGCCACCTTAATAATAATGGGTCTTTTAATCTATGAACACGGGGTACTTTTCCACTTATGTGGATCTTCAAGTTCTTTAAATAATCTTTTCTGGTTTTCAGAGAGTAAGTTTTGTACTGCTTTGGTTAAATTTATTTCTAGGCATTTTATTCTTTTTAATGTTATTGTAAATGGAATTGTTCTAAGTTCACTTTTGGGTTACTCATCTCAAGTGTAAAGAAATATAACTGATTTCTTTCCCCCAAACACACATGATTGATTTTTGTATATTGATCTTGTATCCTGCAACACTGAACTCATTTATTAGTTCTAATAATTCTTTAGTAGATTCCCTCATTATTTTCTATATAGATCATGTCATCTTTGAGTAGGATTTTACTACTTCTTTTCCAATTTGGATGTCTTTTCTTTTTCTTGCCTAATTGATCTGGTTAGAACCTCTAGCACAATGTTGAACAGAAGTAGCATGAGTGGATATCCTTGTCTTGTTCCAGATGTTATAAGCGAAAGCAACCAGTCTTTTATCATCATGTATGATATTAGCTGTGGGTTTTTCATAGATGCCTTTTGATCAGGTTAAGGAAATGCACCTCTACTCCTAGGTTTGAGTGTTTTGTTATGAAAGGATGTTGGATTTTTGCCAAGTGCTTTTTTTTGCATCTATTTATACAATCATTTGGCTTTTATTATTCTACTGAAATGGTGCATTACAATAATTTATAATAATTTCTGGATGCTAAGCCAACCTTGAATTCCTGAGATGAATCCTACTTGGTCATGGTATATAATTCTCTTTTATGTTGCTATTTTCAGTTAGTATTTTGTTTAGGATTTTTGTGTCCATATTCATAATAGATATTGGTCTGTAGTCTCCTTGTGATTTTTTTTTGTTGGGTTTTGTTATATTGGACTCATAGAAATAGGTGGGAAGAATACGGTAAACATTTGCAACTTTTCTGAATAAATGAAAAACTTACCACACAATCAGAATAGAAACATAAATATTGAAGCTGATAATACAACTGGAAGTGACATCCCCAACACCAGTGCAGCAGATCCTGTTGGTTATACAACCAGTACCCACCTTCTTCTTCTCCCTAAAAGGATCAACATTTTGTTCAGATGTCTAGCAGCCATGTGCTTCAGGGGAGTGCGGCTACAGCTTCAGACCTGAAGAGTGGACCCTGACTGGTCCAAACAATTCGTAATGGTTCCATCTTGCTTGCCAGAGGCTAGTTTTTTTTTTTTTTTTTTTATTTGACAGAGAGAGATCACAAGTAGACAGAGAGGCAGGCAGAAAGAGAGAAGGAAGCAGGCTCCCTGCTGAGCAGAGAGCCCCATGCGGGACTCGATCCCAGGACCCCGAGACCACCACCTGAGCCGAAGGCAGCAGCTTAACCCACTGAGCCACCCAGGCGCCCTGCCAGAGGCTACTTTGAAAATGGCAATGTGATACAATCAGGTGTGATGGAAACTCTGCTAAAGAGCCCCATGGACTATTTTGTTGTTGTTGTTGTTTGTTTTTTGGGTTTTTTGTTTTTGTTTTTCTTTTTTTTTTGCACTTAAAATGATACAAAAGGAAAGAGACAGCCCTCTCTTCCCCTGGAAGTTGTCATGTCTGGATACATGGAACTGTATCACTTTGCAACTATGACAAAATCTGCCGTGAGGACAACTCCGACACACTGAAGACAGCAAAACAGAAAGAACACAGGTCAGTGACGATGCTGCTGAGCTGCCGAATTAACCAAATCTGGAACCACCCAACCTTACTGTAAATATACTGCAGAAATCGGCAAGCGCCACAAATCAGGTAGGTTTTTCCTTCAGAGATCCAAAGGAATCTTGTCCTTATAGAAATGTATTCTCTGGATAGTTTCTATAAATGGAATCATTACACTAAGTGATCTTTTGTGTCTGGCTTATTTCAGTTAGCATAACATTTTCTAGGTTCATCCAAGTTGTAGGTAATAAGCATTTACTAGAAAACCACTGGATACAACCCTATTTCAAATTTTTTTGTTCATCAAATCATTTTTATTCCCATAGTAAAGTTGTAAATTAGCAATATAAAAATTTTACCAATAAAACACTGCATTAATTTGGGTTTCTAATAAGACTTTATTTAGAAAAAAGTCTCTAGTATTTGAAATACTGCTATATTTCATAATATGAAAAATTACTATAAGTTTAAAAATCTGATTATAAAACATTATGCACAGCAAGAGGCAGAGAAAAAGAATACATTTAGATAGATACTAGAATTGTTGGGCTCAACACCAATATGTTCACACTGTTATCTCTGGTGGTAGGATTACAGAGGATTTTGATATTTTTGCCTGTTTTTTTTTCCCCTAAATTTTCCTTCATAAATATGTATTAACTTAGTAATAAAGAAAAATGTAATTCATTCTTTTAAAAGGAAAAATTTCAGTATTTTTTAATTCATGAGTAAATGAAGACACGCTATTTTTTCTTCCATTTTTGTCTGGGAAGAGCCTATATAAACCTTGTGCGTAGTTTTTAAATTGGGTGATTGTGACATGTATAGTATTAAGCTATACATGTTCTCTGACCCCCTCAAAAAGAAGTTGTAGGCTTAAATTGAATTATAATATGCATTATAAGAAGAGTGCTACATTGTTCACACAATCACTTTGGAAATAAGATCTGAGCCAAGGTCTCTCCTATTTTGAAATATGCACGTGATCGGATTTCACTGACTCTACTCCTAAAGGTAATGAAGCAAAGGAGCATTGACCAGGTGTCACAAGATTTATTTTCTAGGTCTAGAGATAAACCTGATTAGCCATGTGACCTCTGGCAAGCAGAAATCTCTCTGAATCTAAACCTTATCTGTTAAATGGGGCAAAGACCTACCCATTTCTCCTCATAGGATGAGGAGAAGTAGATGAAAGATCAAGTGAAAGATGGTATTGTACGTCACCAAAGCATTACATACACATCTTAAGTCTGGTAACAGTTGTACTTTGTACCACACTGATAAAAAGTCAGCCTTACAATCAGCAAGGTATGATGCCAGTTTCCCTGGTAACAAGTTAACTACCACACTGCTTTAAAGATATTTGCGTATGTGTGTAAAATCTCTTTTCTTTGCTGCTTTACTGTTTTTAACTTGCCTCTAAAAATATTGGAATGATGTAAACAAAGCACTGGTACCACAACATGACACTGGATGGAGAGAGAAAACTATAGATCATTTTTAGTAAGAAATACTGTTGCAAAGATCCTAACCATGATACTAGCAGATAGACTCCTAAAAATAATACAGTTCAACCAAGTAAGAATTATTCCAGAAATATAAGGGTAAGTTAATATTAGTCTACCTATTAAGATAATTTACTAAATTAGTAGACTGAAGGTGAAAAATTTTAAGCATCTCAATAGATGCGCAAAAATGTATTTGAATAATATAACCATTCCCAAATAAATACTCCAAATGAATAAAAAAAAGCAAAATTACTATTTGAAAGTGATGCACTGCCTGCTGATGATCATGAAATAAGGTATTGAAAAACTGTTGGAAACAGTATGAAAATTCAGTATACAGCTATTATAAAATTAACTACGAAAATCAATAGTTTGCTTATATCCAATTAGGTAGAAAACATAATGAGAGAAAAGATTCCATTTATAACTGCAACTGAGTAAAAGTAAACCTGGGTACAAAAATCAATACTTTGCTTATATCCAATTAGGTAGAAAACATAATGAGAGAAAAGATTCCATTTATAACTGCAGCTGAGTAAAAGTAAGCCTGGGTATAAACAATAAATGATAAAGGGCATTATAAGGAAAATTTTAATCTCTACTGAAGGATCTCAAAGAAGACTGGAATAGGGAGATTCAGTATTAGTAGTAATGAGGAGGAGGAGAAAGGGGAAGATGAGAGCAGTTTCATCAGTCAGGCTCCCAGCAGGGAAATGATGGCACATTCACAGGGCTAGCAATAGCAGGGAGCTGTTAATCACTGTTACTACTAGACCCTAGTAAGGCCTCTCGGTATGGGAGAGGAACCAACCCTGGCAGAAAGTGCGGCCGTAGGTAAACAAACACAACTCTACAGGGTAAGAGGCTGGGAAATATACCCTCTTTCCTCCCACGCACTCATCATCTCCTACAAGACCTCCCATTGGCCAAATCCAACAAGAAGCCAGAGGGCTGGAGAGCTTGGATGATGCATTCCACAGAGGTCAGCCTCCTGGGGCATAGAGCAAGACAGAGAAAGTGAAGAATATATTTGATGAGGCACAAAGAATATCCAGCACAACAGCTAGTCTCTTGGCTGTTTACTCTATGCCAGGCACTGCTCTAACCACTTTAGGTGGATTAATTCTCATAATGTCAATTTGCCCAAACTGCAAAATCAAACAATCCCAGTAAAAATACCAACAGAATATTTTATGGGTAGTGAGGGGGTAGAGGGGAGTTTCTGACTACCAATAAGTTCTTCTAGAATAATAAACACATATGCAAGATTAGGTAGGGGAAAAAAGAGGGGAGAGAATGGTCCTATTAAATATTAAAATGTTATTAAGCTGTAATAATTAAAAGTTTAATGCTAGCACATGAATAGACTGATCAATGAAACAGAATTAGAGTCCAGAAATAGACCAAACAGATGCAAGAATTTCACATATGGTAGAGGTAGCACTTTAAATAAATGGGGAAAAGATATATTATATAATAAATGATTTAGGAGAAACTAGATAGTGAGTGGAGGAAAAAAGCACTAGATTCCTGCCTTATTTCTTATATAACAATAAATTCCACATGGAGCAAAGATCAAAACATAAGGCATAAACTGTGGAAATAGAATTATCAAGAGAATAGTGTAAAAGGCTATAGAAGAATACAAGAAAGAATATATTTATTATCCTGAAGCACAGAAAATAATATTCTAACTGTAATATAGAACTAGAAGCCTTATAAGAGGAAAAAATGAGACATTTCACTAAATAGATATAAAACTAGTACATAAAAATTTACCATAAGGTTATTAGTAATACTATAAGTCTTTATTTCCCTAATACTGGAAATATCTCTCATAATAAGAAAGTAATTGGAAAGTACATCTTTAAATACAAAGGCCATTAAAATTAAAATATTCATAGTGTGACTTACAATTAAAGAGAAGCAAAACAAACCTAATGAGACATTTTTTTTTTTGCTGCCTATAAGAGACTCATTTTATTTATTTTATTTTCAGTGTTCCAAAATTCATTGTTTATGCACCACACCCAGTGCTCCATGCAATACATGCCCTCCATAATACCCACCACCAGGCTCACCCAACACCCCACCCCACTCCCCTTCAAAACCCTCAGTTTGTTCCTGAGTCCACAGTAATGAGGCATTTTTATTTTAACCTATCAAACACTGGCAAGGACTACAAAGCCTAATAATACATCAGCATCAATGAGGGGATAACAGGTACCCCATGTTATTCAAACTCTCACTATCCAACTGAGGAGCTAAACAGATTAGGATAGATTTTCAAATGAACCCCTTATTATCTGGACTGTCCCTACTCAAGCTACCCAAATCTCAGGAAGTAAAGAGATTGGGATAACATCCAATCTCTCACTGTACAAACTCTCACACTACAAATTCTCACTGTGCTAATTCAAGGAAAGGTTTGGACAAGGAATACACTGAAAGTATATACAGAGTTTTGTAGTGAGTTTGTAAATTCATGTAATCCTTTTAGAGATAACAAAATTGAAAATGGTCATAGCTCTTGACCCAAGTTCTTCCCCTTCTAGATATGTAATCCATAGACATACTCACATGGGAATGTAAAGATTATGTACATGATATTCTCTATAGCACTGTTCGGAAGACACACACACACACACACACTCTGCTGGTCTAAATACCCTTGATTGGCAGGGACCTGATAAATGACATACAGTACACCCATACAAATGGAATTCATGTGCTCCTAGTTTTCTAAACATGAAAGATTTTGAGAAAAGATCACTTAAGTGAATTATTTAAGCTAAGGACCAGAATGTAATTGTAAATATTGAAAATGATAAAGGATTTTCAAGATTTTGACTTGAAAAATAAAACAAAAATATAAAAGTAAGTTTTAAGTTATCTTACATTTGACAAGATTTAAGTTATAATTTCAACTATGCACAAATTTCCTAGAATAAAAAAGAATCAGGTGTTGACTTTATTCTTTAGTATAATCTTTTCAACAAAATTGCATGA
Organism: Enhydra lutris kenyoni; assembly: GCF_002288905.1. Taxonomy (NCBI): domain Eukaryota; kingdom Metazoa; phylum Chordata; class Mammalia; order Carnivora; family Mustelidae; genus Enhydra; species Enhydra lutris. The sequence continues at coordinate 1,730,292 of NW_019154125.1, read as the reverse complement.
TAACACAATATGCCACATCTTTCATGTTTTTCTCTTTGGAGATAATCGCAAAGATCTTATTTTCAGAAATACTGAATGGCTTCAGCCATTTTTCCTAGGAGCCCTCTCTTTAATCACTTACATCAAAAGTCACTGTAATCAAATCAGGCTCCCTTCAAAGCATCTGTCATCCTTAAGAATTTTCTGTTTCATTTGTCTGTCAGTAGCTCTGAGTTTTTTAACATCATATCCATGAACTTCATAAAAACTTGCACACTTTCTAAGACACCCAATTTCAGTTTACAAGTGACTTTGTTTTGTTTGCAAGTGATGACTTATTTTTGACCAATAAAAATGTTAACAAAGGGTCAGGCGCAACAACTGAATGAAAGAATTAAATTTTTAACTTTAAAAGTAATGTTTTCATTACTAAAACTTTTCTCATAATAACCAATCTAGTAACATATATATTAATCAGCCATTAAAAAAGAATGAAATGGGGCGCCTGGGTGGCTTAGTTGGTTAAGCATCTGCCTTCCGCTCAGGTCATGATCTCCAGGTTCTGGGATCGAGTCCCACACTGGACTCCCAGTTCAGTGGGGAGTCTGCTTCTGCCTCTTCCCCTGCTTGTGCTCTCTCTCTGAACTGAATAAATTATTAAAAAGAATGACATATATACTTATATAAAAATATCTAAAATTTATATATTTACAGAACAATATGTATGATTCCATTTGCTTAAACAGATTTTCATATGTATATGTATAACACATATACATATAATACATACCAAGATATCTATATGTGAACATATTTTCAGGAAAAGCACTCAAGAAACCATTCACATTGCTTATCTCTTGGGAATTGATAAGGTGAGGTTTACTCTAATTACATTTTACACCCTTCTAAATTATTTAGCTTTACCACAAGGAGGTGTAACTTTTACAATGATGATGATGATATATATAAGTAGGATTTAAATTAAGTATATAGTAATAATAATCTGTGGTCCCAGCTTCTAGTAGTTTTAAATTAAGCCCTAACTTACAGAAGCCATTACATTCAGAAAACTCAAAGACTAATAAAAGCCATTTCAAGACATTCTTATGCAACACTCAATTATCCTAACAGTTTTTTTTTTCCAGATTATTTCAGTCAGAAAACTTTTGTTTTTTCCCTTATCCTTTAGAGATAAATCGGAAGGATGGGTTCTGATGTACCAAAGTACATTGCTTAATATAACAATGAATCAAAAAAATTCACTGGTTTATGTTTCAGATTCCACATTGCAACTAACCTTTACAAAACTACCATTTCTTGAATTCTGGCATCATATCAAAGAAAAATATCCATAACTATAATTAAAGGCTATGATTATACACCTCCCTTTTCCAACTACATCTGAGTGGGGCCAGATTGTCTTCCTTTTTTTTTTTTTTAAGATTTTATTTATATATATGAGATATAGAGAGAAAGAGAACATGAGCAAGGGGACCCCCAGAGCAAGAGGGAGAAGCAGGCTCCTTGGTGAGCAAGGAGTCCGAAGTGGCACCTAATCCCAGGCACTGAGATCATGACCTGAGCTGAAGGCAGATGCTTAACCATCTGAGCCACCTAGGCGCCCCAGATTTTCTTTATATACTTCCACCAAATGAACATATTTCGATAAATTCAATGCAGAAGCCTATATGAGAACCCAGCAGTTTTCTATTAAAACCAGACAATGAGGAGATTCGAAAAGTATAAAATCAATACCATTCTTCTTTTTTGCTTGTGAATAGTCATCTTCTAAATTAAAAAACATTTATGTTAACACATAACTGGTATGGTTATTTGTAAATAAATAGCATTCGAATTTTTTCTGTTTTATTTCCTAATACAAAAAATATCAGTACATAAAGCTCATTTAAGCAAAAACTCTCTGGAGTTTTCAGTAACTTTTTAAAATGGAAAGGAGTTCCGAAACCAAAAATTCTGACATTCTACAAACCAAAAGGCAAACAGCTGTGAACAATTTGTTTACAACAGGGATGAATGAACTATAACACGTGGGGTGGGGGTAATGAAATGTTACAGATACTGAATTTGTTTTCAGATGGGATTCAAGTACTTTTGTTAAAATTAATGAGAAAAAGAAGTATTTCAAGTTTTTATATTAACCTATATATTTACGTTTCCAGTGTCTTCCTTTCTTCTTGTGGATCTGAGTTACCATGAGGTATCATTTCCTTCTTTGAGTACTTCTTGTAAAGGTCTGCTTGCTACAAATTGTCTCGGTCTTTGCATATCACTGTATTTGTTTCACCTTTATTTCTGAAGGACAGTTTTGCTAAATACAGAACTATTCATAGACAGTTTTTTCTTTCTTTCAGCACTTGTATATGTCACCCCATGCTAGCTCCTAGTGTTTCCGATGAGAAGGCAGTGATCAATCATACTGACGCTCCCCTGTATGAAACAAGTAATTTTTCTCTTGATTTTCTAGATTTTGTCTTATCTTTTTACAGACTGACTATGCTGTTTCCGGGCACAGGTCCTTCATATTTATCCAACTAAAGTTCAATGAACTTCTGGATATATAGTTTTTCATCAAACTTGGAAAATTTTTCAAAAGGCTATTTTCTGCACCTTTCTCTCTCTCCATTTGGGGGTCCCAGCACAGACATGTTGTATGACTGATGTTTTCCCCAAATCTCTGCGGCTCTGGTCCCTTTTTCTTCATTGGTTTTTCAGACTGAATCATATCTCTTGGTCTCTTTAAATTCACTGATTATTTTTATTGGCACCTTGAGACTACTATGGAACCTCTCTAGTGAATTTTTCATTTCAGGCATTGTATTCTTCAAGTCTGGAATTTCCATTTGATTTTTTTTTTTTTAACTTTCTGCTTTGGAATAATTTAGATTTACAGAAAAGTTGCAAAGATAGTACAGAGAGTTCCTGTATATGCTTCACCCAGCTTTCCCTAATGTTAATATTTTACATAAACATGGTACAATATGTCAAAGGTAAGAAACTAACATTGGTTCAAAACTACAGTCTTCGTTCAGATTTCATAGGTTTCCCCACTAATCTTTCCTTTTTCTGTTCTAAGATCCAAATGCGGGACTATTGCATTCAGTCATCATGTCTCCTTGATCTCCTTTGATTTGTAATAGATTCTCAGTTTTTCCTTGATTTTCATGACCTTGACAGATTTTAAGAGTACTGGTCAGGTGCTCTTACAGAGTGATCCTAAGTTTCATTTTGCCTGTTTTTTGTTTTTTGTTTTTCAAGATCAGCCTCAGACTATAAGTCTTTGGAAAAGACTACTACAGAAGTGAAGTACTCTCTCATGACATCATATCAAGGGTACAGGTTTTTTTGTTGTTGTTGTTATTGTTTTTATTATTTCTAGACCCTCAACCAGAAACTTCATTTGTTGACTTATGTTATAATTTCCTGTATTTAAACATGGTTCTCTTTAGTTCTTGTAACAAATTTTTAATAGTTTAAGTCTTTATTAAACTCTAACATTTGGGGACATTAAGAGAAGATTCTTTTTCATTGCTGCTTTTCCCGTGCATGAGTCATACTTCACTGCTTCCTTACATGACTTATAATTTAGCTGTTGTTAAACCTTAGAATTTTATATAATATAATATAGCAACTCAGGATTCTGATTCTTTACCCACTTATAGGTGTTGTTGCTTCTTTCTTTTTGTTTGCTTCTGTCATTTTGTTTAGTATCATGTCTAGGCTAATAAATACGTAAAATCTGTCTCTCTGAGGTATGCACTCACCGGTATCTCTGCTCAGTTTTAAATATACTGTTTTTATTTTTAAGCCTGGTTTCCTAAGTGTTATCCCTTTGCATTAGGGGTCAATCTGTGGTTAGACAGAGTTTATCTCGAACACCTCAAGCCACTAAGGCTCCCACCCCTGCCAATGGATATGTGTGTGGGTAAGGGGAGCTCATTTGAGTTCAGTCTTTTTTCAAGTTTGCCCCAGGTTTATCTTTCCATAGGGTCCTTTCAAGTCTCCTGGTGCATGAATGCAATTTCGGGGTCAATCAAAATTATGTGAATACCTTGAGCCTTCCCAGATCTTTCCTGTGCTTATGTGCAGGCTCAATCAAGAATGTTTGCCTCAAATATTACTGTAAGCCCCTGCTATTGAGCAGGGGCCATTGGCCATTGGCCCTTCCTTGTACTTCTGAAAATGATGCCACTGGGCATCACCCACCACTCCGAGAACTGAGCCCTCTTCAAGCTGAGGTCTTTCAGCCCTGCTTCTTGCTGGCAGAACCTCCATGCCAGTCAAGCTGGGTCACTGTGGGGTAGAAAGTGAGTAGTCCCAAGCCAGAATGCCATAGATTCCCGTTTTTCTTACTTGAAGTTCAACAGCATAATACCTGAAAGTTTCATACAATTGGCCTCTGGTTAACCTCCAAAGTACTGAAAAGTTACATAGAAATAAAAAATCTATTCACATATTCATACTGTTTGGACCAGTAATCCCAGTTATATAAAACCATCCTAAAGAAATAACCCCAAATCATGGAGAAAGCTGTGGAAATAAAGCATGTTCCTACAATGTTATTTCTCCTTTAGTGCCTCCCTCACAGCTAGGTGGAGCCCTGTGACTAAGTCCTCACAAAGAATGGAAGAGATACCACAACTTCCTCCCCCCCACCTCCACAGTAAACTGCCCTGAACCACTTCTCTTTCCCCTGCCCTAAGGCCCAAGTTTGGATTGCAAGCAACTCACAACCATAACAAATGGATCCCTGTGTTACCTCATGGAATGGAATCACTTCACCAACCTGAACCTATTTCTAGGCAATTATATCACAACAAAATAAAATGTTACATTACTAAGTGACATTACAAAACCACACTTTTAAAAGAAATACATTCCAAAAAGCTACAAAATTAAATGTACTGATTCATCACAGCTACCTTAAAATATGTATGTAAACAGGGCAAATACATAAAAATAACAATGTTATGGTGGAATTATGAATTATTCCTTTTCAAACTTTCAAAAATATTGTTTAAATTATTTTGATAATTTTAAACACTGAACTATTTAAATTAATTAAATTGGTTAAATATTTCAAAATCATTTTTACATTTCAAAAGAGATTTAAGGAATCTTTATACTATAAAATTTCATTATTTGTAGAAAACACAGATCCTCTGGCCAATGTTCAAATCCAAGATGCCTGGTCTGCAATCCAGCCACTGTGTTCTTTCTTTAATAAATGAAAAATTATCTACTCATGTTCCTCAAGGGCACTACTAGCTAGAACCTTAGCCAAATAAGACTGACTCTGTATAACTAAGTAAACTTTTTCTACTTAAAAAAAAAAAAAAAAGTCCTTTCATTTCATCTTTTATACCTGTATTTCTTAAGAGAAAACAAAGTTTCAATGCAAAGGGATATATTGGAAACTGACCCAACAAAAAGCTTTATGTGTTTTCTCATCCAGCAGCTTCCAGCAACCTAAAAATATATCTGAAGAAGATGAAAGCTGGCCCCACTATGAAAAGCATAGCTTTTAAGATTAAAGCTACAGCCCCCCCCCAAAACGCCAAGAAACTGCAACAGCCCAGGCCAAAGAAAGCAAAACAGAGCTGCTAAAAAACTTCGTTGTCCTCTCATATTTGAAACTATACAATCTCTCTAAAAATGCAGCTAATTTATACAGTGTTTTAATATGTCCAAACTTCCTAATAATTAAATTTAAGGCTTGAACAAGGGAAATGTACAGAACTCACAAAATATAACTACACATTTGTTTAATTATTAAAAAAAAAAAAAGCGGTCCTGACTCCAACAAGACACACCACAAAACATCAATCACTAGCCACCTGTGGCTCCAGAGTACACGAGACCGTGCTTGTCAGAACTGAAATGTGCTCTCCAAAAATATAATGATAAAAATAGGTCATTAATATCTTCTTAATACCGATTACATGTTAATATTTTGGATATAGCTGGTTAATAAAATACATTAAAACTAATTTGACCTGGGGCGCCTGGGTGGCTCAGTGGTTTAAGCCTCTGCCTTCGGCTCAGGTCATGGTCTCAGGGTCCTGGGATCGAGTCCCACATCGGGCTCTCTGCTCAGCAAGGTGCCTGCTTCCCTTCCTCTCTCTCTCTCTGCCTGCCTCTCTGCCTACTTGAGATCTCTGTCTGTCAAATAACTAAATAAAATCTTTAAAAAAAAACCTAAAAACTAATTTGACCTGTTTAATTTTATTGTTTAAAATGTGGCTCCAGGAAAACTTCAAATTACATATGGGGCCATGCTTTATTTCTATTATCCCTGGTGTTCTACCTGAACAAACCATTCCAGTTTCTAACCAGCAAAATTTTATAACCATTTTCTTTTGGTTTGGTACTCTCTAGTTCCATATTCTTATCCTAAAAACAAAAAGGGTATGTTAACCTGGGATTATGTCTGACATGGTATTGAACATAAGGGCTGCCTATAGTCAAATGGCTACTCAACAACAGGAATCTAACCTATTATCACAACCAAGGCCCCAAAAGAAAGCCAGATACCTTTTATAAAGTCTTTAGAGCCTGGAAAGCTAATACTCACTCCAACCAAGTCACTTACCAGCTTTCTATAAGGGAATGTGAATACCAATACTTCAAGAGACTCTCCAGAAATCCTTCAGCCATCAAAGAGTTAAAAGTGACCACCTTAGGATGGCATAAGAGGATTTAAGGCAGAAATGACTAACTTGCACAGCAGGGTGTGAGTAGGCACTGTGGGAAGGAAGGGATGGGAGGGAGTGTGAGTAAAGCAGAAAGCTGGACTTTGTAGGAGTCACAGATAGGACTTCATAAGGGTCTGAATGACGTACTTTTTACATTTGCTTAGTATCTACATTATGTGAAGCACTAGGATTAACACAGCTAAATAAACAGTGTCCACTCTTAAGGAGCTCATAGTCTAATCAAACTGAAGTCAGGACAGATCAGTGTACAAGGCCAGCTGTTTTGACAGTTAATCCTGAGCTATAATCTCAAGGACGAAAATCAGAGATGGTTACTAAAGTCAAATCAGTAGACAAAAAGTTGTAGCTAAATGGATTCAGGAAGTAAAGAAGGTTATGGTTAAATGGGTATCATGATGAATGGACTCCAAGAACCCTTTGAAATGTTACATTTGGGGAGTGTGTGTGTGTGTGTGTGTGTGTGTGTGAGAGAGAGAGAGAGAGAGAGAGAGAGAGAGAATTCATAGCAATCAACAGATGCTCTGAGGTAATGGTCTCCAAACTTGTAATGCATTTTTTATGAACTGTATATACCGACTTTTATGTACTCTATGCAACATGAATAAAATTAGGATCTAAAACAATAAGGCTAAAAATATAAATAAAAGTTCTAAAATTTTATTTTTATATCTTCAATGGCTTTTCTTGCATAGCCCACATGAATCTTGCTCTAAAGGAAATTTAAAAACACCACTGATAGGGAAGTATTTGTGGAAAGCCTCGACAGTTACTAAAACTACACCTCAACTGGAGATGAGTTAAGGTCAACCACAAAAATCCTTTAAGTCACTTCCAGAAAGTTTTTCTCTGAAAATGAAATGAGTATTTTCACTCTGAAACAAAGGAAACATTCTTAAAATGTTGGTTCTACACATGTCAGATAATATATACATACTTTGCTTTTATCTTCAGTTTGTCCTCCTTCATGTTAGTATTTTAAGCCCCTAAAAAACCTTCTAAATGTAAGATAGAAATTATCTTTAAAAATTGAGATTTTAGGGCGCCTGGGTGGCTCAGTGGGTTGAGCCGCTGCCTTCGGCTCAGGTCATGATCCCATGGTCCTGGGATCGAGTCCCGCGTCGGGCTCTCTGCTCAGCAGGGAGCCTGCTTCCCTTCCTCTCTCTCTGCCTGCCTCTCTGCCTACTTGTGATCTCTGTCTGTCAAATAAATAAATAAAATCTTAAAAAAAAAAAATTGAGATTTTAGAAAAGCTGTGTAAAATGAGTTCTATGTTGTTTTTCTTTTTTTTAACTCGTAAAAAATGTGAGGTAGTAGCACTAAATTTAAAATATTGCTTGAGGGAGAGATTGTGTGCTGTTTTAACAGTGAGAGTGCTTCTGTAGTACCTTCAGAAGCTCTCAATTGTTTTTAATATACTTTTCCAAGCATAAAATTTTTTGCCTCCAATTTCACATTTCAGTTCCAGAAAAATAGGTAATAGATATAGACAAGTCAAAGAAAATAGCTAGCAGGTAATTAGTAATAAACATCTACTCCAAGTTTAATATCAATAAAAATCTAAGAAATGGAAACTAAAAATATTAGCAAGGTATGAAAAGGCACTCACATACTGTTCACAGAAATATAAATTGATATCATCACCTTTCTGGAAAGGAAATCTGACAGTATGCTCTGATCTAGCAATTACATTAGGAAATTATTTCAAAATTTGGAGAAAAATTTGTATATGAAAATTACATCACAATATTTTATTTCTGTACAGAAAATGATTGGATGAAAGTGTTCTAAAATGTTAACAGTGTTTATCCCTGGGTGGTAGGGCTACAGGTTGTGTTTACTTTCCTTTTTTTTTTTTTTTTTGGTATATTCTGTTTAAATAATAAGCATGTATTAAATTTAACCCTTCCAAAATTCAAGTTCTTTTTAGAATTCCTTTTAACAAGTATCACTCAGATCCTCTCAAACAAGTAAGTATCTGCTATTTCTAGTTCAAGTAAGAGAGGGCTCCTATTCTAATCCTTGATTTTTACCTCCCCCTCACCAAAAGCATTCAGCCCCCAACTAAAGCACAGCAGAGAGGAGCTCTAGTCAACGACAGATCTAAGTTCAAATCCTAGAAACACCATTTACATTGTGTTACTTTGGGCAAGTTTTCTAAACTTCAGAGAATTCTTAAATAAGATTACATAAATTTAGAGATTAAGATAGTTTCATACCACAGTGGGCAGCTCAGAAAGGGTATAAAGATGAAGGTGGAATTTTAAGGGGAGGGAGTAGGTGGGACTATAAAATGAAATTACAGGAATACAATTTGGGATTCATCCCAGAAAGAGTTATGGTGACATATGATCTGACACGATAGCATGAGACTAAAAGAGTAAATTTTTCTTCAGTCTTCTGTATTGAACATTTCCTGTGTGTTGCACACTAGGGACACTGCACTGAACAGAGTAAACAAGATCCCTGCTTCCTGACCACACATTCTGTGGTAGCAGGGGTGGGGAGTCAGGTGGGGGTGGGAGGCGGAGACAGACAAATGAATCAAGTTAGTGGTGTGCGCCACAAATAAAACAAGGTAAGAGGAGAGCTGGGGGATGGGGTGATGTTTTAAATAGGGTGGTCAGAGAAGACTGCTCTGCAGAATGGGCTGCGACTGGAAGGACAAAAAGCCATGACAAGATCTTGAGACTGAGAGGAGAACAAGAGCGAAGTCAAAGATGGGAACAAACCTGACGTGTTCACAGCAAAAAGCCCACTGTGGAAGAGGGAACTGAAAAGTTAGCAGATGTGAGATTACATGGGGCCACAGCATGAAAAGGAGTTTGGGTTTTATTTTCACTGTGGTAAGAACCCACTGATGTTTCAGCAGAGTGGCATGAGCTGACTGCATTGAAAAAATTACTTCAACAGATCTGTGGAGAGAGAATTCTAGAGACAGGATGCTATGACAGCAGGCCAAACATGCCTTGAACTAGGCAGAATTGACAGCACGAGTTGGGGTGGAATCGTACAGAATTCCCATGGAGGCTGATTTTCAGACCTATCTTTCAAACTCTTTCAGACCAGTACAAAGATTTCTCTTTCTAAAACCTGCCCTGGTTCTCCCAACTCAACTGTGCCACTACTAAACTTCATATACTATCATAATGAGAACATATATCAAAGTGTATTACAATTTTAGATTTACATAGCTATCCCTCCTACTAGACCAAGCTCCAAGAACCAAGGCAGGAAACGTTTCATTTCTCTTTGATACACCTAGCAGAGTACCTGGCATATAAATGTGCTCAATTAATGTCTGCCAATTCAAAGGACGAACAAACACATTTACAATAATCAAAGCCATCTGTAGTCATTTCCTAGGGCTACTGAAATAACACAAACTTTGTGGCTTAGAACAAAAGAACCTTATTTTCTCTCAGTTCTGCAGGCTTGAAGTCCAAAATCAAGTGTTGGCCGGGAAGGGCTTGTTACCTCTGAAGGCTTTAGGGAAGAATCCTTCTTTGCCTCTTAGGAGTTTCTGGTGTATCACAGCAATCCTTTGCATTCCTGGCTTATAAACTGTATCACTCCAATCTGTTCTATCTTCACATGGTCTTCCCTGTGTGTATCTCAGTCTCTGTGCATCCTTTTCTTTTAGAAAGACATCAGTCATTGGATTTAGGGCCTGTCCTAATCCCATATGACCTCAACTTGATTATATCTGCAAAGATCCTTATTCCAAATAAGGTTACATTTTGAGGTTCCAAGTAGATATGAATTTCTGGTGGACACTATTCAATCCACTACGCCATTCAACACCACAATGGATTGCCTTATAAAGTGGTAATCTTATTCCAAAAATGTTCAAGCAAAAACTGAGTAGCCAAAATGGATGTTCAACAGAAGAGATTTTTTTTTTTAAGATTTTATTTATTTATTTGACAGACAGAGATCACAAATAGGCAGAGAGGCAGGCAGAGGGGTGGGCAGGGGTGGGGGGGGGGGGAAGCAGGCTCCCTGCTGAGCAGAGAGCCCGATGTGCAGCTTGATCCCAGGACCCCAGGATCATGACCTGAGCTGAAGGCAGAGGCTTTAACCCACTGAGCCACCCAGGCACCCAAAAGAAGAGATTTCTATATTGCCTCTGTGTGTCCTTTAAAACCTCTGTGGTTTCAGTTTACTTAACTGTATGTTGAGGAAACTCATTTTTATAGTCTCTTCTAACATAAATGTTCTGATTCTGGGTCATAAATTTTCTTGATGACTTTTTACATTTTATAAATATGTTATGCTAATATAGAGACCCTTAAATATGTGAATAAATTAAACTATAGCAGAAAGCTTAACTTTTCAGTTCTGAAATAGGCAAAATAGTTTTTGTAAACTATCTCCCACCGAACTTACTTCATTTCCCCATTAAAAATGCAATGTAGGGCGCCTGGGAGGCTCAGTGGGTTAAGCCGCTACCTTCAGCTCAGGTCATGATCTCAGGGTCCTGAGATGGAGTCCCACATCGGGCTCTCTGCTCGGCAGGGAGCCTGCTTCCCTCTCTCTCTCTCTGCCTGCCTCTCTGCTACTTGTGATCTCTCTCTGTCAAATTAAAAAAAAAAAAAATGCACTGTATTCCTCTACACATCAAAGCACTAAACTTCCATTTTAATAAACCACTTTGAATACCTATTATGTGCCAGTGAACAACCCACTTCTGAACCACCTATTTATACTTATTGAATTATTAGCTAGCTAGACCTTTCTTCATTATTTCTACATAACAGATGTGTCACTTAATGGTAAGTTTTTTAAAAAAAGCTTTACTGATTTCTATTACAAAAGTGATATATTTTTACTCTTAAAAAAAATTCACAAGGCACCTGGGTGGTTCAGTCATTAAGAGTCTGTCTTCAGCTCAGGTCACGATCCCAGAGTCCTGGGATCAAGCCATACATCAGGCTCCCTGCTCAGTGGGGAGCCTGCTTCTCCCTCTCCCACTCCCCTTGCTTATGTTCCCTCTCTCACTCTCTCTGTTAAATAAAGAAAAAATCTTAAAAAAAAAATTTCACGAGTACAAAGATAGTAAAAATCACCAGAAGTCCCAGTCCCAAAGATAGTCACTGTTAACATTTTGCTGACCAACCCATCAGACTTGTATGTATGCATACATTGGTGTATATAATATCCTTCATATTTTTATTTATAAAACTCAGATGTTATGCAGAAAGTTACATAAACAGGCTAATACACGTTACTCTGCAGGAAGTCTTTTTCCCAAATCGTTATGCATACCTTTCCAAGACAAATATGGATATATGGCATCACTTTACTGGATAGAATTTTATGCTGAATTAAAACAACATATTCTAACCAACCACCACACTGATGAGCACTAGAATAATCTAAATACCCATCATTCCAGTGTTACAAATTGTTACCAAAAAAATTTCTGTGCATTTGTTTTAGCAAATTTTTGCAACTACCCCTTTAGACAAATTCCATGACTACAAAAAGGGTAGTATTCACACTTAAAATTTGGACTTGTAAAGATCTACTGCCTTCCCAAAATGCTGAATCAAATGATGCTCCTAGTTCTTTATATAAGAATAAGCCATTTTTCTCAGACCCTGCTAACACTGGGTTTTGCCAGTCTTTGCCAATATGAAAATATGATTCCCCCCACCAAAAATACTCTTTCTTTCTTTCATTCTTTCTTCCTGCATTTCCTTTATTACTACCAAAGCTAAACATGTTTTCCTATATTTGTATTTCTTCCAGGAGATGAGTGTTCTACCAATTTTCTAATGAGTAGTCTTATATTTTCCTATAGGTTTTTTTTTTTTCTTTTTCCCTGTAAATCTTCTTGCTCTGTTAAAAGAATCCTTTAGGAACAAGGTAAAGGTTATTTCCTTTCCCTCCTCCTTTTCAATGTCACACTGGATATCCTAGCTAATGTAGTAAGACAAAAAAAAAAAAGGGAACACGGTAGAGATTGGAAGACATAAAACTGTCTTTGTTCACAGATCTCATGACTGTCTACATAGAAAATTTGTAAGAATAGGGAAAAAAACCCACCTGGAACAAATGAATGCTATGGCAAGGTTAAAGGATACAAGGTTAATACACAAAACCAACTTCTTTCCTGTATACCAGAATGAAAAAGTGAAATTAAAAATTTAAAACACAATACCATTTACATTATCACTTCCAAAAATGAAATACATAAGCATATATCTAACAAAAAATGCACAAGATCTATGAGAAAATAACAAAACTCAGATGAATAAAAGAGGAACTAAATAAATGGAGAGTTACTGCACATTCATGGATGGGAAGACTTAACATTGTCAAAACGTCAGTTCTTCCAAACTTGATCTAGTTTCAATGCAATTCCAATCAAAATTCCAGTAAGTTATCTGCACACAGTGGTTTGTGGCAGTTTTACTCCTGAGTGCCAAAATTTAGAAGCAATCAAGATGTCCTTTAGTAGGTGAATGGAAAGACTGTGGTACAACCAGACAACAAACAGTGCTAAAAAGAACTGAGCTATCAGGCCATTAAAAAAACAGAACAAAACAAAACAAAAAAACAAAAAAATGGGAAGAACCTTAAATGCATGTTATTAAGTGAAAGAAGCCAATCTGAAAAGGCTGGTGACTATATGAATCCAACTATATCCAACTATATGACATATATGATATATATGACTATATGACTCATAGAATGTACAACACCGAGAGTGAACCCTAACATATAGTATGGATTTTGCATGATTATATCAATGTACGTTCATCAATTGTTACAGATGTAGCTGTCTGGTGGAGGGTGTTGATAAAGTTGGAGAAGACTATAAATGTGTTGGGGCTGGAGGCATGTGGAAAATCTCTGTACATTCCTCTTAAATTTACTGTGACTTTAAAACTGCTCTAAAAAAATTAAGTCTTTAAAAAAGGTCTGCTATCTGGAATAGCTTCACTGTTTTTCTTAAAATTTTATTAAAATGTCCACTATAAAGAGTTCAATGAAAAAAGTAAAATGAAGTAAAAAAATTATCAAAAAATTCCATCACCCACCATTTCATATATAAAAGGCTATATAGAGTGAGCAATTTGTATAACAGGAATATTATTTTATTCCTCAATGTAAAAAAAATTTTATTCTTAATTTTTAAAGTATATGTGAAATACATCTTTCTTTATAAAAGATTATTCCTGTTGTATATAACTCTCATTTCAACAAATCAAACGGTATCTTCCCAACTGGCCCATTACACTTCCAATAATGGTTTGGCTTTATCTCTTACTAAGTTTTAAGAAATAACTCACATATGTTTTAAACTGAATGTGTTTGTACTCTGATTTGTTTACATAATCACTGGATTATACATAGTTGCTATTCAAAGAATAATGTTCAGTAAAGAAAGACTGATATTTAAGGAAATTCAAAGGTCAATCCTTTCACAAGGAAGTAGGGGATATAGTGAGAGAAGCAACAAAGTTGGGAAGAACTAATTTTAAAACTCTAATTTCTCCACTGTCTAAATTGTGGGATCTTGGAGAAATCACTTAACCTTTCTGAATCTCAACCATCAAATCTTTAAAATGACTTACAGGATTCCTTTCAAGCATTAATATCCTGATTCCATTTCCAAAGAAGTCCTAGAGTGATTAAGCATGAAGACCGAGATTAGAAGTAAGCATATACCATGGGGAAAAAATTTGATGTATGAAATATTATTTCTATATGCCTGTGGAAAATGGTAAAATACAACCAGAAGATAATAACAAGGTGGAATATAGAAAACGAGTGTCTGCAAACTGGGGCATGCATGTATAGCCCTTAGAAGTACAAGAGCATGGAAAGTTTCAAAGAAATTAATTTCTCAGCTCTCAACTTCCATATATACAATTTTCTAGAACCATTCCGCTAATCCAGAATAGCAGTTTTTATTTACCTCCACTCCCCTTTCATCCCTACTCCTCTACCACCTCACAAAGGAACCTGCAACACTCAACGCTTCCCTATACTTACTCTGGAGCTGTTGTCTAACAGCTCCACCCATGTCTAACAGCTCTATCCATGGCAAGAAAGTTAATGACTTTACAGACTGGGGTATCCTTTTTTTTTTTTTTTTTTTTTCCCCAAGTAAAGGGGTCACCAATTCTGACTTCCATGAATACAGAAGTTAAACCAAATGTAGTTGCTACCTGACAAAGTATTAAAAATAATTTTGATCAATCACCTCATTGTCAACTTGGAAGAATGGGTGATATTGCTAATATAAAGCACTTTTTATTCATGAGATTTCTCAATAGTTTCACTATTAAAGTAAAAAAGGAAGAATAGCAATTTAAGTTTTTACTTATTTGAGAAACAGAGAGAAAGCATGAGCAGGGAGAGGGGCAAAGGGAGAGGAAGAAGAATCCCCACATGCAGGACTCAATCCCAGGACCCTAATATCATGACCTAAGCCAAAACCAGATGGTTAACTGACTTAGCCACCTAGGCACCCCAAACTTAGGAAAGTTTCAATGTTTTTAATTATAATTGTTTTTGCACAGAACTCAGAAGAACTGGGTGACAATTAATACAAAACATTTTTTATTCCCATTCGCTAAATTCATGAATTTACTTACTTTAATTGTAGAAAAGTATGATAGTGTGATTGGTACAATGCTGCCAAGTATAAAATATGTAGTGACAGAAAAATAGAAGTGAGTTCAAAAGAAAAATAAATATAAAAATTCTGACTGTTAAAATTAAGATATTGTTCACATATTTTTTTAAATAGATGTGGAAAGTATCAAGTTGTCAAAAACTCCCTGGATGTATTTTAAATAGTGATTTAAGTAATACACCAAAAATTATATCATTTACAAATACTGAAACTTAGAGGAAAGGTTGTTTTGTTTGTTTGTTTGTTTAAGTAGGCTCCACAACCAGCATGGAACCCAACATGAGGCTTAAACCCATGACCCTGAGATCCAAGACCTGGGGTGAGATCAACATTCAGATGCTCAACTAAGCCACCCAGGCACCCCTAAAGGAAAAATTCTTAATATGTGAGAAGGTTTATAGTTTTGTGTTTGTTTTTCCAGTTCTTTGAAGGGGGTACTTGAGCAAAAAACCCTGATAGTGAAAGTTAGAACGTATCATTTGTCCTAACCTTCCTAAGATATTGCCTACTGGATATCCCCACCTGGATACTCCTCAGATACTTGAACTCAATATACTCAAAGTAAATGTATTATCTCTTCCCCCCTGCACCCCCCAAAGAAAAACAAAACCTGTCTCCTCTTCCTATCTGTATTTTGTTATTAGCTTCATGATCTACCTGGTCTCCCAGACTAAAAAAAGTAGGAATTTTTTTTTATTATTACTTCCCACATCAAACCAGTTCCTAGGTCCTAACTCCTAACTTTCTAGTCCTTGTGCCATGGTCATTGTTTAGCGTCTCCTCATGGGCTATCATCAAATAGCTCTTCAAAACAGTAACTATGCTTTTTTTTTTTTTTTAGTATAGTTGACACACAATGTTAGTTTCAGGTGCATAACATAGTGATTTAACAACATTATACATTATGCGGTGCTCACAACAAGTGTAGCTACCATCTGCTCCCAAACATCCCTATTACAATATCAGTGACTATATTCCTTATGCTATGCCTTTTATTCCTGTGAATTCTTCATTCCATAACTGAAAACCTGTATCTTCGACTCCTACTGCCCATTTTGCCCAACCCCTCACTCACCTCCCCTATGGCAACCACCAATTTGTTCTCTGTATTTATGTCTGATTCTACTTTTTGTTTATTCTTTTTTTATAAAAAGATTTCACTTGAGTGAAATCATACAGTATTTGTCTTTCTCTGACTTATTTCACTCGGCATTATATCCTCTAGGTCCATCCATGTTGTCTCAAATGGCATGATCTCATCCTTTTTTATGGCTAAGCAATATTCCAGTGTGTGTGTGTGTGTGTGTGCGCGCGCGCGCGCGTGTGTGTGTGTGTGTGTGCGCATGCGTACGCGCTTGCGCGTGCATGCGCAGGCATGCACACACACATCTTCCTTATCCATTTGTCTATCAGTGGACACTTAGGCTGCTTCCATATCTTGGTTATTGTAACTAATGATATAAGAAACATAAACCTTTTCAAATTAGTGCTTTTTTTTTCTTTGGGTAAATATCAAGTAGTGGAAATACCAGATCATATGGCATTTCTATTTTTAATTTTTCAAGGAACCTCCATACTGTTTTCTACAGTGGCTACTTAAATTTACATTTCACTAACAGTGCACAGGAATTTTTTCTCCACACCCTTGCCAAAACTTATTTCTCGTCATTTTGATTTTAGCCTTTCTGACAGGTGTATGGTGATCTCTCATTAGTTTTGATTTGCATTTCCCTAATGATGAGTAATGTTAAGCATCTTTTCATGTGTCTGTTGGCCATCTACATGTCTTCTTTGGAAAAAATGTCTATTTAGGTCCTTTGCCCATTTCCTAATTGGATTTTTTTTGGTGATGAGTTGTATAAGTTCTTTATATATCTTGGATATTAACCACTTATCATAGATATAATTTGCAAATATCTTCTCCTATTCAGTAGGTTGCCTTTTTGTTTTACTGATGGTTTCCTTCACTGGGCAACAGCTTATTTTGATGATTCTCAACAGTTTATTTTTGTTTTTGTTTCCATTGTCCTAAGGAGACATATCTAGGAAAATGCTGCTACAACTGATGTTGAAGAGATTACTGCCTATGTTGTCTTCTAGGATTTTTATGGTTTCTGGTCTTACATTTAGGTCTTTAATCCATTTTGATTATTTTTGTGTATAGTGTTAAAACGTAGTCTAGTTTTATTCTTTTACATGTAGTTATCCAGTGTTCCCAGCACCATCTATTTAAAAGTCTTAGTCTTTTCCCCATATTCTTGCCTCCTTTGTCATAGATTAGTTGACTATATAATCAAGAGTTTATTTCAGGCGTTTATTCTCTGTTCCAGTGATCTATTTTTGTGCCAGTACCTTACTGTTTTGATTACTACAGCTTTGTAGTATAACTTGAAATCTGGAACTGTGATACCTCTAGCTTTGTTTTTCTAACAATAATTACACTTAAATTTACTTCTCAACAACTCCCATGGAGAGTGAAACTACTTTATAATTGTCAGAGCTATACAAAATTACCTGTAATGTGCATAATTGAGTTAGCCAAAGAAATTACAGAATCATGAAGTTGGAAGGAACCAGAAGAGTCAATCCCCTTGACCATATCTTTCAAACTGCTATCTCAATTTATAATCTCATGAAGTAGCCTGTTCTCTCTCTGGACATCTCTGTCAGAGATCTGGACTCAAATACAACTTGTTTCACTTTTTCTAGGATTATTGTGATTAAAAAGAAGATTCATGCTAAAAGAAGGACATTGGTAAAATTACACAAAATTCTAAACTAAAAGGTAAAAGTAAGTTATAGTTAAATATCCAGAGATGGCTTCAGTTAGCATCTGGGGATACCTATGCCTTTATTTTTCTTTTTTTGTGAGTATGCATGGTGTATAGATATGTATACATTTTGTTATTTAGTTTTAAACAAAATTGGGACAAACTATAGATGATCGGTATTAAAAGTGAAGGCAATGTATTAATTTTTTTATTCAACTGCTCAATTACTTTTCAGCAAATTTACAATTTATATCCTACTGGCATTTTGTAATCTTCATGTAATATATTTATTTTATCTTTCTTTTAGTTTGCGTTTAATTATTAGGTGATTAAACACAAGATCTATGTCCCTATTGTTTCTACCTATTAGTCTTATTCTACTCTCTACAGTAACATCCTTTTCTCGTGTCATAAAAGGAAGAGGAGAATACATAGTCTTTAGGGCCCCCAGAGCTTAATCCATTTCTACTATCTAGTTGTGTTACCTTGGACAAGGGATGACTTTAAGCTTGTATCTTCTCTGATATATTAGCAACTGCCCTCACCAAGTAGAACAGGGTATAGCAATCAAGAACATATAACCATTCAAAATCTTAACCCTTCCCTCCTTTTTCTCATTCACATGGTAGTAATTCACATACTGGAAGAGAGCAATGCTCTACCATCTTTTACCAACCACTCTTCCACCTCCACCCCCAAGTTCTTGGCCCAAATTCTAAGGCTTCCCTTTTCCAAATTAATGTCTCCAATTTCTTCATTCACATATCAAACAGTGTGCTTTGATATCACTTCATCACCTTGGTAAATATCTTCAGAGTATGATTTAACTTAGTCATGTCCTCCTAGAAAGTGGCAACTAGAACAAAATCCAGATATGATTTGAAACAACCAAAATAAAGGTTATCACTTCAAATAATCACCTCAAACCATCAAATGTGTTTTCTTTATCCACATCTATGAGCCAACAAAAATCTATAATCATTAAACATAAAGACTAACTACATTCTACTCACCTTCATGGAGGCAGACTAGGATACAAAGTAAGGGTGTGAAACATGAGAGGACTTTCTCAAAGTTCTTGTGATGCCTTGGGCAAATAATGTATTGTGTCTAAGGTCAATTTACTCCTTGGGAAAAAAGGTAAAAATGGGAGTAACAGCACTTACATAGAGTTTTTGTAAAGATTAAATACATCAATTACAGTATCTGGCATGTGAGGTACTCAATAAATAGAAACAATTATCACTAAAACAAGAGTACTGCACCTTTATTAAGCACCATTTGTCAAGTACTTCACATGGTCCTGAGCTCAAGCTTGGTCTACCCGAAACGCAGATGAGAGAGAGGGTTGGCTGAAACTTAGCCAATTAACAATTCATCTTCTTCCCCCAATTCTCCCTGCCCTGCTTTCATCCTCTCCTCCTCTTGCCATCATCTTCAGAAAATGAAGAGCCCTCCCTACCAGTAGGTGGAGGCATGGAGCAGTAATCCAAAATTCCTACTCAAAATTACAAGCAGGAGAAACTTCTGATCACTGGCCCAGATCCATTAGGAAGGGAACTTGCCAGCAGCCAAAATGAAGCTCTGCAAGCTTCAAAAGCTCATCTACAAATGTTTTGGTTCCTTTCCTCATATACTACTACCTCATATAGTATACCTGAATGCAAATACATGAAAGTATCATTTATTTGTGAGTAACCTTTGAAAGACATTTTTAACAACAATATAAAAAATCAACAAAGTCTATATTGTGTTTAGGCAAGAACAGGCTACTTAAATATGGGAAAGAATAAACAATTTTCTCTCAATTCAAATTAAACAAGATATGAGCAATCTGTAGAATAAAAAAGTTTTAAGTTGTTTCTAAATTAGAAGATTAAAAATTAATTGTTGACGTTCTCGGGAATTCCCTTTGGCCAAAGGGAATGTAAGAATGCCCAGATTTTAAAGACATTTAGTCAAGGTACTTCTAACAAATTTAGATTTTATATAAATACAAACACACAGTCTTTCGTACAGAAAATTGAATTCCTTAAGATCTTCATGCAATGAGAATTCTTTTATCACCTAAATTTCCTAAGTGTCTTTAGTCCAACTAAATGGGTATCAATGGTCCCAGGCAAAAATCTGAATTAAGCTACTCTTTATCAACTTCCTTTTTCTTCAGCTCTTCTCTTTCCAAACTTGTCTCTATACCCATCACTAGAAAGAAGTTAGTTCTCTAAAATTACTCTAGTCCTTCATGAAAAGAAAAGGAAAAAAAAAAAAAAAAAAAAAAAAAAGGAAGGAAAGAATGGTTGAAACTTAAAGTATAAGCTGACATCTTATCAAATTGCCCCAAAGAGAATGGATGGTACCTCTCCTTTCCATCCAGTGAGTTCCCTACGCTTCCTAACTCCCTGAAAAGGCTTAATATTTTACCTTTTGCAGGACATTTGTGTTTTAAAAAGAATTGTTAAATAGAGAGTATGTACAGCTGATGGAACTCTAAGCATAGCAACAAGGCAACAAAACCTGGGCATAGGTCTAAAACCTCTTCCAATCACATCCCACAGACTAAACGTGTTCCTGATGACAACTTATAAACTAGCAATTTGAACACCCTACTCCTCAATCAGAACAACACTCCAAATACACTATAAATTTACATTAATATTATGTTTGAACATATATTTGAATTATAGCATAGATATATATTGCTTCAGAAGTAAAAGCCAAAATATGATACTATTAAATTTAAATCAAAGTAA
Organism: Enhydra lutris kenyoni; assembly: GCF_002288905.1. Lineage (NCBI taxonomy): Eukaryota > Metazoa > Chordata > Mammalia > Carnivora > Mustelidae > Enhydra > Enhydra lutris. The sequence goes on along the minus strand of NW_019154125.1, from coordinate 1,709,408 downwards.
GAAAAATTTCTGAAAATAGAAAAATGAAACCAAGATCCCAACACAAGTGTTTTGGGAGTTGATAGGGAGGAAGTTCTCAGCAAATGAACCATCCCAGGACGTCCCACTGACTGTTCACATTATTTCCTGTGTACTGGCTTCTGAATGTAGATTTGTGAAGAGGGAACTACTATGGTAACAGTAATTTGGAATAATGCACTATTACAAACTGACATTAGATGTATAACAGTCCTTACAAACAAGCACAAGACATGCAAATGAAATCTGACAAAAAGGAAATGTAAATGCACAGAAACACTTCGGAAAGTGTATATTATTGCTTAGTCTAAGTTGAAACAAACTCAGCAAACCATGGTGCATCTAACATAGAAGAACATTTCTATAAATGTTTATAAAACATTCATAAAATTCTTACTAATTATATAATATTATAATCTAGTAATCTATGATTGGTGATGAAAGAGTGATAATCATTTATCTTAGTATTGTAAAAGGACAGAGGATTCTAGAAAGCCAAAAAATGTTCTTACTTCTTGACCCAACCCAGTGATACCATTCTAAAGATTTTATCAAACATGTACGAAGGTGTTAAGGTTTTGTGTACAACATCAAGACCTGAAATAGCTCTAACGTTCAACATTCAGATAATGTGGTACTCATAGATCAACATGACATCACCACTAATGATCATTAAATATACATAAAACCATGCTGATCTCTGACAGCATAGTAGCCACTAGCCATATGTAGCTATTTAAATAAAACTAAATTTGCAATTCGCTCCTCAGACTAGCCACATTTCAAGTGCTTATCTAGGTATATATGGATAGTGACTACTACACTGGATACTCCAGAGAAACTTTCCATCATCACAAAAAGTTCTGTTGGATAGTGCTGCCCTACACAATTTCCCGGACCATCCTCTAACCGCCCCCACAACATGCACCCACTTATCTAGAAACATCTACATAATCTTCAGGCTTTGGCCTAAGCCTCAACTACTATGTGAGGCTTCCCCTGATTTATTCAGGAAATTTGGGTTTACCTTCCTGTAGTCTCATTATGCCTTGATAACTCCAAAATAAAAATTATGTCACATATCATCATACCATTTTCCCCAACATAATCCTGTAGGCTTCTTTAAGAACCAACTTTTATCCAAGGGACTTTGAACTGTTCTGGCACATCTAGAAACTTGAAAATTTGTCATATACTAAGAACATTGCTAAAGACAACAGAGATGTATACTGTAAGTAAAAAATGTTTATGTATAAGGAACATAATGCATCAAAGAAAAACGTGGTTAGGTTGGCAGGCTCACAAGTCATTTCTTTTTTTTTCAATTACTAATTCTTTGCATTATTCTTAGTACTCAATACAAGGAATCTCATTCTCAGAAGGTGTTTTGTAAATATTTATGGAATAGTTTCTGTATTTAAAAAAAAGGAGAAAAAGACACCAAGAAGGAACCCTAATGTAAACTATGGACTCAGGGGGGTAATGATGAGGCAAAGTAGGTTCAGCAATTTTAACAAATGTATTACTCTGATGGGGGATGCTAATAATGGGGGAGGCTATGCATGTACCAGGCCAGAAAGTGTATGGGAGATCTCTTTACCTTGCACTCGATTGTGCTGTGAACTTAAAACTGCTCTAAAAAGATAATGTCTTCAGGAAAGAGACCCTAATATTTTGTTCAATAATACATACCATCAATTTATGATAAAAAAATTTTAAAAATTAGATCACAAATTTCTAACCGAAATAATATTTCTCTCCAGTGCATAGAAAATCTGACTAAAATAATCACAGGCACAGTGCTTTGGCATGTCATCAATACACTAAGTCAGCTTCCACACTTACTAAGTACTTACCTATGCAAAGCACTATGGACACCGTAGTGAACTAGACAATTTCTTCTTTTTTAAAGTTTTTAAAATGTATTTGAGAGAGAGAAGGAGAGTGAGAGGGAGAAGCAGACTCCCTGTTGAGCAGAGAGCCTGGGACTTGGTCCCAGGACCCTGAGATCATGACCTAGTCTAGTCCAAGGCAGATGCTTAACCGACTGAGCTACCCAGGCACCCCAAGCAAGACAAGTTCTGCTCTCACAATATTTTACCTAAGTAATAACTTTATTCTCCAAGAAAAAACCTTGGATAAAATCTTGGATAAAAAATCTTGGATAACTTTAATATCAGTTATCAACAACAGATACCCTAAAATGGCAAAAACAAGCTTCTCTTATTATTCTGATTTTTCAAATAATTCAAAGAACTCATATTAACCTTTTGAGAAAGTAGTACATGACCTGGTTTAAAACAAAAAGTTAATGCCTCATTTACTTGGCATTCTTGGGAGAGTTAGTTGGTATTCCACAGAAATGAATTTTTCAGACAACTCACCCTTACCCATTTAAGCACCAACACTGGTTTGGCATGGAGACTTTTTAAAGTGGGAATCTTTCCATTTTTAAAAGCAGATTCAATTAAGTATTATTTTGACTAATAATTATTGGGTTGTATAACACTCAAGCTCCTAAAGTATATGTCCCCAGGGTTCCCTTTTAAAAGTTGCTGGCTTTGAAGAGTTTTTCTTCTGATCTCCAGCTTTGGTGTGTCCGCTGTCAACTTTTGCCAGTATCAGTGAGAAACTGATTCTAGCAGCCTCCAACCCCTTTAAATTTTCGTTGCTTGCAACACAAGTTTGTCAGAACTTTACCTAAAACACACAGGCTTTGAGAGGATCATCAAATCTATATTTTGATTGCTCAGTCTTCTGCTTATTTCCTGAATCTTTTTGAAGTCTGCAGTTACAAGTTCCAAACCAGGTTTGGGATAAAGGAGTGCTATACCTTGATAAAAGTCCTTACATTGTTTTCATATTTAAAATTGATGCCCAGTCGGAGGTAACTTCATTACTTATTCACTCATCCAATAAGTATTAAGTACCTACTAGGAGATAGTCTCCAGTGGTACGGTGAAACTGAAGAACTGAAAAGATTGCCAGTTTTGAACATATTCTAAAATGGATTCAGAAAAATAATTTCGTAGCACCTAAAAAAAAAAAAGAAAGCCAGGTTTGGAGGGTTTTTTTTTGTTTTCTTTTTTTAAGTATTAAATGAAACTACCAAACCACCTCAGCTTTTTAAAAATTTTGTACCTTTAGACTTAGGAACTGAAAATTCAACGGTTTTGATTTAATCAAACATTTATTGTATAAAGCTCTGAATAAGATTCCCAAATTTTCTTTTTTTTTTCTATTACACATTCCCATCTAGCCCTAGATAAATCACTAGCAACATGAGTCTTGGTAATGATAAACAGTCTAAGTCTTGGTAATGATAAATACACCCATTTCAGCGCATGGTAAGTTTAACATCATTTTAATGCTGGGCAACAATGTTTAGAAAAAATGTTATAATTCAAGAAACCTTCTGTCCAAATTTTCGTAAGTTCCTATATATTTCACTTTGGGGTATAGTTTTTTTACTTTTTTTTAAGCTTTAGGAATTAGTAAAATATGGTGTAAATCTACAATATTTGCTTTATCTGCCACAACCATAGTTTTAAAATTCCATTACCCATTTAAACCCAAGGCTAGGAAATGAGTCAAGAAGGAGCAGGGCTTCAAATTGGTCTCTGAGGATTAATTATGACAACAGGTAAAACCCTGGTATGAGGCTTATTTAAATGCTCTTGGAATCTCCTTTCTCATTCATTTTCTCCTCAGGGAGCACAAGTAACTTTATTGGTATTTTATTATATTATAAAAAACTACTTATCATCCTTATTATTTATATTGATCTGGAAATGGGTATTAGTTATGTGCCTGTGATCTGAGAAAGTTAAATAATATTGTGAAGTGAAAAAAATTACATTAAAAACCTTTTCCAGCAATGCATTAACATTTCTTCAACATTAATTTTGAAACCTGAAAATGCTTTAAGCTTAAGTACTATAAAGGCAGAGATGGACCTAACTTTCAAAATAACAATGTAATATTATTTAAACTACTATAGTAACCACAAATTTGGCTCTGACCTCATTAGCATACCATCTTGTCCTGTGAAATAAGTCTCATTTCAAATAAAAACAATTTACAGAGAAATCCAGATGGTCTCTTGCTTTCTCTACCATTCAGGCAAAGAAGCAAATGACAAATATTTACTGGACTCACCTATCATAAGCAAAATCTCTACCAGGTGCTATCCACACTACGGGTTTAAACATATATATATACATACACATAGACCCGGCTCAAGATAATTACAAGTGGAGAGAAAATATGCTTCATAAAAGATACTAACCAAGAGGAAAAACAAATATATTCGAATTAAAAACTGATCACGAACAGGTAACATTCTGGCAGGAGAAATGCAGGGTACTTGGTTCAAATGTAAACAAAATTGTTTTTGCCTATTTTAAACCTGGCAATCAAAATCACCCAGAACTAAGGAGTTGGGCCAACAGCATCACCAAAGAAGAAAACCGAAATTCTCAGGAGCGACTGGTATTGGACCATTCAAAATAAAGTCTCCCTGTGAGTGCTCATTAGTAGTTTCTCTCCTAAAATCTCCTTATCAAATTAAAAACAAAACTGATGCCTGTTTATCAACTTTGCAGAAACCGAAGCTCTTCGGGGAAGCACTCCCGATTCCTGTTTCTTTGCGAGCACTTAAGGTCCATCCACGGAATAGAAGGGGCTGGGGAACAGCGACGAGGAATTGGCCTATTGTTCAGAGAACCGCAGGACCATCCGAACGCCACGGGGCGCGCGGGAGCAGGGGGGAGGCGAGGCGCATACGCTGCACAGGTGTGTGCATGGGGGGGAGGGGGACAGGTGTGCCCGCGGCCACAACTAAGGTTAGAGAGGCCCGACTTCGAGATCCAGACTTCGAGAAAGGGAGGAAAACGGTCATTCCCGAAGCTTAAACCGCTGAGCACGGAGGGGGCGGCCCTGGAGAAGGTCTGAAGGGCTCCCAAAACCCACCCGGGTTGGGCGCGGGGAGGAAATCAGAGAAGGCCGGGGGACTTAGTGTGCAAAGCTCGAGGATAAAAGAGAAGGCTCTCGAACCAAGAGGCCAGCCTAGAAATCCCCAACAATGGACAATGTTGGGTCTGAGGTAAATGGCTAGGAGACTGAGGGTGTCGCGAAGGTGAAGCCGGGTGGGAAGAGGGAAACAAAAGAGAGAAGCCCCCAAGTGTGGGTCCCCGGCGGCGGCGGCGGCGGCAATTACCTGTGAGAGTTGCCGGGGATTGGGGCAGCCGAAGAGCGCGGAGCTGGAGCTGAAGCTGATGGCTCCTCGGCGGCTGAGGACGTGCTGGGGGACCGGCCTGTCCAGGGGCAGCACCGGCAGCTGGTAACATACTTCCATTGAATACGCCCGCCCTGCCCCCGCGCGGCGCCCGCCCAGCCACGGCTGCCGGCCCCTGCGCTGGGAAGGGGCCGCGGCTCGGGGGCGCCGGGCCGAGGCGGGGGCAGGGCCGGCGGCCGCCGACCCCGGGCCGGGAAGCCGCACTCACGCCTTCCCCACCCCAACACTCCGCCCGGGCCGCCGGCGGGAAGACGCTGCGGCGGCCGCGGCGACAGTTACGAGGACCGGCGCGCGCCCGGCTCCGGGGTGCAAGCGGGGGCAGCACAGGCAAAGTCGGAGGGGGAACCCTGCCGCCCAGGGGTTCTTCGGCTGAGAAGAGCGGGTCCGGGGAAGGCAGAGCAGGAGCGGAGCAAGGACAGAAGAAAGCGGTGCAAGAAAAGACTGCCGGAGCCAGCGGCGAGACCCAAGGCGCGCGGGGCTTGGGACCAGCCACCAGCTCGGGCCGCCACCACCGTCCAGCCCCTCCCCTCCCCCGGAGCCTGACTTCACTCCGCAGCCGGCGCGAGCCCGGCGTAATTCACACTTTGCAGCCGCGGACGGTGCGCCAACCACGGCCGCCGCCACCGTGACGTCACGACGCCGCGCCGCAGGCCCCGCGCCACCGCAGCGCCGGGGGAGACGGACTAGCGGCGGAGTGGGTAAACCGCCTTTCTCCAGTTCTGCACGCTAAACTCGGTCACTGTCCTCTCTCGCCACACGCCGCCCTCCCTCCTCCCCCACCAAAATCAACCGCCAGCTCCCCCTAGCTCTCCTCTATCTGTCCTCCACCCAAGGCGCGTGCGCACGAGGCCCCACCGTGTGGGGACATTCCCCTTATCGCGAAACTCTTGTTTTCGAGTGCGCTGAGGGTGTGAAGTGGGCTCAGCCTGCGCTACAAGAGATATTCGGGCCTTCTGACCCGAGAAACCTAAAGCATGCCGCGCACTTGCAGCGCTCAGCCTTAACCGCGGGGTCACCGCTGTGCTTCCCTCCTTGAATTCCCATTCTTGGGCTTCGGTGGGGACCGCTGCGGCAGTGACGTCAGCGGGCCGCGCGGGCCCCGTCCTCCCCGCTACGTCACTGTCAGTCCCTTGGCGGGGCCAGGCTGGGACTCTCCCCAGGCAGGTGCGGGCCCCAGGGCTGCCCCGGGCCGAGGGAAGAAAAGGGGTGCGGAGAATACGGGAGTGAGTAGGGGGTGAAAGGGTGGAGGGGAAACACCGAGACTGAGAAAGAAGAAGTGAGAGTATGCTCTGGAAAAAATGAGAAAGAAAGGATGATACTGAGAAGACAAAGGGAAAAGCCTGCATGACCTTTTACCAAAAGTGTTTTTCTTTGTTAGCTTTGATTTTTAGAAAGCTGGTAAAGAGGACTTGACCTGGTTTGTAAACTGAATATGTCATTTGCAGGTTCATTTTGTTACATTTCTCCCCAAACTATCAAAGCTTTTCAGTTTCGGCCCATTGTTTCAAATGCATTCCAGCCCCCGGGGATGTCAGCCTGAACAAGCTTTTTCCTGCTGGCAGAAGGATTCGGCTCTGCTCTCAGGGCACCCATCCTTCCACTTATTTGCAATGCCTAGCCATTGGCAGGGTGGTAGATCTTTGAAAGTACTGCATAGCCATTACTGATGACATCAGATATGAAATGCTCATGATTCCATAAATCAAAAGTCTGCAAGACCTTTTGTAATCTTTCCACGGCATGTTTCTTTTACATCACCTAAAACATTCTACCTCTTCAATGGTTGTCTATTTGTCTGTTCTCTACTATTAAAAGAAATATAACTTCCACTATGGTTTCACGGATGTTGTCTTCATTAGATGGTAAGCTCTCTAAAGCAACACTGACCCACTCATCTTTGAAACCCTCATTACTCCCACAACATCTAGTAGAGATATTGAGCATCTGCTGTATGCTTAGGATTAAGCTAAACACTCTTATTCTGACAAAAACTCTACGAGATAATAGAATCTAAACTGAAACTGGGCTTAGGGAAACATAACTTGTCCTAGATCTTACACGGATAAATGGCAGAACTAACCAAGTAATGTTTGAATTCTCTGTACATTTAAGCACCCAGAAGGTGGTATTAGTGTAACATCAAACCGTATATGCTTCAAGTAACTATCACATTTAGTAACATCTAGGAGACTCAGTTCCATTAAATCATTTGATAAGACTCAGGGCACTAACTAAACAATGCTTCTCTCTTCAGCAGAGAGGGGAGCTAGCATTATGCACCCACTGTGAGCCATGACAGGTATTCTACATAAAACATTTAACTTAAACCACACAATAGCCACATATGTAATCTGTGCCATCAAACTCTGTTCTGTGTGATTTCAGAACCATGCATTTCCACCACACCATACAGTATCTCAAGACCAGAATGTCAGTTGTTCTCAGTGTTGTTTACTGTACTGGGGAGCATACAGTCAGTGTTATCCAGAAACACAAGACCAATAGGAGAATATATATATATCTATATACATATATATATATATATTATGTATGTATACGTATATATATGTACACACACACACACATATTGCAAAACTGCAGGTCATGTGCAAACTGCAGTGCTTGGGAACCCGCATGGTCCTACCAAGTCTAATGGCTGGTGCTTCACTTCCACTTCCCAAATCTCTTGCAAATTTCTGTTGTGGCCAACCAAAACCCTAAAAACGAGAGAATTCAGGGAAATGTAGTTCCGATTTAGCTAAGTTGCTAGGGCAAACTAACCCAGTCTGAACTCTTGTCAATTTGACATCCATACACACTTCTTTTAACCACATTTAATTATCAAATAAGGACCATAGTAAAATCATACTTATGTCCATATGATACAACTATCTCTCATACAACCCAAAATAGCTCCCTCCCTCCCTAAAAGAGGATAGAATCTTTGAATGATGTTCATCCCTCTTCTTGATGAGTCATATTACCACTTTGATATCCTGTAACTTAAATACTAAGATGTAAACTTATCCACTATCAACACATCCTAGGGAGATGGGGGGGGATTAGTTAAAATATACACAAATATATTCATATCAAAATGAGGGGAAATGCTCACAACTATTATAGTCCTTGTAACTGCAACTGGCAACATAATCATAATTACTATTTATGACTATTTGCTTTTTTCCCCATTACCTTTTTAAATATCCCTTCACCTTCAATAAGCATCTCAGCTGATAATAGTACCTTCATTTATGGGGCAACCCAAATTTTTATTCCTGAAATATCTAGACCATTAGAGGTTCTACTTCAGATGGGTTGTTGTGCTTTTCCATTAATTCATATTACAGAGTATGGGAATACGAAGAGACACCCCCAAAGAATCTCCTGCATTCCAGGCACATTCCCACGTAGTAGCAACTAAAGATCAGTTTAACAGGATCAATCACTCCAGGCAGTAGAGTAACCCCCTTTTTTGCATGTTGGTTAAATCGCACGAGGAGCCCCAAATGGCCAAGTGGCAATCTCAGTTTACAGATTGAGCTCTTGCTGTGTACCCTGGTAGAAACGCTCTTTGAGAAGTAAGACCTCTGGAGAAACAAAACCCGAAGTTGCAGGAATTGGAAGCAAAAGTCTGCATGTGACTCACTAGGGGTAAAAGATCCACTTCTACTCCCATCTCTTGATTCCTGGACCATGGATATATATTTAGATTTAGAACACAAGCCAAAATTTGGAGAACATTATCCTAGCTACAAAAGATATCACAATTTAGATGGAGGGATTATTGAGTCTGCCAAAGGCTATTTCAACTCTGCAACAGGGACGAACCTTGAAAACATTCTAAGTGAAGAAGCCAGGTGCAAAAGGCTGCATATCGTATGATTTCGTTCATATAAATTATCCAGAAAAGGCAAACCATAGAGACAGAAAGCCAATTAGTAGTTACCAGGGACTGGGGAGAGGAAGGAATGAGGAGTGACTGCTTAATGGGTACAAGATTTCCTTTTGGGGTGATGAAAATGTTTTGGAACTAGATAGTGATGATGGCTACAAAACATCGTAAATGTCTTAATGCCACCGAACTGTACACTTATTAATGGTTAAAAGTAAAATTTTATCAGAAGAAAAAAAGATAAAGGCCGGCCAATCATCCTATTAAGCCACAACTTCAGGGTAATAGGCAACATATGACCAGTGAATTATATGAGCATGAACCCATTGCTGCCTTTATTTGTTGTAAAATGAGTTTCTTTGTTAAAAGTAATGCTGTGTAGGGGGCACCTGGGTGGCTCAGTGGGTTAAAGCCTCTGCCCTTGGCTCAGGTCATGGTCTCAGGGTCCTGGGATCCAGCCCCCCGTTGGGCTCTCTGCTCAGCAGGGAGCCTGCTTCACCCTCTCTCTGCCTGCCTCTCTGCCTACTTGTGATTTCTGTCAAATAAATAAATAAATAAAATCTTAAAAAAAATAAAAGCAGTGCTGTGTAGAATAACACAATTGTGACTAAGACATTTCATAAGTCCATACACGGTGGCTTTGATAGAAGCATTGCAAGCGGGAAGGAAATTCATTTCCAGAAGAAGTATCTATTTATTCAGTGAGAAAAAAGGTCTGTCCCTTTCATAATGAAAGTAGCCAGATTCAATACAACTCATGGATGGCTGACACCTAGGAAATGGAAGCTTGATCTTAGACTCCGCTCTTAGCAATTTGGGCACTTAGCAATAGCTGTCGTCAGACTGGCCTTGTTAAGTAGAAATCCATGCTGCTGAGCCCACATCTAACTTGTATCATGGCATCATGGCCACTTTGTTCATGAGTCCGTTGAGCAGGACCAGGGATAAATGGGGGTAAAGGCTGAGACATACACAGAATGTATCACTTATCTACCTGATTATTATGATCATCCTCTATTGAGATTGCTCTTTGGGATCACATGAGCCACAAATATCTTCACACTCTGTCCCATTCAATCTATCTACATATACCCCTTTCCCCAACCTCTTTGTCATCAATTTTCCAATCATGTTCCTTCCGAGTTCCAGACCAGCCCGTCAGTCAGATACTGGCCGTGAATTAGAATGACCCATACACCTAGTGATCTCTCTTTTCAGACAAAATGTACAACCAGGTGTACTGATCCAAGCTCTCCCAATTGTAGTATTTCCCTTCATCACCTTCAGGACCACCCCCCAAAAGTGGCTATAGCGCTGTAGCTATCTACTTCCACACCATAGAATACAGAACCATCTGCAAATCAATCCCAAATATTTCTCTTCTGTTACTCAATAGGAGACACAGGGGGCTTACCATGATGCCTTGGATGAAAGTTGAGAGGGAGGAGGAAATGTAGTAATAGCAGAGATGATGGACAACTGGGCCACTTGTTCATACAATTTACTTGAGGTTGCTTGAGCCTGATCTCATGTGTACCACTGCTTAATGATGGAATACTGCTGGGCACAACCAACTTTATGGCTTGGTGTTTCAGAATACATTTAGTATATTATAGGCTGCTCAGGTCACAAGGTAATTTGATCACTCATGGTCAAGCATTCAGTTTCTACTAGGGCCCAGTAGTAAAACAATTTCCCAAAAAGCCAATAGTTATATAAAGAAGGTGACATAACTTTGCTCCCCAATCCTAAAAGCTTGCATAAGATTTAATTATAGAGGATTATTAAAAGCTTCATATGGTATCACTAGCCTATCACAAACACTTCAGTACCATACCTGCTGGGTCATATGGCCCAAGTGACACAGAAGCTAATAAGGCAGTATGGATTCCTTACATAGACCTCTCTTGTCTTGAGCCCCACCCACTCTCATTTTTTTTTATTGTGGTTAGACATACACAAAATAAAATTTATTTATAATTTTAACCATTTTTAAGTATAGAAGTCAGTGACATTAACTACATTCACATTGTGCAACCATCATCACTACCCACCTCCAGAGATTTCCATCATTCCCAAAATGATGAAATTTTGGGAATTTTTGCACCTGCACCTGCTAAACAACAATTCACCACTTCCTCCTCCACCAGGCCCTTAATCACTATTTCACTTTTCATCTCTATGAATTTGACTATTCTAGGTACCTTATATAAGTACCTTATATAAGTAGAATCATACAATATTTGTCCCATTATGTCTTCCTTATTTCACTTAGCATAATGTCTCCAAGGTTTATCCATATTGTATCATGTAACAGAATTTCATTCCTTTTTAAGACTGAGTAATATTTCAGTGTGTGTGTGTGTGTGTGTGTGTATTTATACATGCACCTTATACATCTGTCAATAGACATTTGGGTTGTTTCTACCTTTTGGGTACTGTGAATAGTGCTACTGTGAACATGAGTATATAAATATCTGTGTGAGTTCCTGCTTTCAATTCTTTTAGATGTATATCCAGAAGTGCAATTGCTGGATCATATGGAAATTCTATATTTAAGTTTAGGGGATACAGGAAAATAGGCATACTGTTTTCCACATCAGCTGTACCATTTTATAATCCCATCAGGAATGCACAAAGTTTCAACTTCTTCACATCATATCCAACACATGTATTCTGTTTTTCAATAATAGCCATTCTAATGGATAAAAAAGGGGTATTTTTTGTGATCCTGATTTACATTTCCCTAATGATTAGTGATGTTAAGCATTTTTTCATGTGCTTATTAGCCATTTTTATATTTTCTTTGGGGAAGAGTCTATTCAAATCCTTTCCCTATTTTTGAATTGAGTTATTTGTTGCTGCATTTTAGGAGTTCTTTGTATGCTCTGTATATTAATTGCTTATCAAATATGCAATTTTTAAATAGTTCCTTTCAATCTTTGGGTGATCTTTTCATTCCCTTTTGATAATATCTGATGCCCCAAAGTATTGAATTTTGAAGAGATCTAGTTTATCTTTTCTTATTTTTGCTGCTTGTGCTTTTGGTGTTACATCCAAGAAATCATAGCCAAATCCAAAGTTATGAAACTTCTCCCTTATGTTTTGTTCTAAGTATTTTATAATTACATTTAGGTCTTTGAACCATTTTGAGTTAATTTTTATGTATGGTGTAAGAAAGAGTCCAGCCGTATTCATTCACATGCGGATATCTAGTTTTCCAAGCACCACTTGTTGAGAAGACTGTCCTTTCCTCACTGAATGGTCTTGGCACTCTTCTCAAAAACCATTTAATCATGCATGTGAGGTTTATTTCTGGGCTAGCTATTCTATCCCATTGGCGTATATGTCTTTATGCCAACAGCATGCTTTTTAAATTACCATAGCTTCATGTTAAGTTTTAGAATCAGAAAGTGTGATTCCTTCAAACTTCTTCTTTTTCAAGATTGTTTTGGCTATTCAGGGTCTCTTGGGATTCCATAAGAGTTTTAGGATAGATTTTCCTATTTCTGCAAGAAAGAAATGTCTTTGGAATTCTGATAAGGATTGTAGTAAATCTGTATCACTTTGGGTAGTATTAAAATCTTAACAATACCACATCTTTCAATAATGAATATGAGGTCCTTTCATTTATTTATGCCTTCTTTTACTTTTTATGCCTCCTTTTAGTTTTTTTCTCAGCAGTGTTTTATGCCTTTTCTAAGATTTTTTATTTGTGTATTTATTTATTTGGGAGAGCTCACACACATGAGAGCAATGGGAGGGCCAGAGGGAGAGGGAATCTGAAGTAGACTCTGTGCTGAGAGCAGATCCTGACACAGAGCTCGATTCCACAAGTGCAAGATCATGACCTAAGAAGCAACCAAGAGTTGATACTTAACCAAGAGTTGTATACTCAACCTACTGAGCCACCTAGGCACCCCAGTGTTTTATACTTTTTAATGTACAAGTTTTTCATCTTCTTGGTGAAGTGAATTCCCAAGTATTTTGTTCTTTTCTGGGCTAGCATAAATAAAACTATTTTCTTAATTTCTTTTTTGAATTGTTCGTTATTAGTTACAGAAAAGCCACTGGTTTTTATGAATTGATTTTGAATCTGCAACTTTGCTGAATTCATTTATTAATTCTATCAGGGGTTTTTGTGTGCATATGAAATCTTTACGGTTTTTTAAACATAAAAGCATGTCATCATGGGGCGCCTGGATGGCTCAGCGGGTTAAGGGTCTGCCTTCAGCTCAGGTCATGGTCTCAGGGTCCTGGGATCGAGCCCCACCTTGGGCTCTCTGCTCAACGGGGAGCCTGCTTCTCCCTCTCTCTCTGCCTGCCTCTCTGCCTACTTGTAATTTCTGTCTGCCAAATAAATAAATAAAATCTTTTAAAAAAATCATGTCATCTGCAAATAGATAATTTTACTTCTTCCTTTCCAATTTGGATGGCTTCTATTTCTTTTTATTGCTTAATTGCTCTGACTAGAACTTCTAATACCATATTAAATAGAAGGGACAAAAGTGGATATCCTTATCTTGTTCCTGGTCTTAAAGAAAAAGCATTTAGTCTTTCACCATTGAGTATGATATTTGTTGTTGGTTTTTCATATATAGTCTCGATTATATTCAGCTAGTTGCCTTCTATTCCTAGTTTTTAGTTGTTTTTACCATGAAAGAATGTTGAATTCTACCAAATCTTCTTTCTGTATCAATTGAGATGATTGTGTGCTTTTTTTTTCTTCATCCTGTTAATGTATATTACATTGATTGATTTTTAAATGTTGAACCGTCCTTGCATTCCAGGAATGATCCTATTTAGTCATAGCATATAACCTTAATATGCTACTAAATTCAGTTTCTATTATTTTATTGAGAATTATTGCATTGATATTCATAAGGAATATTTCTCTATAGTTTTCTGTCCTAGTAATGTTTTTGTCTGGCTTTGGTATCAGAGTAATACTGGCCTCATAGAATGTGTTTGGAAGTGTTTTCTCCTCTTCAATTTTTTGGAAGTCTGAGAAAAATTGAGTTATTTCTGTTTTAAATGTTTGGTATAATTCACTAGTGAAGCCAGCTGCTCTAGGACTTTTCTTTGTTGGGAGGTTTTGATTATTAATTCAATCTCCTTACTTGTTTTAGGTCATTTTAGATTTTATATTTCTTTGTGATTTAATCTTGGTAGGTAAGAAATTCCTCCATTTCATCCATGTTATCCAATTTGTTGGTGTACAATTTTTCACAGTATGCTTTTATAATCCTCTTTATTTTTGTAGAATCGGTGTTAATGTGTTCATTTTCATTTCTGACTTTAGTAATCTGAGCCTTCTTTATTTTGTCATTCTAGCTAATTGTTTGTTTTAAAGATTTTATTTATTTGACAGAGAGAGAATACAAGCAGGCAGAGCAGCAGGCAGAGGGAGAGGGAGAAGCAGGCTCCCCATAGAGCAGGAAGCCTGATGTGGGGCTCAATCCCAGGACCCTGGGATCATGACCTGAGCCGAAGGCAGATGCCCACCTGACCGAGCCACCCAGATGCCCATAATGATTTATTAATTTTGTATTCAAAATACCAAATTTTGGTTTAGTTGATTTTCTCTGTTGTTTTTCTATTCTCTGTTTTATTTATCTCTGCTCTTGTCTTTATTATTTCCTTCTTTTTAGTAGTTTTAGGTTCATTTTATTGTTTTTTCTCTGGTTCCTTAAAGTGTAAATTTACATTACTGATTTGAGATCACTTTTGTCAAATATGTTGTATCTAAAAATTTCTCTCTTAGCACTGTTTTTGTTGCTTCCCATAAATTTTGATATGTTGTGTTTTTGTGTTCATTTGTTTTGAGATATTTTCCAATGTCCTTTGTGATTTCTTCTTTGACATTTGATCATTTAAGAATGTGTCATTTAATTTCCACGTTTGGAAATTTTCCAATTTTCCTTCTGCTGTTGATTTATAGTTTCATTTCACTGAAGCTGAAGAAATTTCTTTGTATAATGTCAGTCTTTTACATTTATTAAGCTTGTGTAGTGGTCTAGCATTTGGTCTATGCTTGAGAATGTTTAATGTACACTTGAGAAAAATGTGTATTCTACTCTTGTTGGCTGGACTATTCTGTATGCTATGTATATCTGTTAGGTCCAGTTCATCCATATTGTTGCTCAGTACATTACATTACATCCTGAAATTATAACAGCCTTTTTAAAATTGATACTAACCTAATGACAATCACATACAGAAATTCTATTCTTTTACAGCTCTCTCTCCACTTTGTGCTATGGATGTCACAAATTATATCTTTATGTATTGTGTAAGTATTAACATAAATTAGTAATTATTCTTTAGGCATTTATCTTTTAAGTCTTGTAGAAAATGAAAGCTGGAATTACAAACAAAAGTTATAATACTGTTTTTTGTATTTGCTTATGTGTTTACCTTTATTGGAGATCTTTATATCTTCATATGACTTTGAGTTATTATCTGGCAACATTTCATTTCAACTTGAAGAACTGCTTTTAGCATTTCTTATAGGAGAATTCTAATAGAATGAACTCCCTTAGCTTTCATTTATTTAGGAATGTCTTAATTACCTCTTCATTCTTGAAGAACAATTTTGTCAAATATAGAATTCTTGGTTGACAATTTTTTTCCCCTTTTCATACCTTAAATATACCATCCCACTGCTTTCTGGACTTACAAGTTTCTTCTGAGGAACTGGCAGATCATCTAATTGAGGATTTATTGTATAAGAGGAGTCATTTTTCTCCTGTTGCTTTCAAAATTTTCTCTTTGTCTTTGTCTTTCAACAGTTTGACTATAATGTTTCTCACTGTGGGTCTCTTTGGGTTTATTCTATTGGGGTCTGCTTATCTTGGATTTGCAGATTCATGATTTCCACAAACTTGGAAAAGTCAGCCATTATTTCTTCGAATAACTTCTCTGACTCTCTCTTCTCTTTCTGGGACTTCTGTAATGCATGTATTGGTCCATTTGATAGAGTCCCATAAGTTCAAATATCCTTTCTTTAAGTTTGCTGACTTTCTTTTGCCTGTTCAGCTTTACTATTGAACCCCTCTAGGGATTTCTTTTTTTCAATTCCATTGTATTTTTCAGCTTCAAACTTTCTACTTGGTTCCATTTTACAATTTTACCTCTTTGTTGATATTTTCATTTTGTTCATATATTGGTTTCCTGATTTCCTTTTAATTCTTTACTGGTGTTGTCCCTTAGCTCTTTGAGCATATTTAAAACAGCTGTTTTAAAGTCTTTATCTATCATGTGTGATGTTTATGTTTCTTCAGGGCTGCCTTTTGCCACTTTATTTTCTCCCTATGAAGGTATCATGTTTTCCTGTTTCTTTGTATGTCTCGTGAGTTTTTTGTCACTATTATTGAACATTGGGCATTTGAAAAGACAGCCACCTTTCCCAATCTTTGTGGACTGTTTCTATGCTAGGGAACATTCTCACTAATTAGCTGAACCTTGGTTCTAAGCTTTGTGATCAGTCCAAGAGGAAATCTTAAGGTCTTCTTAGGTTATTGTTTGAGCATGCATCTTGCCTGGGCCTGTATGTGTATGTTTTTGAATTTTCTGTATACATGCTGTTTTCAAATGTCTTAATATCCCAGAGTGTCTCCCCTTAGGGCTTCTACCCATCTTACCCCAGGTTTCTGCGGGCCAGTCTCCCTACAATTTTTTCTGAGCGGTGTCCACTTGTTCTTCTTGCTTGAGATCCAAGTTAAACAATACAGAGACCAGTCCTTCAGGCAGCTTCTGGTAGGTTAAAATTTTGAAAATAAAATCTGCTTTGCTCCCTCTGACTTATAGCACATTTTTTTTGCACTTTCTTTGTTTGGCTTTCATGTTAGAGTAATACTGGTCTAATAAAATAAGTTTTATTTATTTATTTATTTAAATTTTATTTTCTGAAAGAGTTGCATACAAGTGGTATTATTTCTTCCATAAATATCTGATAGGATTTACCAATGAAACTCTCTGGACCTGGACCGACCAACCTTCTTTCCTTCCTTCCTTCCTTCCTTTCTTTTAAAAGATTTTATTTATTTATTTTTCAGAGTGAAAGAGAAAGAGCACAAGCAAGGCAAGTGGCAGCAGAACAAGCAGAGCAAGCAGGGCAGTCAGAGGAAGAAGCGGCTCCCCACTGAGCAAGAAACCCAATGAGGGCTCTATCCCAGGACCCTAGGATCATGACCTGAGTCAAAGCCAGATGCTTAACCAACTGAGCCACCCAGGTGTCCCTGAACCTGGACTTTTCTTTGTGGAAGATTATAAATTGTTAATTCAATTTCTTTACTTAACAAATTCATAAAATAAGCTCAATATATTCCCCCCAAATATTTCCCAAAGTATACCCCAAAATGTTCAAAGTGGTGAGATTGTGGCTTTTCATTTTCTTTTAAAATGTTTTCTTGATCAATTCTATTGGCCAAATTTTCAAAGATAAACATAATTTTATAATAAAATTATTTGTTAATTATATAAACTATGAGTAAAAATAAAATGTTTATATTGCAATAATGAATGTTTAATAAAATAAAGGGCAGAGAAGGAAAAGTTCACCTGAGGTTTGGTTGCTCTAGACTACTTAGGAACTTGACATTAATTGACAAGCACCTTTCATGATGATACACTAATAAATAATCAATCAGAGAACTTCTGGCTAAACACAGCAGATTACATACATGCATTCATAAATGTCTCCTCCCCAAGCCCTACTAAAAGACACTGAAAGAAGAAATAAGTCCGAAATCCAAAAGGGCAAAAAGTAAAAGAGGGGAAATGAAAACTGACAAGTCCATCTTTTAGAAACTGAAGGTGGATGGGCATATTGTTCTTGTCTTTGCAGAACAGAAAGCTGAACCAAAAGCTTACAAATGGGGAGGAATCCATCTGGACAATTCCTGCTGCAAAGACCCAGGACGATCTCAGAAATTTCAGACCCTAGCTGTTTTGGAAGGCAAGGATGCAAGTGCAAGGATGCAAGAAAAAGAGAAGGATAAATTGAAGTTCTTTAAAAGAGTGGTTAGAACCCCAGACAGCCAAGTCACTCTCCTTTACCTCAGCAAACGATTGGATGGATTCAACCAAATATGCTCTGGACTTGGGTTAACCTGACAGAGGTGAGAATGGGGTTAGAGTATCACATGAAAAGTGGCAGGATAAAAGAGAATCTGTCTACTTGTTGACTGCCAAGTTTTTATCCTGGGGGCAAGAGGCTAGAAGATTCCTCTTTTAGAAAAGTAGACCCATCTCAGGCAAAAGTTTTGTAGGTACTATCTGCTTAGAATCCTCCAACCAAAGAAATGGGTCCACATAGAATTCTAAGATAAGTCTCACTGATGTACATGGAATTTAAAAATAGCATTATCAATATCTCGTTATTAAATATGACAGAACAATCAAACATTACCAAATTTGAATAAATCCCACTGCATGAGAGACAATAGAAACAAATAGAAAAGCAAACAAACAAGGGGAAACAGAAAAATACAGAGAAATGAAAGATCAATAATATCCTTAGAGAAATGAAAAGTTATATAAGAACAGGATGATACAAAGAGAAAAAATAAGATAGTTCTTTAAAATTAAAAACTGTGGTATAAAAATTAAATATATGTTAGGTGGGTTAGAAAATAAAGTTGAAGATATCTTCCCAAAAGTAAAATGAAAAAGATAAAGATAATGTGAGAAAAGATATTAAAATTGAAGTCCCAGTTCAGGGGGCCTAACATCTAAATAAGGATGGTTTCAGAAGGAAAGAATTGAGAAAATTGTAGTGAAGAAAGTTCAAGAAAATTCAGCAGAACTAAAGGGCACACATTTCCAGATGGAAACAGTCAACTTTGTACCTAGGATAACAAAGAAAGAAAAGACCTACACCAAGACATATTGTGAAATTTCAGTGTAATGGGATAAAAATAAGAACTTAAAATCTTCCAGGGAGTAAAAATAAAAACAGCTCATGTACAAAGGTCCATGGATCAGAATCAAAAGTGCCATCTCAAAAATAAATTAAGAGCTAGGAGACAGTAATATAAAACCTTCAGAATTGGGAAGGAGTTAGAACTCCCCACCTAGGAATCTGCATACCAGGCCATACTATCAATTTAGTTTAATAGTAAAATAGAGATATTTTTCAGAAATTGAGGAACCCAAGTGTTTCACTCCTATCGTGCCTTTTCTCATGGAGTGATTATTACAGGATGTGCTCTGGCAAGAAGAGGGAGGAAACCCAGAAAGGGAGATATTGGGATCCACCCACCAGGAGTTTCAACATGGGAGAGAGGGAAAGAAAGGTCCAGAATGATAGTCCTCAGGTCTCAGCCACAGAAAATACTTAGAAACCACATCCTGCGGGAGAAGGATTATAGGGTCTGTGATGGAAGTGAAACTAACAGACAACCTGAAGAGACTGACATAGAGTGTGAAATTTTGTCAGAGTTTGGGAGTCAATTTATTACTATGACATAGAATATTAAGGGGGGGAAAAAGAGATTTAGTTGATACTACCAAGAATACAAAAGTTGTAAAAGAAAATAAATTTAATCATTGTACATTATATGGCCCTTCTATAAATAATAGTTACATAATCACAATAATATAAGCAGTGAATATTGATTTAACAAAAATATAGGGCTATAACTAACCATACTAAGAAGTAGAAGAAGACGAAAAGCGTGTGTTTCTTTGGGTGATATTACAAAGCTAAATTTTCATCTTCTACAGTAAAACATTAATAGATAATAGCAAAAAATGAGATGTGAGTTAATAATATGGAGTGAAATATTTTAAGAAACAGCTAAAAACAGTGAACCTCTTGTGTCAGTAGAGCAGGAAATGATAGAGTATTGAGATGAATGAGAGGCTGCTAGTTTACTATAACATGGCAGGAATACTGAACTCTAAAAACTATGTATATGTATTATGTTTCTTGTTTAAAAAATTAAAATCATTGTAGTGGATTGAATTGAACCCAAAAGACGAGTTAAGTCCTAATGCCCGGTATCTATGACCTTATTTGAAAATAGGATTTTTGCAGGTGTAATCAAGTTAAGAAAAAGTCATATGAGATTAGAGTGGGCCCCATCCGTTATAACTGGTGTTACACGAAAAGGGAGATTTGGAGGCACACATACACATAAGGAAGAGAGTCACGTGAAGGCAGAGACCCAGACTGGAGTGATACTCTACAAGCCCAGAACTCCAAGGACTGCCAGCAACCACCAGAGGCAAGAAGAGAAGCATGAAAAAATTTTCTCCCAGAGCCTTCTGAGGGAGCATGCCATTGCCAATACCTTGATTTTGAGCTTCTAGCCTCCAGAACTGTGAAAGAATATGCTTCTATTGTTTCAAGCTGCCCAGTTCATAGTAATTTATTATATTATTATAGCAGCCCAAAGCAGCTAATACAACCATTTTCCTCAATTTCTGTATATCTGAATTGGAGCAGGAGCTGTTTCACAGAGGGTCAATTCTTCTAAGTTCATTTCCACATTTGAGGTTTGAAAAAAAACAAAACAAAAACAAAAACTAATCAACCTTGCTCTTTTGTTCGGGGCACAGTATAAAACCCATCTGTTCAATTAAGGGATGTGGGAAGACTGGCAAATGTGGAACACCAATTTTGGTCTCTGGTTATAAATATTTAAGTGTATGCCTATCTGAGGTTTACTTTCTGTTTTTAAAAATACTATTCTTTCCTGCTATCTCTGAAGTAGAATAGTTACAAAGAACAAGGGCCCCTTTCCTTTATACTTCACTTAATAACGGTATAAAATGTTGAACAGAATGAACGTTACTCAGAAAAGCAAAATTTTTATAGCATACCTAAAAATTGACTACTAAACATTTTTTCAGCTAAAAAGTATCTCTGAACTTGTTAATTATCATTGTTATATGAAATAATAACAGATATAAAGAAAACACCTACATTATTTACATTTCCTCTACTTTTGATTCCAGTGCCTTGTCTTGGGGCCCTTCTTTAAAATAGTTCAAGTAATGAGAGAGCACCCGGGTGGCTCAATCAGTTCAATGTCTGCCTCTGGCTCAGGTCATGGTCTCAGGGTCTTGGGATGGAGTCCCGCATCGGGCTTCCTGCTCAGCGGGGAGTCTGCTTCTCCCTCTGCCCCTCCCCCCTGCTCATGCGCTCTCTCTCTCTCTCTCTCTCTCTCAAATAAATAAATACAATCTTAAAAAAATAATTCAAGTAATGAGATATTAAGATCTTAAAGCAGTTGGTTACAGATTGTTGTTACGGGTTAATTGTGTCTACTCCCCTGATATCAAAAAAAAATTTAATGTCGAGATCATAACTTCCAGCACCTCAGAACGTGAACTTATTTGGAAATAGAGTCATTGCAGGTATAATTAGCTAAATTAAGATGAGGTCATACTGAACTATGATGAGCATCTAATCCATCATGACTGGTGTCCTTATAAGAAAACAGCCATGTGAAGGCAGAGGCACATGGGGAATGCCATGTGAAGATGGAGGCGGGCACTGGATTGACGCATTGACAAGCCAAGGAATGCCAAGGATTGTCAGCTGTCTACAGAAACTAAGAGACATGGAACAGATTGTCCCCCAGAGCACTCAGAAGGAACCGACCCTGCAGACACCTTGATATTAGACTTCTGGACTCCAGAACTGTGAGAGAATACATTTCCTTTTGTTTTAAAGATTTTATTTATTTATTTGACACAGAGAGAAAGAGAAAGCAAGCACAAGCAGGGGGAGCAGCAGGCAGGGGAGAAACGTTCCCCACTGAGCAAGGAGCCAGACTCGGGACTCAATCCCAGGACCCTGGGATCACGACCCAAGCTGAAGGCAGACGCTTAACTGACTAAGCCACCCAGGTGCCCTACATTTCTCTTGTTTTAAACCACCAACTTTAAACAGCATAATGCGAAATTTACCATTAGCCACCCAGTCTGTGGAATTTGTATAGCAGCCCAAGGAAATAAATATGTAGGGATTTTACCAAAATTCTGATGCCTTTAAAGATTTTTCAACTCCAGTCTTTTCATTCATTTGTTTATTCACTAAATATTTGTTGAGTAACTACTACCTGTTTAGCAATCTTGTAAGGCAGAGAAAGGCCCTTGACTTAATGAAGTGAAAATTCTAATGGAGGAGAATAGCAAAAAAAAAGGTATATAATGTAAGGTAACATAAAGTAACATAATGTAACAATACTACATAAGCTAGTGTCAGGTGCTATGAAGAAAAATAAAACAGGGAAATGTATTAGAAAGTGGGTTACAGAGTTCAGGGAAGGCCTCTTTGAGAAGATGACATGTGAGCAGAGACCTGAACAAGGTAAGGGAGGAAGGAAGCTAGGCAAGGATTAGGGGTAGGGAGGAACTTTCTTGATAAAGGGAACCCAGACAAATACTCAGTGCATGAACAACACAGTCAATGCAGAGGGAATTAATCAATTGGGAAACGTGGAAAGGAGGTGAGACCAGATGTAGGCCCTGGTGCACCTCCTTAAGGTTTTTGATTTTATTCTAAGTGTGATAGGGAAGCCACTGGAATGTCTTTGTTTTGTTTTGTTGCTTCTTTTGTTTAATCAGAGAAATGATATTATCCAATTTAAGTGTTTTAAAGATCTCTCCAGTTTCTCTGTTGACAATGCTTTCTAGGTGAAGAATGGAGGCAAAGGAATCAGTTGAAAGCTTTCAAATAGCCTGAACGGGGAGATGGTGGTGCCTTTGAGCATCTTTGGAGGTGGCATTATGCAAATTTATACAGAACAAATTTACATATAACCATCTAAGCCTATAAATGTCATTCCCTTTTCAGGATCAAAATTAGGGGTTCATGGGATTCTTCCACATCTCCTCAACCACTTTAAATTAGAAACTAGTAAGGGGTTTCTGAATATGCCAGTTAATATCCATTTGAACATCTTATTCACATCTCAGAAACTTAAAATAACTCTGAAGTTAAAGGATAAAAATGAAATTACCTTTGAAGGATCTCAGGATTAATTTTTTTAGGTAAACAACTTATATAATTTAAATTTTATGAGGTAGAGTAAAATAAGTTATATATATACATATTAGCAGTATCAAATTGATTCTTTAAATGCAACTAAAATAGTTCTACTTACAGTATATAGGAATCTCAAAATTATCTAGGAATTAGTGAAATTTCACAATTCTTGGAGTGGAAACAATTGGTATCCAAAATTTAGTGAAATTTGGGGCACCTGGGTGGCTCACTTGTCAAGCATCTGCCTTCAGCTCAGGTAATGATCCTGGGGTTCTGAGATGGAACCCCACATTGGGCTCCCTGCTCAGCAGAGAGCCTGTTTCTCCCTCTCCCTCTGCCTACCTCTCTGCCTACTTGTACTCTCTCTGTATCTCTCTGTCAAATAATTAAATAAAATCTTTCTAAAAAAGTGAAATTTGTTCATTTGGTAATAAGTGAACACAATTAGTAATAGCAGTTATTGACTTAAAGTGCAGTGATAACGTATCCAAAGTCAAAGCTTGAAAAAATTTTCCAAGGACAAACAGCCTGATTCAAAAAATGGGCAAAAGACTTGAACAGACATTACTCCAAATAAGACATACACATGGCCAATAAGCACATCAAAAGATGCTCAACATCATTAGTGATCAAGGTAATGCAAATCAGAACTACAGCAAGATACCACCACACAACTATTAAGACGACAAGTATCAACCAAACGGAAAACAGGTGTTGGTGAGAATGTGGAGCCTTTGGAACCATCGTGCACTGTTGGTGGACAAGTAAATGGTGCAGCCACTGTGGAAAACGGTTAGGTGGTTCCTCAGTAAATGAAATATAGAATTACTATAGGATCCAGCAGCTTCACTCCAAGGTACATACTCAAAATAACAGAAAGCAGGAACTCAGACAGATGCTTGTACACCAATCTGTGTAGCAGCATTATTCACAACAGCTAAAAAGTGGAACCAACCTAAATGTCCACTGATGGATGAATAAATATGCAAACTGTGGCATGCATACTCAATGGAATATTATTCCTCTTTAAAAAGGAATGAAATTCTGATTTGCGGATGAACCTTGAAGACACTGTGTCAAGTGAAATAAACCAAACATAAAAGGACAATAGATTCCATTTCTATGACATATCTTACATAGTAAAATTCATAGAGACAGAAAATAGATTAGTGGCTATTAGGGACCAGGGAAAGGGAGGAATGAGGAGTTATTATTTAAGGAGTACAGAATTCCTGTTTGATATGATGAAAATGTTCTAGAAATAGTGGTGGTGGTTGCACAACATTGTGATAATACTTAATACCACTGGATTGTACACTTAAAAAGGCTAAAATGGTAAATTTATGTTAGGCATATTTTAGCACAATAGAAAGGAACAAAATGATGTGCTATGATGGTTCATCGCCTTAGCCAACTGGTTTTTGAGCTCTAGAACACATTCCTTATGGGGCCAAATCACCACTTTTGTTCCAAAGGTTCAAGCCCTTACATAGACAGAGTGGTTCCAGTCTCAGAAATGGGTTTGATAGAGCGTGGCTGTGGCCTCCCTTTGATATATGTACAAGAGCCTGTGAATTATCTCATTAGAGTTCCCATTATGTATTTTCTTCCTCCACTGTTTTTCTGGAAAGCCTTGAAAAAACTTGTTAGGTATTCTATGACACCTCCTTTCTCTTTTCATTTCAAATCTTCTCACAGTTGACCAAGAAAGACTGAATCATTCTCGGAGTTGAAGTTTTGAAGTTTGCACACGTATCATGATTTTCCTTAATACTTTCCATATGTTGATTTTTAAATTCAGATTAGGCCAGTTGTAGGTGATGTGAATGTTGTCAATAGTGTCTAAAGACTTTGTTGGCAAAAACATGCCTTGACAACACAGCCCTTGTGTATGTGTCCTGGTTTGAGCAATCTACCCAAGCACAGCAGGCAAAATACTGTAAGTGCGATGTATCTGCTGGCAGTTGTGATAAACCACACAGCCTGCAGATCAATACCACAAGTCACACCGTAGTACGCACATGAGAAGACAAGGAAACAGAAAAGTTGTAAAGCAAACACAAATATTTTTTTTGTCTTACTTTTTTTTCTTTAATAAACATATAATGTATTATTAGCCCCAGAGGTACAGGTCTGTGAATCACCAGGTTTACACACTTCACAGCATTCACCATAGCACATACCCTCCCCAATGTCCATAACTCCACCACCCTCTCCCTACCCCCCTCCCCCCTGGCCACCCTCAGTTTGTTTTGTGACACTAAGGGTCTCTTATGGAGCAAACACAAATATTAATACAATATTGAAACTAAAGCAATGTTTTACCAAAAACAATCAAACAAACAAAAAACCAAACCAAAACAACAAAAAACCACAAAACAAACAAAACACACACAAAAAAAAACCCCAAACCAACAACAAAAAGCAATCAAATTGTCTAAAGAAACTCTAGAACAAAGCCGCAAGAAACAGGCTCCTTTTACTTTAGTCAAAGTTTAGTCACATGAAAGAGATAACTGGCAGAAATGTTTTTCTTAGTCTGTGGAGAGTTTCATTTGCCAAATAATCCTCAGACGACCTTCCTTCCCTTATTGCATCATGTTTGAGTGAAGTCACAGAGACTGTTAGGTTTATAATGAAGGCAGCGATGATGGAAAGTCACAATGAAATAGAAATAAAAATGTTTACACATGCATAAATAAAAGTTAACAACGAAGAGACTGGCTGGGTGGCTCGGTTGGTAAAGCATCCGACTCTAGATTTCAGTTCTCAGGTCATGATCTCAGGGTCCTGGGATCGAGCCCCAAGACCCATATCAGGCTCTGTGCTCAGCGGTGAGTCTGCCTGAGATTTTCTCTTCCTCTTCTTCTGCCCCTCTCCCCAACCCTCTCTCAAATAAATAAATCTTAAAAAAAAAAAAAGTTATCAATGAAAAAACATACCCATCATTCTCAAAAGCAAGTGACCAGAAATGACCGTGAGAAGGACAGCCCTGACTTCTGCACAACTCAGGTTAACACTGGAGTCTTCAGAGTTACTCATATCAGCAAAGCTTTTACTCTAGCATCCTAAACTTCTATTCCCACAACGGCCTTGCCCTTTCTTCTCCATGTATGTGCTCATGCCGTTTCCTCTGAATTGAATACCTGCTTCTTCTCTCCCAGTCCCCAGGCCCCCCAGGTTGAAATCCTACATATCATATGACCCAGTTTAAATGTCCATCCTCAATGAAACCTTTCCTGAACTCCTCAGCTGGAAGCAATATCTGTCTTACCAAGTCCTGTAAGACCATCTGTACTTCTCTGAAGGCATTAACCTTCTTGGCTTTTTTAAAATTTCCAGTATCTCTTGGCAAGGTACTATACTTATTTATGGGTATATATGATTGCTCTGGACTCCTAAACACAGGGGTTCTCCAAAGATCTCTGCCAGACTCTCTCCTTTTGTCAGTTCTCATTACATCCACATCCACACAGAGACACATGCACACCTTCCTTGTAACCATTTCCCCTCTGCTTCGTGATCTCTTACTTCTGTGAACAGGACTCCAAAATCTCTATTTCAGTCTTTAGTCCTGTGGTACTCTCAAGTTTCAGTCTCTCATTTCTCCCTGCTTGTGCCTAGTTGCCCCTTTAAACCCCACATTCAGTATGTCCACAATGGAAATTATCATCTTCCTGCCCAACTTTCTTCCTCTGTTCTCCTTACGTGAATGACGCTCTGCCTCTCCGGTCACTTGGGTGCAAAATCCCTCACCCATCCTCTCTGCCCATAGCTGGTCAGTTACAAAGTCCTGCCAATTCCATTTCTGTAATACAGTTGTCATTTCAACCCTTTCTTCTCACCCCATTTCCCTTTCTTCCAGCTTCCAACTACACTCTTATCTTGTCCACCACTATTAGCCACAGTATCTTCTAGATACTTTGGGTACCCAAAGTGTAAAATCATATTGTACATCACTGTACATTGTACATTGTACAACATTGTAAATCATAAGTACATATTGGAGAAATGAATGTTTCCCAAGCCAATGCTTCTTCTCGTGCCATCCTCTTTATTTTTTATTTTTAAAAGATTTTATTTATTTATTTAAAAGAGAGATAGAAAGAGCCGAGAGCACAAGCAGGGGGAATGGCAGGGGGAGAGGGAGAAGCAGTTTCCCCGATGAGCAAGGAGCCTGATGTGGGGCTCGATCCCAGGACCCTACAATCATGACCTGAACTGAAGGCAGATGCTTAACCACCTGAGCCACCTAGGTGCCCCTCATGTGATTCCCTTATTCAGGGATATTCTTGTACCATGTTGTCAATATCTATACTATTCTTGAAGGTACAAGTCAATTGCTTTACCCTTCATGAACTTTTCCCAAAAAGGCAAATTTCAGGTTTCTGAATTACTCAGAATTCTTGGCTGCAAACAACAGTAGTCAACCTTGATTATTTTAAAGAAAAAGAGCAACAAAAACAGTCTGTTGAATGATGTGGTAGAGATTCACAGAATGGTTGGGAGACTGAAAAATAGGCAAGGTCATCTAATCTGTAAGCTAGTCAGAAGCAGCTGGCAACCACCTTTACTGTCACCATACCTCACTGAGGATGGATCTAGAGGCCAATACAATCTCTTCTCACCACCCTTCATCTTTCAGCATGTGTCAAGATTCGAAGTCTTATGTGGGCACATACACTTGGCTAATCCTAGGTCATGTACCCAGAGGGTTGAGCACACAGAATACCTGACTCCTTGACTTTCATAAGAGGTGGCAAAATTCTGCTCCTCCCAACTCATATAAGGGGAGCCCCTATATTTATAAGGTACAGATACTAGGCAGCAGAATAAAGCACCAAATGTCTACTACCATGTCCAGTGGTCTTGTCCTGTGGCCATGTCCTAACTTTTCTACATGAAGGCAGAATTCACGTCTGGCTCATTTTTTGTATCCATTGCAGTTCCTAGAAAAAGCACTTTACACTTCTAGTTGAGAACATTCTTTCATAATTACTTTATCATATGTATCTTGATTCAAAGTTTCTTGTGTAAATGGCTCCATGCCACTTTAAATTATTCAGATTTTCAAAAAGTTTCTAAATATTTTTCAAACAAAAGAATGAATGGTGTCCTTTTTCAAAAATTTTTATTTATTTTGGAAGAGGGAGAGAGAGGGCGCGTGCATGAGCCGGGGGATGGGGCAGAGGGAGAAGCAGACAGCAGGGAGCCCGTTGTGAGACTCCATCCCAGGACCCTCAGATCATGACCTGAGCCGAAGGCAGACACTTAACTGACTGAGCCACACAAGCACCCTGAATGGTGTCCTTTTTAAAGCAAAGAAGCCACACTGCTTTACACACATTATTTCACTCGCTTTTGACTACATTCTTGCAGCTGTGTTCCACTATAGCTCTTAATACAATTATGAAGGCACTTGAAGCTAATAAGACATTCAAATTCTGTTCTTGAAAGATATACCTACAGTTCCTCACTTAACCATAAACCTTTATTATTGTTTCATTTCCAGAGTCTAAGCAACTCCACTTTATACATTTTTCTCACATCAAATTTCCATTGAATGCACTAGATAGTTAGCAATAAAACCATCAGTCTTTTTCCTCAGCTGTTCTGCACTTCACTTAATTTCTCACTTCTCTTATTGAAAGCATTTCTAATTGCCTTTTAAAAAAAAGATTTATTTATTTATTTGACAGAGAGAGAGAGAAAGAGAGAGATCACAAGTAGGCAGAGAGGCAGGCAGAGAGAGGGGGGAAGCAGGCTCCCTGCTGAGCAGATAGCCCAATGTGGGACTTGATCCCAGGACCCTGAAATCATGACCTGAGTTGAAGGCAAAGGCTTAACCCACTGAGCCACCCAGGCGCCCCCTAATTACCTTTTTATATCTACTTCACTGTCAAGTTTTTAAGTTTAAACTACTCCACAGCACCTTTAAAATTTTCAGATTTATCAAATTTCTGATGTCCTCTTTAAAATTTTGTCTTTTCTAGAAGATTCTATGCTACTTATGAGCAGAAGTCCTTTCCCAGGTTCACCCTGTAACCAGCACACACAAAATATTTGTTGAACAAACTGATTAATAAGAAACGAGAAGAAGTACATCTTGAAGAATTTGAAGGATGCCTGAATCAAACACATAAATAGCGGAAACGAGACCCGTGCTGTCGTCACTAGTACAGAGTAGGGTGGGGATCCTCAGCGTGTGGTCCACA
This sequence comes from Enhydra lutris kenyoni, assembly GCF_002288905.1. Taxonomy (NCBI): domain Eukaryota; kingdom Metazoa; phylum Chordata; class Mammalia; order Carnivora; family Mustelidae; genus Enhydra; species Enhydra lutris. The sequence continues at coordinate 1,679,982 of NW_019154125.1, read as the reverse complement.
GACTCCCAGGTGTCCTGGAGACCCTCTTGGAGGAGATCTGAAAGCTCAAAACCATTTTGGTAGGAATTCAAAGATGACATTTGTGTTCTTCGCTGGGTTGACAAGCGCCATGATGGTGTGAAAGAAATGGTCAATAAAACCTCCAAATGTGTCAGCACAGAGCAAACTACACTACTAGTCATCGCATTCTTGACTGCTATGCACTCACTTTAAAAAATGCCAAATTTATCTCATGTATGTCTCCAGTGTAAAAATTATTTTTCTGCTATTTCAACCTCTGGGGTCCCATCTTCTTCATACTCTGTGTGATAAAATGGGAAGTGTGCATAAGGTGCTCCATCCTCTGCTGCATGCTGAAGAATGTTGCTTGTCTGCCAAAGTTTGCACTGCGAAATAAAGTAGCTGGTTTTTTCAGGAAACATCCTTTTACTTCAAAGTATGACTGATTGACATACTACACTTGTCATGACTTGGTTATTTGACAGACGTTTTCTTTCTTTCTTTCTATTTTTTAAGATTTTAATTATTTATTTGAAAGAGAGAGAATGAGAGAGAAAGCATGACGGGATGAGAGTCAGGCAGAGAAGAAGACTCCCTTCTGAGTTGGGATCTCGATCCCGGACTCCAGGATCATGACTTGAGCTGAAAGCAGTCGCCCAACCAACTGAGCCACCCAGACGCCATGACATTTTCTTTAAATGAGGTAAGGAAAACAACTGAGAGCACTCGTTGTCAATGACACCTTTCAAATTTTCAAGTGAATATTACAACTCATCCACCACCATGAACTAATCCTCAAAGACTTTTCTAATGATAATCGGCGGTGTTATTAATGGATATATTTCTTATATTATGTAATGAAATGTGCCTACATTTGGAAAATCTACATACAAAATGAACCAATATTTTCTAAATGAATAATGCATATTTATAAAATGATAAAATGATCTGTTCAGGGTTCAAGATAGTCCAGTGGATTTTAATGTAACAGGGTATGAAAAGTACTAAATAATATTAAATAGCATGTAAACACATAACCTAACAAATGCATTTTGTAAGTTGACAAATATTGGAAGTTAATTTGAAATACTAAGAGGACCTAAGATTTTTTAGCACCTTTTCTATAAAATTGCTTGTATTTGTGAATTTAAATTATACGAAATTCCTTATTTAGAATTTTTGTATTTTGTTTAGTAATTTTGTATAGTAGTCCCTAAAATCTCTAATCAAAATCTGGAGTGTGTCTGGTATCCCTCAGCAAGAAGTAGTTACAGGTTCTGAGAATACTCATTATGATTTTTCCTTTCCATCTTTTTCTTGCTCCTGGCTAAGGATTGCTGCCTCTACTAAGTTACTTGGATCAGATCTTCCGCCTTCCCAGCAATATCCTGTGTCTGCTCTCTCAGCCTCCCTTCTTGACGTAGAGCAGTCATCCACTCAAAAACTATTCTCAGAGAATAGTCTCTGTGAGGCAGAATAGGTCAAACCTGATTACAGTTGTAGATAAAACAGTTACCATTTACTGAAGTCATTTCTATGTGTGGGGTGCTTCGTTAAGGGCTTTGTAAACATTATCTAACTTATTTCTCACAACCACTGAATGAGGTAAGTATTTTTATTCACATTTTACACATGAGAGAACAGCTTCAAAGAGGTTTACTGAATTGCCCAAGACCAGGCAGGGCTATTTTCTCTAACATTATCTAAATTAGACATAGAAGACTCTAACAATACTGGCCATCTTTCTAAGCTAGTCTGCTTAGAAACACATGTCTGCTTATCATGTTTTGACTTTGCACTGTCCAATTCTGTCCAAAAGATATTCATAAGATCTGCAATTATAAACTAAACTGGCTTCCCTTTTGCTTCAAGGAAAGAGTTGCAGTATTTGCTGATAGATTACCATGGCAGATCATGGTGTTTGCTTTTATCAGACTAAATTTAACGCTAAATTCCAGTAAAGCAAAGGAGATTGCTAGACTTTAGACACTGTCTTTCAAAATGGAACCTTCTAGAAATGGCACAGCAAAATTCTTGAGAATAAGTTCCACCCTTGGGAATTCATTCCAATTGCTGATTCGCCAGACACATACATGTTTTGGTGGCCTTCAACCTAAAATTTTTCCCAAAGAGGGTTTTGTTTTGTTTTGGGGGGGGAAACTGGTATAGTTTTCTGTTCTGTACTTCAAGAATACACTTTGTTCTGATTTTATGAGTTTTACTTTCCAGATTTCATTTACGTCTTGACCAGTTAAGATATTTTTCACAGAACTGTCGTTTAAAAATTATTATGCCTTGGAAACAGTATTTGAATAATTTGAGCATGTTGCTTTTGAAATAGAATTGGATGCCAAAAATTTAATTATTTTAGCGGAAAATACAAAGCCACCAAATTGTCCCATCTGTTAAGCAGCCCCAAAGAGGTTATTATCTCAAGGGAAAGCACATTGTTGCTCACCAAAAGTTAGGATATTTCAGGTTACAGCGGGATAATTCCATGAAAGAGAATCTGTTGACTATTATGTGCATGGATACTGCTTTTTCAGGATCATGCCACAGCAACTTCTTGTTTAAGGTCCTTTTCCATGGGGCCGATCAGTCCTCAATTGTTTTGTCACTATCCTCTAATTTCTCTCCTTCAGTAACCTTCCTCTTCCCTGGTTTGTAGGTGATTTGCTTGCTTGCTTACTTCTCTATTTTTTTTTTTCTTTTCCCAAGGCTCTTTCTTACAGTCCCTCTCTCAACTTTTCTTCCACATTTCTATTTATCAATATCAAAAGTGTCTCATACTTTTTCTTACCAACTTATCTCCTTAACTAAAAAATTAGAGTGTACAGAATAATGATGAATAATGTTTGGTTGGGGGTACATCATAGGTTGGCATATTTGAAATATTTACCTTTTATTTTGTTACTTATTAAAATAAAGGAGAAAGGAAATAGATGGATGGCTTAGACTGGAGTACTGAATATCAAAGCCTGCTAAATTAAGAGAAATTCCAATTTTTGATTTATGTGCTTTTTTTTCTCATATGGAACTCAAAACTCTTTTACGTATTTGTCTTTATTTTGGGTTGTATGTGGCCTAGCATCTTGCCTTAGAAGATCTTTGGGAGAGCTCATCTCGACAAGAGTTAATACATGCAACTGCTGTGGAAAACAGGACGGAGTTCCCTCAAAAAATTAAGAATAAAACTGCCATATGATCCAGCAATTCTACTTCCGGGTCCTTATCCAAAGAAAACATGAATTTGAAAAGATATATGCACGGCCATGTTCATTGCAGCCTTCTTCACAGTAGCCAAGACACTGAAACAACCTAGGTGCCCATCCACAGATAAATGCATAAGGAAAATGCGGTGTATACATAGATAATGGGACATTATTCAGTCATAAAAAGAATTTGTAACCAAACGGATGGTCCTTGAGGGCATTATGCTAAGAGAAACAGGTCAGACGAAGAAAGACCATTAAGGTATGATCTTCCTTACAGTGGGATCAAAAACAAACAAAAACTAGAAACCAGAATGGTGGTTTCCAGAGGTAAGGGTTTGTGGGTATGAGAAATGGGTGAAGGAGATCAGGAAGTAAAAATTTCCAGTTATAAAATGAGTAAGTCCAGGGAATGCAATGTGACTATAGTGCTAGCATGACGACTAGAGTTATATGCTGTATATACTACATAGTCTGGTCATGCTATGTATAATGTACATAATAATATACATACATACATAGTATGTATAATATATCTGAAAGTTGCTAAAGAGTAAATCTTAAAAGTTCTCATCACAAGAAAAACAATTTTGTAACTATGTATAGTGACAGTTGTTATCTAGATTATTGCGGTGATCATTTCGCAATATATACAAATATCAAATTATTATATTGTACACCTGAAACTGATATAATGTTATATGTTAATTATACCTCAATTAAAAAAAAGAGTCAATACAGGGTAAAGTCAGATCTGACAAGTCCCAGCTTTAATCACAGTCTCTCCCAGTAACAGACTTTAATTGCTAACCTAGCTGCAGCATTAACCCAATTTTCTGGTCCCTTGGAAAAGAGCCGTAATAGAGAAATAGAAAAAAAGGAAGACAGGAGGACAGAAAGGAAGAATAAGAGAAAGAAACGAAGTCAAAAGCAGAGCTCCTCTAAATGTATCATGTTAAGAAGGTGATTCAGAAACAAGTAAGACTTGGGAGGCCCACTACAAACCATTCTGAATCTTTTGTGATGTCAAAGTTCTAGCAATTCGTGAAGTGTGTTTTAAATTCAGATATCATTCTGCTGTTTCAAGTCATAACTCTTTTCTTTTCTTTTCTTTTTTAAGATTTTATTTATTTGTCAGAGAGAGAGGGAGAGCACAAGCAGGGGGAGAAGCAGGCAGAGGGAGCAAGGAGTCTGATGCAGGGCTCAATCACAGGACCTTGATTGAGATCATGACCCGAGCCAAAGGCAGATGCTTAACAACTGAGCCATCCAGGAGCCCCAAGCCATAACTCTTGATTAACACAATTTAGATGAAATAATCCTAGAGCTGTTCCTTAAATTCAGAATCAGACACTTCATTAAGGTGGAACAATACTATTTTTACTTCTTTGGTGCTGTCCTCTCTTTTCTAACCTTCAAAGGACGAAATTGATCATTTATCATTTTGCCAAAGTCTTGCAAGACCCTGGAGTTTGCAGTTGGCATTAGACTTTGGAATTAAGGCCCGCATGGCCTCTGTCCTAGACAGCCTCACTGGGAATGGACCTGGTGTCTCTCTTTCAGAGCTGGAAAGTGAAAAGAAAACTCTGGGGGCAAGTTGAGGGAGAGGACTGAGCTGTTTATTCTCTAGTCCTCTGTCTTGCGAAGTGTTATACTTATAAAATTATTTCTGTTACCGCTTCCCTCATAGTGTGGCATTGAAGCAAATTCCCAGATTTAATTTTTCCTTTGAAAACACAAGATGAGAGGTCACATTTACAGCATATCCCCTGCCCGCAAAGTCAGACTGTATCACTCTCTTTCCTGAGTGGCTGACATGCCCATTTGCAAAGCATTGTTATGGAGATGCTGAGGGAAAGAGATTAAAAACTTAAAAAAAAAAAATTACTCAGTCGCCCCTGAAGTACTCCACTTATTTTCATTTTTACCTGTTACTTTCCAGTCCTGTTGATAGGTAAATATATTTTTATGTAGCTGCAATTTCAGATCCTCTTTCTTGAAATAATAACATTGTTTCAAAGTTCTTTTTTCAAAAGTCCCTGCTGCTGTTTACCACCACAACTTACTTTTACTAAGCCTGTGTTCATAAACAAGTGTGAAGGGGTAGAAAGGGGAGCTTTGTCATTACATAATCTTGGTACCAGTTACTAAAGTCTCTAGCATGTTCTTTGACCTAAATTTCATTTTACGCTTAGGTTTTAAGGTATCCCACCCTTAACATTTTATTCAATTTTGTGGGAAATTAAATTTCATTTTATGCTTAGGTTTTAAGGTATCTCACCCTCAACATTTTATTCAATTTTGTGAGAAATTAAATAGATATATCTGACAGCTTAAGGAACTATACAACAATTTATTTTGCTACAAAATTCTTTCCTTTTCTGCCTTCCTTCCTTCCTTTCTTTAAAAAAAATTAATTCCAGCATAGTTAACATGCAGTGTTATATTAGTTTCAGGTGTGCAGTACAGTGATTCAATTACTCCATACAAAAAATTTTTGTAAAAAAAGAAAAAAAGCAGCCAAGAATTGCTTAGCTTATTTACGATAGATGGGCTAAGTGTTGCCATGGAATAAGTGACATCAGCAAGCCATTGCATCTGAGAAAATTGTCTGGAGCATCGTATTTACAAAGGAGAAATAAAAAGGAAAGAAAAGCTTTAACTTGTCAGGAGGTCAAATCTCCTAGGAATAAAAAGTACTAAGCACAGTTGAACTTCCACAATTTTCAATTTAGTGTTCTAAGGATCATTCTAATTGTTGCCTAGAGAGACTGCTCTTAAAGGAGTGTTGATTTTTCTAGCTTATTTGCCCATTATGAATTTAGATTTTATGTATTACTTAGGCATACTTGCAAAATCTATTATATTCCTATTAAAATAGAAGTGGAAAATTACAGGGTGCCCAGGTGGCTCAGTCAGTTAAGCGTCTGCCTTCAGTTCACATCATGATCCCAGGGTTCTGGGATTAAGCCCTGAGTTGATCTCCCTGCTCAGTGGTGAGTCTGCTCCTTCCTCTCCCCTTGCCCCTTCCCCAACCCCCACTCGTTCTCACTCTTGCTCTGAGAACAAGAAAAAAAAAAAAAAAATGGAAAATTATGTAAGAAGACCTATAGAAAAATACATTAGGGAATAATGTTTGGTGATTTTCCTGTGGTTGTTTTCAAGGCACATTTAAAATGGTCTCTGTGCTTCTTTTTTATTTTCTCAAGAGGGAGAATTGTAACATTTTAAATACTGAAAGACTTTAAATAGCCTTTATGATTTATGCAGACCATTAGAAGAATAATCCTCAAATCTACAAATGTGTCACTCATCTTTCTCTGAGAATACATCTCCATTTGCCTCTCGTTTCATATCATAGATTGGTGATGAATGCCTTAAGAAGTTATCTAATCACTCCCGCCTTCAGCTACAAATAAATCTTGATCTAATCTGGAAAGGCAGATTTTATGTAGGGAGCTGAAACACTTTTTTATTTTAATTTTCTTTCTTTTTTTTTTTTCCCAAAGATTTTTATTTATTTATTTATTTGATAGACAGAGATCATAAGTGGGCAGAGAGGCAGGCAGAGAGAGAGGAGGAAGCAGGTTCCCTGCTGAGCAGAGACCCCGATGCGGGGCTGGATCCCAGGACCCTGGGATCATGACCTGAGCCGAAGGCAGAGGCTTTAACCCACTGAGCCCCCCAGGCACCCCTGAAACACTTTTTTAATACTGCCTATTTTATTTCCGGTTGTGTAAATCCAACCTGCTGAGCCAGCCTCAGATTCTACATATAGTAGGAGCTACATGCAGTAAGCTTATGTCCCAGGCATAAACTGTTGAAATGGCACGGTCTGCCTTTTATGTCACCCATTTCCGCTATTGGGACCTCTTTTCTTCCAGGCCCCACCTACTGCCCTGCCTGCCGCACACATGAGATAACAGCCCTGGGCAAGCGTTCAAGGTGGGCTGTTTGAGCTGGAACTTGGGACATTTTTTGCTGACGGAGCCTGGATTTCATTTCCATAGTATTAGTTCCTTGTTTTTGAAAGTAGGTAATTTTCTTTCATTGTCCCTAGACAACTCTATTGAAGATTCCTGAAGGATTCCGGAGGAATATGGTTCCAATACGAAAGTTTGTTTTTTTTTTCTTTTTCTTTTGGAGAAGTAGACTAAGTCCTTTTAAATCACAGGATTTTATTTCTTAGTGGAGAAAGATTTTATTTCTTAGCCTTGAAAATGCTTCTCCATGAGTGGCTCACACGATGAGCAGTGATACAAGATGGACGCCAGGGATGCTGACGTACACCAAGTCACTCTTATCCTGCACAGGTCTTTCCAAGGCTTTGGGAAAGGCCTTAGCAATGTATTCACATGTTGTATGTTTTGCAAAATAAAGACATCTTAGCCACCCTCAGTCAACAGTGCTCTCTCGTCCCTTTGACTTTACCTCCACAGCACTTGTCCTTGTGTTAGGGATGTTGGAGTGGCTGTGGGTATTAGAGGATCCTAGTAAGGGGAAGTTTGATTGGTTACAGTTTTAGTTTAGGTTTCATAGGATATATTTCTGTGGTTTGCAGTCATTTCTGTGATTAAGTTATTGCGAGGTGTCCTGGTGAAGAAATAGCTTCTGGGAACACTTCTACTTCCCACATGTTGACCTAACCAGCAACATGATCTAAAGGTGCAGAACCAAGGTTTATATAACACACAGGGGTTCTATTGCAGCTCTCACCAGGACCGTGTAGGTAAGTAATGGAGCAATGTGTCTAAAATGTCCCAAGCTAGTCTACGGAGAATTCTTCCAAATATCACAAGTACAAAATGGTAAGCAGAGGATTCAGTTTGCATCAAAACCTAGGCATAACTGTAGCTTTCCAGTTGGACTATATATATATGATGGTTATATTCATATATCATAGTCATATATTCATTCATATATCATATATGATGGTTATACAATTATCAGCATACCATATATATTTTTTCTTTTGTGATGGGAGTTGTGTGAAATAGAATTGTTTAAAATTCTTTTGATTTTAGGGCACAAACCTGTAGCTGTATTAAAAACAATGAACATGTCTGTGTACCATGGGATGATTTATGCATCTCAAACCGCAGTATGTAAAAAATTTTGATCAACTATACTGCAAGAAAGACTGAATTATTTTTCTATATTCTTTATAGGAGAGGCTATTAAAAAATAGCTGTTGTATGAAGAAGCTACCAAAGGGAACTAAACCAAAAATTGTGGGAGTATTATAATGGCATGTCAGGCAGTTAATAAATAAAAGTATTACATAATTTTCCTGGAGTTTGTATTATATAAGGTATTTGTCAGCATTTAAAATATTTTGAACTTATTGAGAATTCTATTATCATTCTATTTTTTTACCTAACTTGATATTTGTAATTTCATATTTTTCTTTAAAGAGACCCTCCTCTCAATAAAAAGCTTTTGTACAGTGAAGGAAACCATCAATAAAATGAAAAGACAACAGACTGAATGGGAGAAGATATTTGCAAATGACATATCTGTTAAGGGGTTAATATCCAAAATATATAAGGAATTTATACAATTCAACGCCAAAAAAAAAAAAACCCCACCCAAAAATCTAATTAAAAATGGTCAGAGGAGCTGAATAGACATTTTCCTAAAGAAGACATACAGATGGCAAGTAGATACATGAAAAGATGCTCAGCCTCACTAATGATCAGGAAATGTAGAGCAAAACCACAATGAGATATCACCTCACTTCCGTCAGAATGACTAGAATAAGAATAAAAAAGGTAAGAAATAACAAGTGTTGGCAAGGATGTGGAGAATGAGTAACACTTGTGCACTGTTGGTGGGAATATAAATTGGTAAGGCTACTGTGGAAATCAATACAGAGGTTCCTCAAAAATTTTAAAATGGAATTACCATATGAACCCATCATTCTACTATGGGGTATTTACCCAAAGAAAATGAAAACACTAATTTGAAAAGACATATGCACCCCTATGTTTATTACAACAGTATTTACAATACCGAGGATATGGAAATAACTAATGTCCATCGATTGATGAACGGATAAAGAAGATGTGGTATAAACATATGTATACACAATGGAGTATTACTCAGCCATAAAAAAGAATGAGATCGGGCCATTTGCAGCAACATGGTTAGACCCAGAGGGCATAATGTTAAGTAAAATAGTCAGACTGAGAAAGAACAAATACATATGATTTCACTTATATGTGGAATCTAAAAAAAAACCCAACAAATTAACCAAAAAACATAATAAAAATAAAGAAGAAAGAAACAAATAATAAAAAAAAAAAAACCTAGACTTTTACAAAGAATAAACTGGTGATTACCAGAGAGGAGATGGTCAGGGAGATGCATGAAATAGATAAAGGAGATTAAGAGTTACAGAACTCCAGTTATGAACTAAATAAGTTACATATAATATACAATAAGTACAACATAGGGAATATAGCCAATAATATTGTAATGCATTGTTTCATGAATGATGAGCACTGAGAAATGTATAGAATTGTTGAATCACTATATTGTACACCTGAAACTAATACAACACTGGATGTTAGTTATACTTCAATTAAAAAAGATTTAAAATTTTAAAAATATAGAAGGCCCCCAAATTATATAAACTTCTGTCTGTATGAAACCTGTGTATGCCTCTGAATGAGATGAGATGAGCTAAGCCAAGCTGATCCGTGGCATCTGACATAACGAGCTAGTTAAATAAGAAATTAAACTAATAAGAATAGGTAAAAATTGTCAAGGTACTGTAAGCTAGGCAAGAAGCAGGAAGTATACATTTTTTTTAAACAATAACATTTTCTCTCAGTGGATATAATGAGCATATGTTTAAATGAGATTACTTAAGTGAAAGAATGTGAATTGGTTATATATCTTAATTTTTACTGCATTTATTGCATTTATTCACTTCCTGTCTCCCATCCCAAAATATCCTACTAGCTGTTGAGCACTGGAGGAAAATAATGTTAAACATTTCTTTTTTTTTTTTTAAGATTTTATTTATTCATTTGACAGAGAGAGATCACAAGTAGGCAGAGAGGCAGACAGAGAGAGGGGGGAAGCAGGCTCCCTGCTGAGCAGAGAGCGCCATGTGGGGCTCGATCCCAGGAGCCTGAGATCATGACTCAGTGTTTTGAGGTGGGCTTTTTTGCCACCTAGATTATTTTTATGGATTCTTCTGCTAATATTAGAGAGTTTTTCTCTAAACTGCACAACCCCAAAACATATATAATAAGAATATATAATAATGAATTACTGAAGTGAATTGTCCTCTATACCCACTTATCCAGGGCTCTGTCCAGGGTAGTCTACATTTCAACTCGAGTGTGTTTACAAATTCAGTTCCTTAGGAAGTGTAACATGTGCCAGGAACATGTCAAACAATAGGTTGAGACAGTATCCTAGGACCATTTTTCTTGGTGCTGCATCTGTAAATTCTTCTTATTATGATGACTGGTTAATACTTACTCTTCATTACAAAGATCTGAAGTTCCGGATCAAGCAAAAGCACATTGTTTGTGGTATAGTCTTGTCCCTGGAAGTTGTATTCCTTGTTATCCTTTGCAGATTGGGGAGTTTCTGATCCCATCTACCCCAAACACATACCAAAATCCTCAAAAAGTGCTCTTTATTCTCGTTGGTTTCCTATGGCTTGACTTTCATACTGATGGTTATTGATACTGCAGGAAAATTATGCAGAAGCTGTCTTCTACTTCCACTACTGCTTGAATATTAACCTTTTTATTCTTGAATTAGGCCCTGTTTCTCTGGAGTACTTATGACCAGTTTTTCATTCTCTGATATAAATCATATAGCTAGCAATCCCAATCAAAATACCACCAGCGGGACACCTGGGTGGCTCAGTTGGTTAAGCAGCTGCCTTCGGCTCAGGTCATGATCCCAGTGTCCTGGGATCGAGTCCCACATCGGGCTCCTTGCTCATCAGGGAGCCTGCTTCTCCCTCTGCCTCTGCCTGCCATTCTGTCTGCCTGTGCTTGCTCTCTCTCCCTCTCTCTCTCTCTGACAAATAAATAAATAAAATCTTTAAAAAAAAAAATACCACCAGCATTTTTTATAGAGCTAGAACAAACAATCCTAAAATTTGTGTGAAACTACAAAAGGCCCCAGATATCCAAAGCAATTCTGAAAAAGAAAAACAAAATTGGAGGCATCACAATTCTGGATTTTAAGCTCTATTACAAAGCTGTAAACAGCAAGACAGTATGATATGGTGCAAAAACAGACACATAGATCAATGGAACAGAATAGAGAACCCAGAAATGTATCCACAACTATATGGTCAACTACTCTTCGACAAAGCAGGTAAAAATATCCCATGGAAAAAAGACAGCCTCTTCAACAAATGGTGTTGGGAAAACTGGACAACAACACACAGAAGAATAAAAATGGACTGCTCTCTTACACCATACAGAAAAATAAATTCAAAATGTTTGAAAGACTTAAATGTGAAGCAGGAAACCATCAAAATCCTAGAGGAGAACACGGGCAGAAACCTCTGTGACCTTGGCCACAGCAACTTCTTACTAGACATGTCACCATAGGCAAGGGAAACAAAAGCAGAGATGAACTATTGGGACTTCATCAAGATAAAAATCTTCTGCACAACAAAGGAGACAATCAACAAAATTAAAAGGCAACCTACAGAATGGGAGAAGATATTTGGAAATGACATATCTGATAAAGGGCTTGTATTCACAACTACAAAGAACTTATCAAACTCAACAATGAATGACCCAGTTAAGAGATGGGCAGAAGACATGAATAGATGCTTTTCCAAAGAAGACATTCAGATGGCTAACAGACACATGAAAAGTTGCTCAACATCACTTATCATCAGAAAGACACATCAAAACCATGATGAGATACCACCTCACACCTGTCAGAATGGCTGAAATTAACAACACAAAAAACAACAGGTGTTGGCAAAGACGTAGAAAAAGAGGAATTCACTTTCACTGTTGGTGGGAAAGCACACTGGTACAGCCACTCTGGAGAAAGGTATGGAGGTTCCTCAGGAAGTTAAAAGTAGAATTACCCTGTGGTTCAGCAGTTGAACTACTAGGTATTTACCCAAAGGATCCAAGAATACAGATTTAAAAGGATACATGCACCCCGATGTTTATAGCAGCATTATCAACAACAGTCAAACAATGGAGAAAACCCATATGGAATGGAATGGAATGGAATGGAATGGAATGGAATGGAATGGAATGGAATGGAACAGAATGGAATGGAATATTACTCCATTACTCCAATATCAATGGACCATTACTTAGCCATCAAAGAATGAAATCTTTCCATTTGCAATGACATAGATGAAGCTAGAGTGTATTATGCTAAATGAAATAAGTCAATCAGAGAAAGACAAATACCATATGATCTCATTCATATGTGGAATTTAAGAAAGAAAACAGACAAACATATGGGAAGGGAGAAAAGTATGAAAGGAGAGAGAGAAACAAGCTATTAGCAACTCTTAATGATAGAGAACAAGCAGGAATGATGGAGGGAGGTTGGTGGGGGATGGCCTAGATGGATGATGGGTATTAAGGAGGGCATTTGTTATGATAAGCACTGGGTGTTGTATCTAAGTATTGAATCACTGAACCCTACTCCATAAGTCAATATTGCATTGTATGTTCACTACCTAAAGTTAATTTTTTATATTTTTAAAAAAATTTATTTATTTATTGACAGAGGGGTAGAGAGAGAATGAGAGAGAGTGTGCACACACGCATGCTCATGTGGTAGTGAGGCAAGGGGCAGAAGGGCAGGGAGATTGAATCTGGAGCAGACTCTAAGCTGACTGAACTGGTCACTCAGGCTGAGCCACCCAGGCATTCCTACCTAAAATTTAAATAAAAAAATAAATAAAATTTAAAAATCTTATAGCCAGGGCACTTGGGTGGCTCAGTGGGTTAAGCCTCTGCCTTCAGCTCAGGTTATGATCTCAGCGTCCTGGGATCAGCCCCGCATTGGGCTCTCTGCCCAGCAGGGAGCCTGCTTCCCTCCCCCTCTCTCTCTGCCTCCTCTCTGCCTACTTGTGGTCTCTCTCTGTCAAATAAGTAAATAAAATCTTCAAAAAAAATAAAAAAAAATCTTATAGCCAGTACATATTTGATAGGTAATAATTAACTGGATTGAGAGACCACTAGGATCCTGCTCTGTCTGCTTCTGTCTTTCCCCTCCTCTCTTTTACTTGAGCTCTGCTAAAGAACTACTAGACAGTTTTGCCAAAACTGTAAAGGAGCACAACACAGTCCTTAGAAAATCGAACTGTATCTGTCATGTTTTCTGCATACCCGACTACAACATGGGTATATCAGAATTACATCAAAAGACTTTTGAGAGGCTATTTAGAGGATGCTTCGGGCTTTATTTTTTTAAAAATTTCATTAATTTCATCTACTTGAAGAACTATATTTAATCACATGTTAGTTTTATTGCTATTAAGTATTTGAAATTACTTAAATCTATTGTTTTGTTTGTGTTGGAAGAATGACTCTGTAGAGGTTTGCGAACTGCTAACACAGAATGAATGAGTTTTTGTAGATTGTTACACGAGGTCCAAATAAACAGTCCCCAGAAGCAAGGCAGTAAATCTGTCAAGTGTGGTAACCTGGTGCAAGTCATAAGTCTTTTCTGTTTATTAAACTGAGTTCAAGGAATGCAAGGAGAATACGACCTACCATATCTCTATTGCATTTTAATCACAAAAAAAACAAATTTCTTCCAGTTAAACACTCCATAATCTGAAAACACTGATAGTGTAATACTTTTATTCAAACATTCTAGCAAATCATTAGCCATGTATAACACCTGCCATAGAACACTAAGATTCTATTTAGCCAAGTTTGACCTTGCTAATATTTTAAGGAATTTTTTATATATGTATAACATTATATATGTATTATGTAATATCAATATCATACAAATCTATATATGTATATACGTGATCTTAATGCACAAAAAGATTTTAATGTAAACCTCTAAAGAATTAACCAAAAAACTGGAAATCAGAAGACATGGATTTTTTCATTTTGTTTTTGGTATCTTTGTTCTAATTGTTAAATCAATATGTATACATACAATGCTCATTTTAACAATGAATGAACATAAAGAAAAATGTTAACAGTCTCTCCCTGCCTCCTTTCCAAACTCCTACCTTCTAGTAATCAAGAGTATCCATTCATTACGTATTCTCCTACATCTTTCTCTAAGACAACATAGTTTTGTAGATTATATTTGCCAATGCAAACAACACAGAGCAGCAACACAGAGCATGGGTCTCAAACGCTTCAGTGTCCTGTCTCCAAAAATAAGAATGATTCAAAACCAGAATGAGATATTTTACATCCACTAGGAAGGTTAAAATTAAAAAAGATAGACAATAACAAGTGCTGCTAAAGGTGTGGAGAAATTAGAACCCTAGCACATTGATGATGGGAATGTCAAATGGTGTAATCCCTTGGGAAACCGTTTGGTAGTTCCTCAAAATACTAAACGAAGAGTTACTAGGTGACCCAGCAACTCTAGATCTAGGTATATATGCGAGAAATAAAAACTTTCTCCACACCAAAACAAATATTCTTGACAGCATTATTAATTACTATTTTTTAAAATATTTTATTTATTTATTTGACAGACGGAGATCACAAGTAGGCAGAGAGGCAGGCAGAGAGAGGAGGAAGCAGGCTCCCTGCTGAGCAGAGAGCCCCACTCAGGGCTCCATCCCAGGACCCTGGGATCATGACCTGAGCCGAAGGCAGAGGCTTTAACCCACTGAGCCATCCAGGCGCCCCAGCATTATTAATTATTGCCAGGAAGTGGAAACAACCCAAATGTCCATCAACTGATGAATAAACAGAATGTGGTGTATCATACAATGGAGTATTATTCAGCCTTAAAAAGGATTTCGGTACTGATACATGAGACAACATGGGTGAAACTTGAAAGCATTATGCTAAATGAAAGAAACAAGTCACAAAGACCACTTAGCATGTGATTCTGTGTATATGAAATGTCCAGAATAGGCAAATCATTAGAGACTGAAAGTGGTTTAATGGTTTCCATGGGCTAGGTTATCAGACTACTGTTAGCCTGAAAATATTCTATAATTAGATTCTGGCTGGGTGCCCAACTCTGAATTTACTAAAACTCACTGAATTGTAAAGTTTATTTTATTTATTTACTAATTTTACTATTTGTTTTAATTTTACTATTTATTGACTATTTAAAGTAGGCTCCTGGCTGGGTGTGAACTCCTGATCCTGAGATCAAGACTTGAGCTGAGATCAAGAGTCGGATGCTTACCTGACTGAGCCACCCAGGTGCCCTGAACTGTAAACTTTAAATGGGTGAATTTTATCATATATGTAGTATATCTCAATAAATCTTTAAAAAAGAAAAATAAAGATGTTTAACTTAGTTTTTCTCCATAGTCTCTTTAGATTACAGATTTTCTTTCTCAAGCAATGTGAAAACATTTCCACATGCTTTTCTTATTTCTGTTGATAAATTCATTTCAATAACAAGTTCTTAAACTGCTTATTCAATCTACTACATTTCTCCCAATCTGTTAAAATTGTTCTTCATATTTATGCCAAAGTTGACTATTTATTCTGCGACCTGAACGTCAGCTTTAGGTTAGGACAATACAGAATCCAAAATATCTTGGTAAAGAGAATAAAAAGTGAGTAAACAGTTGTCATAACCAGTGTCTTTCTGGCTTTATATATACAGTAGAGTTTATTATTCATCCTATTAATAAAAGATTCGAGAAAACAAAATATTGGATTAATCCCTTATGTATGGGATATCAAATTTCCATTTTCAGTATTTTTAGTACAATCACTACATTTGGTAGCCTCAAAAACGGATATGCAAATAAACAAATCAGCCATCATTTTAGTTATGGCAAATACCCAACAAATGTACCATCTCTATAGAGACCTTCAGTAGCTGCTCAGGGATATCTCAGAAGTCAGGGGGTTCATGGGCTGTAGCCTGTCTAGAAGGGGGAGGAGATCAGAAACTACATTTGCATAAGATGAAGGAAATGTCAAGTAACTATTGTGTCCACGTGCATTAAAGAAATATGGAGGTTAACTAGGGTGTGTCAGGGGGAGGGTGTTAAAGCCTCTCTACCACCCCTTTCTTGGTGCTGGTGCTGACTTAGCATTTTCTTAGTACTAGACATAATTTTTTCCTTGCTTCTTCTTTCTCTGTAGAAAATTTCCCTATTCGTAACCAGAGAAGGCAAACATGAATATGACCATGAACCCCAGATGATGGACAACTGGACCAGAGTTAGGCCTTTGATTCGAAATAAGCTTATAATACTTTCTTCTCTTAAAACTCTCACTTCTTGGGGGCACCTGGGTGGCTCAGGGTCATGATTCCAGGGTTCTGGGATCAGGTCCTGCGTCGGGCTCCCTGCTTAAGGGGGAGCCTGCTTCTCCCCCTGCCTCTGCCTGCCACTTCCCCTTCTAGTGCTCTCTCTGTCCTGCTCTCTCTCTCTGTCAAATTAAAAAGTAATTAATTAATTAATTAAAACAAAAGAACTCTCACTTCTTGGACCTGGGACAAGATTTTGAGTCAGTTATCTGAGAGGTTATGTATTTTACTAAAGTAAGTTATAACTTAAAGGGAGACCTAGAAAGTAAGTGTGGAAAAAAATAAGCTGGGACCAGATTGTCAAAAACTCAGCATGCCAGTTTAAGGAGTATTTTCAAGGAAAAAGGGAGGAATGAAAGGTTTCTAAATAGGAGATCAACAAAAATAAAGTAAAATGGTGCACAAGAAAAGTTCAAGGGAGACAGACACTGGAGCTAAGTCCATGCAGAAGACTACTGCAATAGTCCCAGTAAAGGGCCTAGACTAGAATGTGAGAGGAGGGAGTGAAGAAGGTGGCAGAGATTTTACAGGTCTTGAAGTGAAAGAATCAATCACAGTTTGTGGCTGATCAGGTGTGGGAACACAGGAATGCGGACAAGGTATGGGGAGATTGCCGATACCATAACATAAACAGGAAGTCTGGAGGTGGAAGCACTTCGGGATTAGATTAATGGTTTCAATTATGGATATCTCTGATTGCCAGACATCTGAAATGAAATGTCAGCAGGAAATTGAAGCTAGGGGACTGGAGCTGAGGACAGGCCTTAGCTACATCTTGAATTTTCACAGGGTCACAGCTGATACTATAAAGGTGGACAAGATTTCTGAGGGAGGGCTGGGGAAAAGGAAGAGATGGCTGAGAATTGATCTTGGGGAGACCCACCACTGTCCTGGGACAGGAGGAAGCAAGGAAGCGAGCTGCCAGAGAAGGAGGTACCATTGCCACCCAGCTAGGAAGTGCCAGGACCAGCATTTGACTTCAAGTGTTTCCAACTTCAAAGCTTTTTCTATTACACCAAGCTGCCTTTTGAGCATATGAGAGAAGCCATCCTAAAACCTTCAAGAATAAAAGGTTACTTAAGGATTTCACTAAGGAAAGTGTGATTTTTTTTTAAAAGATATTATTTATTTATTTGTGTGTGGCAGGGAGAGGGCATGCAATCACAAGCAGGGGGAAGTGGCAGACAGAGGGGAAAGCCGGCTCCCCGCTGAGCAAGGAGCCCTATGCTGGACACGACCCCAGGACTCTGGGATCATGACTTGAGTCGGAGGCAGATGCTTAACAGACTGAGCCACCCAGGTGTCCCAGAAAGCACGATTTAGAATTGTATAACTATCGACATTGAGACCTATTTTATCGTAGCAGTGTTTTCTTTGTTAGTCCTCACAAGAACCAGGTTAGGCAAACATCATCTCTGTTTTGTAAATTAAAAAACTGAAGCTTAGAGGACCTCAAGGTTTGTGTGCAATCATAAAGCAGTGAGAATCAGAGTGAAGGTGAAAAGGCTTAACTGTTAACCGCTAATACTCTGACAGTCTAGTCTCTAAAGTCGGTTAAGATGCTTAAAAAGCCAAGGTAACTCTTTTACACCTGTTGGCTGTAGTAGTTTGGAGTCAGCTGGGTTGATGTTTGGGGCATTCCACCTTCCCTAACATGATTAAATGAAACCCTGTGGAACCCAGCTGTCATTATGGTGGGCTTTGTCCAATACTGCCCAAAAATATGTATTGATTTATGAGGTCTTATGATTCAATCTTCAGAAAAGTGTCCAAGGCTCAGCATGATGTGACCCTTGGCCTCCCTGCCTATTCTCTCTCCTCTTACGTGACTTGGCTCTTGGTTCTGGGTGCCCAGCCACCGTGGCATTCTCTTATCACTTCCTAGAATAGGCTGTGCCCCTTCCCAACTCAGGCCCTTTGCATAGGCTGTTTCCTTGTCTTCTAATGCACACTCTCCTCTTTGCTTGGCTAATGTTTATTCATTCCTTCTTCAGGTCTCACCCTTAATTTCACTTCCTCAGAGAAACTTTCCCTAACCCCCTAGTCTATGTCAAACTCCCCTGTTGCCCTACTCAAACTCCCCCGTGCTTCTCCATCAAGGCACTTATCATAGTGTAATTTATTAATTATCTGGTTAATTATTTCTTCTTACCTTGCTCCACTAAACTGAATTCCAAGAAGGCAAGAACAGTATCCTATTTTATACTACTGTCTCCTAGCACACATACCTTGCACATAATCAATATCTAATAAATATTTGTTGAATAAATCAATGGATTTCAATAATATCTGTGAAAATAGTTTTGTAAATTGTAAAGTTTTATATGTTATTGCTATCATCGTTATTAATACTCTGATGCTTGAAATTTATCTTGTATTTCAATGATGTTTCAATGATGTTGATGATAATGAATTTGTAAGTGTTAAATTATTGTAATGTATTTTCTTCTATTTTAATAGCGGATCCTAACTTTAGCCCACCTTGTGGTTTTAGTTAAAAGAAGGGCAAAAGTCAACCAGGCAAAGACAGCCAGATTTTCACTTGACTGTGACAGGAATGCTAACTAGACAGAAAGGATCTAAATTCCTCACCTGACCTCTTGCCCATAAGATGATGAGTCAATCCTAAGAGATTCATACTTAAACCAGAAGAATTTTGGCAATTTTTCTGGTACTACTTGTTCCCAGGAGAAAGTATGTGTTTGCAGACAAATGTGTTTGCTTTTTTTTCTGTCAGAAAACATAGACCATGTTACGCAAGATGCTTCCAACTTTTGCCATGGTTGCCAAGACATAAAGATAAATTTTAATTACTAGTGTCCAAATTTAACTCTTCAAAGCCTGGTTCTCTCCTCCTTGGCCCTTTTGAAGTGATTTCTGTTCTATTCTGTATACCAAACAGACTCAGTCTCTGCCCTTGGGAACTTACATTCTAGCAAAATAATAATAATAGCTAACTTCTAGTAAGAGCTTATCATATGCCAGGCACTATGCTGGGAACCTTATGCAAATGATTTAATATAATCTTCACAGTTCCATGAATAGTCATTATTAATTTCCCTCTCATTTTTAGGTGAGAGGGGGAGGTTAGGTAATTTATTCAAAGTCCAGTTTGAAGTTTGTTAGATATAAGCCAGGGTGATGTTCACAGCCTTTAACAGCAGCTATGGCAAGGACTTCCAGTAATCAAAATCGACACTATGACTCTGTAGTAGGGACTAGGAGAGCTCCCTTTACTTCCTGGATCATGTACCGGTCCAGTGGTTGTGGGGGAGGGGCAGATAGTGTGGGAATTTAATTGAATCTCAGCTCTGAATATAAAACAAGACATTTGGTAAGTAAATAGAGTATTAGCCGAAAAATCAATTCAGCAGACAACTTATTCTGCCTGACACTATGTAAGACCCTGAGAGTGGACTAAGAATGAGGAAGTGATCTCTCTCATCTCACAGAGCTCAGAATTGGGAGACCTGAGAGTTGGTCTTAGTGCTGTTGGCAGAACTGGACGAGATACTGAGAGAGCTACTAGCTTCTTAGACTTCTTGGAGAAGGGATTAATTTTCTAATCAGTAAAACTCAGGGGAGGCAGCATGATGATTGATTTTTATGGGGCCTTAGATCATCAATGGCCACTTTTTTTTTTTTTTTTTTTAAAGAGAGCAAGCAGGGGAGGGGCATGGGGGTTGGGAGGAAGGAGAGAGAGAATCTTAAGCAGGCTCCATAGCCAACACTGAGCCCGATGTAGGGCTTGAACTCATGACTCAGATCACGATCTGAGTGAGTCTAAATCAAGAGTCAGAAACTCAACTGACCAAGCCACCCAGGTACCCCTATCAATGACCACTTCTAAAAGATGTTTAACTTTCTTCACATATATGTCATGTCCCACTCAGCTGACATTGTTTTCTTTATTTGGTGGCACTATGATAGCCTGACTGTGAAACTCTACAAGGCAGTAAAATTGATTTAGACTGTTAAATAATTTAGAACAAGTCAACCCTGCACACAAATATGTAATTACATGAATTGCTGTTATTGATGTCAGAATGTAACTGTTTACCCAATGGAAGCTAAAGGTGTTCTCTAATTAAACTCTTTTAAATTCATGCTAATATTTGTACAGTTGAGATCATAATTATGTTCAAATGATTCTTGGTGCTTCGGGGAACATGTGGCTATAGAAAATAATAGTGTTGCTATAATTATTTTCGGTGTGTATTTAATGATGTAATGGTTTATGCAATGGTAATGCTCAGATGCAACGGGGTGTTAAAGATGTGATTGTTGAAAACAGTGAACTACATTATCATTAAAAATCTGTGACTGGGCAATCTACTTTCTGCTGTATCTGCTAAAGCATAATATATTATGCGAAAGTCTTTTTTTCATGTGTATGATAAATATCATGTGTTGCTTTCCTACATGGTTCACCATCTCTCATCATCTATATGAATATGCCAGAATAAGACTTTCCAAGGCTCGTGCTTAGAGTGAACTCAGAATACACACACTCTGGAATTTATCTGTCCTCATAGACAACACATATTTCTGAATACTATCAGTAACGGACATACTTGTAAGTGGAGCAACAGAAACTAGGGAGATGGGTAAAGAAGCAAAAGATTGACATGACATCTCATCTCCCAGGCCCCATTCCTTTACTACCGGTAGCATGCTACTCCATACATTTGTTTATTACACTTAAAGCTTCAGTGAGTTATATTCAAGGAAACCTTCCACAAAACAACTACATCTATTTTAACTATCGAACAAGACTGCTTTGTTCAAATCTCCAAGACCCTTAGAGCTGGACATGTGTATGTTTAGAATAATGATACTAAAAAAGTCTTCATTTTATTGTGTGTGAATATACCCATGGAGGAGGACATTTACCTTTGGCTGTCACCAGCAATTCATGGCATAGTGCTGTAGTATGGCAAAGCTGAAAAGTGTTCAGGACCCAAAGGCAGGTGGACCTGGGCTCAGAGTATGGTTCTGAAACGTATTTGCTATGATGGTAGTCAAGATGCTTAACTTCTCCAAGTCTCCATTTCCTTAGACCTTGGCTTCTCAACAGTGGCACTATTGATATTTTGATAATTCTTTGTTGTGGGAAATAACCTGTAGAATGTTTGACATCTCTACCCACTAGATGCCAGTAGCAGTTCTCCCTAGTCATGACAATCAAAAATGTCTCCAGGCATTGCTCTTTTCACTAGAGTAAATGACCCCTCGTTAAGACTCACTGCTTTTTTTTTTTTTTAGCTGCTTATAAGCCTTTTTAAAAATTTTTAAATTTTTTAAATTAACATATAATGTATTATTAGCCCCAGGGGTACAGGTCTGTGAATTGCCAGGTTTACACACTTCACAGCACTCACCATAACACATACCTTCCCCAATGCCCATAATCCCACCACCCTCTCCCTACCCCCTTCCCCCAGCAACCCTCAGTTTGTTTTGTGAGATTAAGAGTCTCTTATGGTTTAAGACCCACTGTTTTGATGTTAAGTTATGGATTATAGCACTCACTTCATACCCTTGAAGATGTCCACATTCTAGTGATTAGAACCTATAAATGTCTAACCTTAATGGTAAAAGGGGATTAAGGTTGCAGGTAGAATTAAGATTGCTAATAAACTGACCTTAAAAACAAGAAAATTATTCTGGATTATCTGGGTGTACCTAATGTAATCTACAAGGATCCTTAAAAGTGAAAAGATGAGGTAGAAGAGGTCAGAGCAGTACAGTGTGAGAGGGACTTGGGTTGTCTTTGCTAGCTTTGAAGATGGATGAAGGAGTCCACAAGCCAAAGAATGCAGGCAGTCTCTAGAAGGAAAAAAAGCAGGGAAACAGATCCTACCAACAGTGTATGAGAGGGAACACAACCCTACCATTACCTTAATTTTACCCCAGTGAAACCAATGTCAGACTTCTGACCTACAAAAGAGTAGGATAACAAATTTCTGTTTCTTTAAGCAATAAATGGTAACTTATTACAGCAGCAATTAGAAAACTACTATAATAGAGCTATTATGAGCATAATGATAGGATGCACACATGTTACTATTTTCTGACAAATAGTAAGTGTTCAATCAATGTTGGTAATATTCTTTATTAGAGAAAAAAGATTGGGTCATAATGCACTCACCTGTAAATTCTAATAGTGTCCTAGGCCTTTTAAAAGGATTCAGGGAACCGTAGGATACTAGACATATATCCTCTCCCTAATCTTAACCATAATTCTAACACTAACATTAACCCCTAACCACTAACCACTAAATCCTAACCCTAAACCCTAACTCTATCCCTAATCATAACCCTAAAGTTATCCCTCTGGAGAGATCTCTAAACTATAGGGTAATAGGCACATACCCTCACACTGTCCCTAACCCTAGTACTTAACCATTATTCTGGCCCTAAACTGAACCCTAATCCTAGAACTGAGGGAAAAAAAGAATTATATTGTACACCTGAATCCAATATTATACTGTATGTTAGTCAACTGGAATTAAAATGAAAACTTAAAAAAATAAAATAAAATAAAAATAAAAGGCTTCATGGATTTCATGGAACATGCTATCTGGACCTACCACTTGTCCAACTGTAGCAAGAAACCCCTCGTTCTGCCTTGGTATTCATGCTGCTGCTTAAGTGTTCAACCTACAACTCTGTGCTCTATATTCTCAGTTCTCTGAGTCTTTGACTTCATTCTCCTCGAAGGCCTTCCTTTTTGTGGTCACTACACTAGACCTGTGATTTTGGTGCTGTCCTTTGAGTTCTCTTTTGAGTATGGTATTTTTCTTATTCTCTGGGTATTGCAGAACAGCAGTGACAAGGCAAGTAAGCCTATGTCTCAAACCTACTGTATCTGCATAAGTTGTTCTAGCCTACCAGCAAATCCTCTTCCTGGGGTACAGACAGGGCAACTGGGATAGCTTTGTACTGTGTCTTTGGTGCTCTATTGTTTGAAGCCATTACATTTATTTTTTTTCCTTCAAGTTTTTATTTAAATTCTAGTTGGTTAACATACTATAATATTAATTTCAGGTGTAGACTTTAGTGATTCATCACTAACATACAACACCCCGTGCTCATCACTACTAGTGCCCTCCTTAACCCATCATCCATTTAACCCATCTCCCTATCCACGTCCTCTCCACCAGTTTGTTCTCTATAGACAATAGTCTGTTTCTTGGTTTCCCTCTCTCTCTCTCTCTCTTTTTAATATGTTCATCTATTCTGTTTCTTAAATTCCACATATGAGTGAGACATTACATTTATAATCATTTTGTTTTCCCAGTAGACTGACCTTCTCATCATTGTAACATGTCTCTCTGTCTCCAGTAATTTTCTTTTCTCTGAAGTCTACTTTATCTGATGTTAATATAGACATTTCTGATATTTTAAAAAATTAGTGCTTGCATGATATATCTTTTTCCATCTTTTTACCTTTAACCTACTAATACAATTGTATTTGAGATGTCTTTCTTATAGATAGCATATTGTTGGATCATGTTTTTAAATCCATTTTGTCAATCCCTGTCTCTTTAGTGGTATAATTAGATGATTTACATTTAAAGGAATTATTGCTATATTAGGGTTTAAGTCTACCATTTTATTACTTGTTTTCTATTTATTTCCTGTTTCTCATTCCACTGTTTCTATTTTTACCCTCCTATGTGTTACTTGAGTGTTTTTAGGATTTCTTCTTGATTTATTATTGTCTTTTTCAGTTTATTACTTTACATAGTGATTAGTGATTGCTCTATGTATCACAATATACACATGTAATTTATCATAATCTACTGGTATCTATGTTTTCCCACTTCAAGCAAAGTATAGAAAACGTACTTCTATTTAGACTTCTTTACCCTCTCCACTTTTTAAATATAATTGTCTTATGTGTTGCAATACATTGAGCCCCACATCAGATGCTGTTATAATTTTTGCTTCCATCATCAAAACAATTTAAGAAACATGAGGCATAGGATTTCAATGGAATAGACTGAGAGTCCAGAAATAAACCCTGACATTTATTGTTAATTAATTTTCAATAAGGGTGCCAAGATAATTCAATGGGGAATAACAGCCTTTTCAACAAATGATGCTGAGACAACTGAAGGGGGTATGCCAGAATCTCATCAATTCTCTGAATACCAGGAAAAAAAAGATTTTGGAAGGAAGGAAGAGGGGAGTAAACTGTTTCAAAAGCTACTGAGAAAATGAAAATGGAATTATTTATCATCAACATCATGAAAATACAAAATAAATTTTAATCAGAGTATTAATAATGATAATAGCAATACCACTTATATAATATTTTAGAGTTTACAAAAAATATTTTCACAGACATGAAATCCATTGATTTATTCAACAAATATTTATTGGACATTGATTATGTGCAAGGCATGTGTGCTTGCTCAGCTTCTCATTGGCTTCTACAGGACACCCATATTCTCATGGTCAGAAGCAACAACAACTGACACAAATTTCAGTACATTTGCAGTGGCTCCAGATCATGTTTGTAAACTCTAGTAACTTGTATTTGCTTTCCCCAAACTTATATCAACTTTCCTTTCCCATTTGCCTGCCCTGTAGGGCATTAAAAGCAGAAACAACAGCCTTATAGAGATGTATTAAGCTTCACAATTACATGATGTCACACTGCTATACCCAATTCTCTTACATATAGCAATATATTCTAGTGGTACTGTCTCTATGATTGAATTCTGACTGATACACTGAAACCAATAATCCTCTGTCAGTTTATCACAGATCTCTCCAAACTGGGCTTTCATCATTTTAAGCAACATTTTGGATTGCTGATATAATTACTTTTTAGACAAATATTTTATTTTAGAATAGTTTTAGATTTATAGAAAAATTGGGAACATAGAACAGAGAGTTTCTAATTTCCCTAATCCTTACTTTATCCTATTATTTTTTAATAACAATTTTATTGAGATATAATTCACATACAGTATCATTCACCTATTTAAAGTATACAATCCAACAACTCTTAGTGTATTCACAGAGTTGTGCAACTATCATTACAATCAATTTTAGAACATTTTGATTTTACCCCCCAAAAAACCTATACCTACTAGTAATAATTCCTTATTTTTCTCCCATCCTAGGCAACTACTAGTCTATGTTCTGTCTCTATGCATTTGCCTATACTGGACATTTCACACGCTTGAAATCATCCATTATGTGGTCCTTTGTGACCGGCATTTTTCACTGAGCACTGTATTTTCTGAATTCATTCATCTTTTACCAAGTATTAGTATTTTATTTCTTTTTATTGCTGGGTAATATTCCATTGTATAGATATGCCAGATTTTTAAAAATCTATTTATTAATTAATGGACATTTGAGTCACTCATTTTTTGTCTATGTTGGGTAATGCTGCTACGAACATTTGTGTGCTAGTTTTGGATGAGCATATGTTTTGATTTGTCTTCAGTATATACCTGTAAGTGGGATTGCTAGGTTTATGTTTTGTATTTTGGAGAACTTCCAGACTGTTTTCCAAAGTGGCTATGCTCTTTACATTTCCACAAGCAGTGTACAAGGGATTATTATCTCTCTCTTTTTTCTTATTATAGTCATTCTTCTGATTATAGGGTGTTAACTGGGAGCTCATTGTGGTTTTGATTTGCATTTCCCTTATGACTAATGACACCGAGCATCTTTTCCTGTGCTTTGTTGACCACACGTATATCTTCTTTGGGGCTATGTCTATTTAGATCCTTTGCTTATTTTTTTTTTTAAGATTTTATTTATTTACTTGACAGAGATCACAAGCAGGCAGAGAGGCAGGCAGAGAGAGAGGGGGAAACAGGCTCCCTGCCGAGCAGAGAGCCCAATGCGGGGCTCGATCCCAGGACCCCGAGATCATGACCTGAGCCGAAGGCAGAGGCTTTAAACCACTGAGCCACCCAGGCGCCCCTCCTTTGCTTATTTTTAAATTGAGTTATTTGCCTTTTATTATTGAACTGTAAGAGTTCTTAATATATTCCAGATATAAGTCTCTTATCAGATATATGGTTTGAAAAAATTTTCTTCCATTTTCACTTTATTGATGGTGTCCTTTGAAGCATAAAAACTTTAATGTGGATAATGTCTAATTTAATTTTTTGTTACTGTTGTTACTTGAGCCAGGGACATCATCTTTTAACTGAGCTCCTGAACATTGATCTGATCTCACAACACCTTCACTGGCAGTCGAATCATTCAAAAACAAACAAAATTTGTTATTTTAATAAAATTGGTATCTCATTAAGTAGAAAGCATAGAAAAACTGGGGTAGAAGTTGAGGTAATACCAAGTACAAGAGCCTTATCTTAGCTACATTTATATCAGATGAACAGAGAGCATGTGTGCAGGGTACCCTAGATGCCTACTGCAGTCTAACTTTGCACCACTGAGATATGCTCTACTGACAACCAACACTTCAAGGTGGTTTTGCACATCACCTCTTAAAAAAAAACAGACTTACAATGGGGAGGGTTGGTGAAACAAGCCTTTGGTCCTGCTACTACACCTGTTCCCAAGACCATAAGTTACATTCTTCATCTTTCTCCTCCACAACCCATTTAATATTTTCGTACCCTTGGCCATTATTTCAGCCTCTCTGGATTCTCTACCTGGTGAAATCACCTACACCTTCATCTCTGGGGGTACTGTGGCTTTGATTGTCTTAGTCCACCAGCCCATGGTTACTGTATTTGTTTATTTTTATTCACTGGGAATGGAAACACTAAGGGATTTCCAAAGAGTTTTTCAAATTGTAAGCTCTTTTCTGACCCTCAAAGTAGCAGCAACCTTGTAATCACAGTTATTGCAGCCATAGAATAACTCCTTTCTCTGCCTGTTGACTCAAGAACATGAGAAGCCCTAAGTGCCCAGGCATGAGTTGTTCTGGGAACAGTGAAATATTACTGTGTGTCTGGTGAATGCATTCTCTTCTCTTTGGGAACCAGGACATCTAATCTAGAGTTGCAGGGTTAGGAAACATAAATTCTGCACATGGGCATATGAAAGAGATGGTGAGAGGAGCCCATTGCTGGTTTCTAGACCTGTGTAGTACACTTGTGAGGAGCAGGCACCGTATATCATGCATTTGTTGAATGTGTATATCACATCTGGAAGGACTCTTCAACAACCCTGTGGGATGATGTCTCCAAGCTGGCACCTTAACTGAACCGTTCCAAAGATCTAACAGGCTTACACTCTGGGAAATGTGGTATACAGAGAACTAGTGTGTCCCATGGCCATATGCCCATCATCATACAGCCTTTTGCTATGAAATGGTTTCTTTGGTCTGTGGCAGTGTTTCACAGAATCTCATGTTGGTAAAGCACCTTCTATAAAGCCCTTAGAGAGTGATGCTGTCAAAAGTACTGGTGGCAGAGACTCAACAAGAAAAAAGGAGAAACGACCCAAATAAGTAAAATCAGAAATGAGAGATGAGAAGTAACAAATGACACCACAAAGATACAGAGGATTATAAGAGACCACTATGAACAATTATATGCCAACAAACTAGAGAACCTAGAAGAAATGGATAAATTCCTAGAAACACACACTCTTCCAAAATTGAACCAGGAAGAAATAGGAAATCTGAATAGACCTATTATAAGTAATGAAATTGAATTGGTAATCCAAAAATGACCAAAAGATAAAAGTCCAGGAACAGATGAATTCACAGGTAAATTCTACTGGACATTTAAAGAAGTGTTAATATCTATTCTCTTCAAACTATTCCAAAAAAAAACAGAAAAAGAAGGAAAGCTTCCAAATACTTTCTATGAAGCCAGGATTACCCTGATACCAAAATCAGACGAAGACACCACAAAAAAAGAAAACTCCAGGCCAGTATCCCTGATAAACTTAGATGCAAAAATCCTCAATAAAATATTAGCAAACTGCATACAACAGTACATTAAAAAGATCATTCACCATGATCAAGTGGGATTTACTCCTGGGATGAAAGAATGGTTCAACATTTGCAAATCAATTGATAGAATACACCACATCAACAAAATGAGGATACAAATCATATGATCACCTCAATAGATGCAGAAGAAGCATTTAATGAGATTCAACATCCATTCATGATAAAAACTCTCAGCAAAGTGGGGTTAGAGGAGACATATAAAAAACCCATAGCGAACACCATACTCAATGGTGAAAAACTGATAGTTTTCCCCCTAAGGTCAGGAACAAGACAAGGATTCCATTCTTACCACCTTTATTCAACATTGTACTAGAATCCCAGTCACAGTAATCAGAAAAAGAAAAAGAAAAAAGAGACATCCATACTGGTAAAGAAAAAGTTAAACTGTCATCCTTTGCAGACAACATATTATGGACAAACAAAAAGCAGAATGAAACCAATAAATACAGAGAACAAACTGATGTTTTCCAGAGGGAAGTGGGTCAGAGAATAGGCAAAATGAGTGTGTGAAGTGGGAGTTAAAGGCTTCCAGTTATGGAATGAATAATTTATGGGAATAAAAAGCACAAAATAAGCAATACAGTCAATGATATTTTAATAGTGATGTATCAGGACAGATGGTAGCTCCCATTGTGGTGATCAGAGCATGATGTATAAACTTGCAAATCACTACTTTGTATACCTGAAACTAATGTAATATTGCATGTAAATTATATTCAAATTAAAAAATTAACAAAGAGAAAAAAGTACTACGGGCAGGGAATTCACATCCTCATTCAAAGTGTCAAAGACTAATTACTGCCCCTCTTGAATTGAAAGGATCCAAAAGAATCAATTTATCCAGAAGGTTAACTAGCCTTCCCAGCGGGTACTGTACTGAGAACACAGCTTTGGTCTCTGCGGCTTCCCAGTTCTGTATTCAGCAGAAGAAGCTATGGTTAGAGAGAACCTGTGATGTTGTCCCCATGTATAACTTCTAACCTTGCTGCCATGCTACTCTGTATGTGGGCTCATTGTGGAAGTTCTTGGCCAGCTGAGAAGAGTTACTCAGTTTAGCTGGTTGGTGGGGGTTTCTTCTGCAGTGGGTGTTTTCTGGTGGCAAAACATAAAGCTCTCTCTTTGCCTACTCCCAGAAATCCATCCACATGTATCTTCCCCAGAACTCCTTGTCTCTAATATTCCACTTTTGCTGCTTCTAGGACTTGATTAACCAGTCAAGACATGGACTACTCTGGTAGGGTTGGAGAGAGTAATATAGAAAACAAAGCGATTCTCTGTAAAGGAGGGCAGAAATTTTGGGTGATGGCTGAAGAGAGAAAATGGCTGAAGAGAGAGCAAGAAAATTTTTTCAAGAAAAGAGAAAACTAGAAAGTGTCAGTATAACGATGGAGATAATGCAATAGAAATAGAAAACTGGTGTAGTATACACAGAAGAGAATTCCTGGAGATGCATTCTAGTAGCCTTGAAATGCATTAAAAATGGAAGTTTTTTATTTGAGGATATATATTACAATATATTTTAATCATTTCTATATAAATTTAATGCAATTGTACAATTAATTAGTCAAAAATATATATTAAGCATCTTCCAGGAGCTAAGAACATGCTATTTCTAGGGACATAGAGATAGATAAGAATTTTTTACAGAACTTACAATCAGAAATGATTGCAGAAAAAGTAATTGCAATTCAATGTGAGAAATGCTATAATAGAAGCACGGAATTAAGGATCTTCATTTTGATATACTATGCCTGAAACACTCAAATAACTGCTTAGATATATAAAGTCTAACTAAGTGTAAAAAATCTACAACTAGTTCTTGCAGGATTTAAAAATATCTTTTATCTGCTTTCTTGTACTTACAGGGGGAGAAGCAAAAGAGAAACTAGTTCTTTTTAATTTGTCCTCTTTTTTTTTCTCACTGCAAAATAGAGGTGACGTAAATGTAAATGTGGTTATAAAAAGTTACAATTATGAATAATTGGTACTGTCAGTTACAGATCCTGATAAATTGCTGGTATGTAGAATCATTAAGATAATTGGCAAAGGAATTTTACAAAATCAGATACTGCTTCCCTAAAAGCTTATTAGGGGGAAATAGCATCAGAATAGAGAAAATGAAGCTTATTTTATTTGGGCTTTACTGTCTTTCACTGAGCATGCATTATGCATAAAACTGCACAGTATCGTTCAATTTCTAGAAGGTTTACTTTGAGGTCAGTGCAATTCTAGGAAGAGAAATGTAAGTCCAGAGATGGAAAATATCTTCACATTTTAAGATGTTGTTCTGTATTTCTCATATTAATACCACTTACGTGTAATGTCTTTTGAGGAGAATATGGATGATGGCCAAATGGAGCTGAGTTTGGGCAACAGACAACAATGGCATTTGGGAGTAAATGGAGTTGCCCGAGACCAAACCAAGACCCATCTTCTTCCCTGCATCCAATCAGCCTACTTAAACTGTTCCCACCTCCCACAGGAAGTACACTCTCTTATAAGCTTTCAAAAGCAAAACTAATTATTTTTTAATTATTTATTTATTTATTTTTTGACAGACAGAGATCACAAGTAGGCAGAGAGGCAGGCAGAGAGAGGGAAAGCAGGCTCTCCGCTGAGCAGAGAGCCCGATGCGGGGCTTTATCCCAGGACCCTGGGATCATGACCTGAGCTGAAGGCAGAGGCTTTAACCCACTGAGCCACCAAGGCGCCCCAGCAAAACTAATTTTTATAGTTTTCCAGCTTTATTAAGTATAAATTATTTTTGTTGTCATGATATAAATTGCATTATATTTATATATAATTATATATGGACATTGAGTCGAGTTACAGTTAACCAGCTAACATATTATATTTTGTAAGCATTTGATTGGATGTCTGAAAATCTTGGAGCCAGTATTATTTTTCTTTCCATGTCTGAAACATATTGGAGTCCCTCAAAGTGTCATTAACCATAGATGCTTAACAGTAATGCCTAGTGGATAAAATTAAGGTGGCACATAACGAAAAACATGTTTTTTTCCTTATTCAAAATGTCTCTCCTATCTCAGCATTATAAAGTTATTCTATCTGTTCATTTAATTGATTTGCAATTCATTTGTATATGATCAAAATGGAACTTCATTTTTGCATATGTGGAATTTCAAATTGCCTCGTCTGTTTGATGGTTAGTGGAGCATTTGTTACAGGTACACATTACGTTTAGTTAAGCCACTCAGCTGTCCAGGTTGTAGAGAGGTCAGGAAGTAAGGACAGAACGTGTCCCTCCAAAATTCATGTGCTAAAACCCTAATCTCCAATGTAATGGCACTTGGAAATAGGGTGTTTGAGAAGTAATTAGGTCATGCGGGTGAGCCCTGGTGATGGAATTGGGGCCCTTTTAAGAAGAGACTTGAGAGAGCTTACTTCCTCTCTGCTATCCTCCATGTGAGGACACAGCAAGACAATGGTCACCTGCAAACCAGCAAGAGAGTCCTCTCCCTGATCTTGGACTTCCCAGTCTCCAAAACTGTGAGAAATAAATTTCTGATGATTAAGCCACCCAGCCTATAGAATCTTGTTTATAGCAGCCCGAACTAAGACATCAGGTAAAGGAAGTTATGATTACAACTAATGACTATTTTGTAAGAGATACTTATCTGGTGGCAAGTAATCAAAGACATTCTAGGTAAAAGGACAAATCTGAAAACCAGGGCTGATCAATTTTTAATTTCAAGATGTCAACGATCTCTTCTCTACACAAGAGCTGCATATTTGAAGCATGTCTCAGATAGGAACTTCCCAAAAGGAACCTTAAGATTTGACATTAAAGTGTGTACTGAATCTGATGCTGGTCCTGGGAGATAGCAGACTCTGACAAAAGCCTTCTCTATGGGCTTTATTGCTGTCCTCAAGAAAGTGTTGGAAGGGGGCTCAGAGCAGTGCATAAAGATCCCTGCTTCACTGAAGGTCAGAGTTTGCCTTAAAAATTGCTCACAGTAAAATCTCAGAACTGAATCAAGAGGTACCAGGAGAACATCACCAGATAGGAATGAAAGTGAGATCCCTGGTTCGCTCTTTGCGATGTGCCTGTAGGACTGGCTGTGTTCTCCAGCAACCCTCCTCAAATAGTTGCTTTCTCTGGGATCTGCAACCATACCTCTCCCACCTAGAGGTGGTAACAGCTCCCTTCAGTTGCTAGCACCAGGGTTCTTCCCCATCTTTTGTTGGTTTCCTAAGCCCTGCCTACACCTTTATAAGTAGACCAATTATTAACCCTCTTCAACTACTCAGTTGAATTGTGCAGTTTTCTGCTGGGATCTGAGACCCACGCCCATTCTGCATGTATCAAAACTTGAAACAGATGAATCTCAAAGTCACTGGGAGGAAAAGTGTGAAGGTTTATTTATAGTTCATCCATACTCTGAGGGTGTGTAACCTTTTGAGGTCCCAGTAGAAGAACATCAATTACACTCACCATGACTAGGACCTGGGTTTTGTCTCTTTTTCCTCAAAAAGCTTAAAAACAAGTTTGCCAAATTTAGTAAAAGTCAGCTGCTTCACTTAACCTCTCTCAGTTCCAGCCTCTCCTCAAGACTTCGCCTGAGAATTCTTTTCTTCCTTATCTGCTCAATAATGCTTTGAAGAAGATGATGTTTTACCTTTTACCCAGAACTTTCAATTGTTTTCAGCTTATAACCACTATATTGTTAGAAATGGAGGTCCTCTGTTATTTTCTGCTGAGGAATACAAGACTTTTTCTCTCCCTTATGACCCTTTCCTCTCCTCCCTCCATCCTCTTGATATTGTTTATCAGGGGTTTTAAGTTTATTTCATTTTTTACTGCTTATTCTATATTCATTGATTTCCTGCTTTGATTATGGAAATATTCAATGCCTAACAACAAAAAGAAAGTACTATGATTACCTTTCCTTTCCTATTTTTTCTGCAGGTAATTGAGTTTCCTTAATTTTCTTAGTTTTCTTAGAAGCTTTGACTACATCCTACTGTTCCATACCTATCATAAACATCTCAGTCGATAATTTGACAAGATATAAAATTTATGGATATAAATTATTCCCCAAAAAATTTTTGAATGCATTGATCCATTGTCTTTTTGCTTCTAAGCTTGCTATGGAAAAGTTTGATGTCATTGTGATACCTAATCTTTTGTATGTATCCATTTCCCCCCCTGTTTGGAAGGTTTTAGGATCTTTTGTCCCTACAGTTCAATATGCTAATATTGAAATATGCTAAAGTTGATATGGGTATTTTATTAATATCTTTTTTTTAAATAATTTTACTAGGCATTCAGCCACTAATATCTGGAAATTTTTGTTCTTAAGTTTTGGACAATTTTTTTTCTCTTTCCTTTATTAAAGTATACTTGACATAAAATATCCTACTATTTTCAGGTGTACACCACAGCTATTTAATATTTTTATACATTATGAAATAATCCCCATATAGATCTAAATAGCCTCTGTTACCATACAAAGTTATTACAATATCATTGACTATATTTCTCATGCTGTACATTACATGCCCATGACTTATTTTTTTATAAGGAGATTTATACCTATTAATCCCCGTCACCTATTTTGTCTGCATTCTCCCAACCACTCCAACAATTTTCTTAAATTATTTGGTAACTTTTAGCTTTCTTTTTTCCCTCCAGGAACACTTATTAGATGTCCATGTTCTGGACTGGCACTCTCATATTCTTCTGTCTAAGTCCAGTCTTTGTCTTCTTATTTTATTTTTGGTGACATTTGTTCCATTTTGCTAGCTAACCCTTATATCAAAATTTAAAAATTATTTTGATAATATTTTCTTTTTTTTGTTTTGATAATAATTTCATTTTTAAGAGTTCTTTGTTGTTTTCTGTTCCTATTACATAACATACTGTTCTTGTTTTAATAGGAAGTATCTCTTATCATTCTGGGGATATTAATTACAGTTTATTTTTTGCTTTGGTCTTTGTCTTTTGTGTCTGGGGCTATGCTCACTCAAAGGGCTGTTGATACACTAAAAAGCGAATGAGAAACTGTAGGGAGGGGCTTGCAAACTGATAAGCTTCATTGTAGGTCAGTAGTTCTCTATCAGAGGTGATTTCTCACCCCCACCCTCTCTTTTTTTTTCACCCCCACCCTCTCTTACTGACAGACACTTGGCCGTGTGCAAAGACATTTTTGTACATGTGCTGCTGAAGCAAGCTCTCAAGATATTTTTGATTAGGCAAATGATACTACTAATATCTAGTGGGTAGAAGCCAAGGATGCTCCTAATCATCGTAAAATGCACAAGGACAACGGCCCCCACCCCTACCCCTAACAAAGCATTATCTGGTCCAAAATGTCAATAGTGCTTAAATTAAGAAACCCGGGCTTGGCCAGCCTCCTCTTTCCTTGTAGACTCCATAAATTAATAGCTAAAGGTATTTCTCTAGTGTATGTGGTCAGTTTCTCCAGAGAAGAATTTTCCCCTACTAGCAGGTATATACCTAGATGCTCATATTTAGACTGGGCAAAGTGTGGGAGCTGGTAGGCTCTTGCAGACTTTTGCTTAAAATTCTCTTTTTACTCTTGTGCTTGACCTCACCCTTCCTTGTTAGTAGCTTCTGGTTCAAATTTTTCTAGAGGAATGGTCACCAGGCTGAGAGAGTTGGGAATGAAGATGTGATCTTTTTTACAGACTTTTTAGTGATCTTATTAATACTACTCATCATTGCTTTTCAGGTGCTGGTGTCTCTACTTTCTGAGCCACAGGGATACTGCAAATCAAATTGGCTTGTTTCTGGCCTGTATCACCTCTGCAGACACTTAGATGTGACCTCCCTGTGTTCTGCTAAGTCATTTATCATTTCTCTATCTGATTTCCCTCCTAGTATAATGTGGTTTGGGGTTACAGATGTTTCCTAGATTCAAAGATTAACTGTAAGTTTCTGTTTCTTGTTCTCCATATGAGAAGAAGGCATTGGAAATGTCTTTAAGAAGGAAGTAATCAGGTCTTTTCTGCCGCATTGCAGAAAACTTGTTCTCTCCATCTTTAGTTGCTTCAACTAACAGTTTAAGCATAATGTGTGCTCTCTTGCAATATGCTGATAGAAGCTCTTTGAACCTCTCTCTTTTGAGCCCTTATTCCTCTGTCACAGCTGTACTATAGCTGTTCTTTTTTTATGCAAAGAGGGCAAAAGTAATGAATAAGTGCTTTGGAGGTCCAGAAGAGGAATGAATACTTTGGTAGAATGGAGGAGGGTTTAAGAGAGGTGAATCTTTGGTTGAAATTTAAAGGCTGACTGTCTTTAGCTGTCAAAGAAGGGAAATAGAAGGGAAGAACCAAGGTGGAGAGAATTCTAGACAGAACAAATACAACTAAAAAAGGGTGGAGATGTGAAAGAACTATTAAGGAGAATAATAACGGCTGACTATTCTTGTTGCTTAACTAATAAACTCATCTAATTCTCACATTAATCCTGAGACAGATACAGTGATTATGATCATGTTCCTAATTACATATATGAGGACACTGAGGCATAGAGAGGGTTAGTGACTTCCCCAAGGTCCCTTAGCTAGGGAGTGACAGCGCAGAGATTGAGACACAGG
Source organism: Enhydra lutris kenyoni (assembly GCF_002288905.1). Lineage (NCBI taxonomy): Eukaryota > Metazoa > Chordata > Mammalia > Carnivora > Mustelidae > Enhydra > Enhydra lutris. The sequence continues at coordinate 1,643,779 of NW_019154125.1, read as the reverse complement.
CAGTGTAACTCCACAGAGCATGTTCTTTCTGACCACACTAGACTGCACTTCTGTGAGAAATATCACTACCAGAGTTGATTAGCACTGGGTGATAGGATCAATGAGAAAGTTGGGAGTCTGTTTAAAGGGTCTTATATGACAGGCTGAGGGGTTAACATTTATCAGATCTCTAGAACCCACCAGGGTATAGATCCTAAGACAGGTCAAATTAACAGTTTATCTCTCTCTCTTTTTAAAATTTTAATTCCAGTAGCGTCAACATACAGTATTATATTAGTTTTGTACAATATAGTGATTCAACAATTCTATATATCACCTAGTGCTCATCATGACATGTACATCATCTATTTCACCCATTGCCCCACCCACCTCACCTCTGGTAACCATCAGTTTATTCTCTGAGTTAGGAGTCTGTTCTTTGGTTTCTCTCTCTTCTTTTCCCTTTTGCTCATTTGCTTTGTTTCTTAAATTCCACATATGAGTGAAATCATATCATATTTGTCTTTCTCTGACTGACTTATTTACTTAGCATTATACTCTATAGCTCTATCCATGTCATTGTAAATGGCAAGACTTCATTTTTTATGGTTGAGTAATATTCCATTACACACACACACACACACACACACACACACACACACCCCACACACCTTCTTTATCCATTCACTTATCAGAGGACACTTGGGCTGCTTCCACAATTTGGCTATTGTAAATAATGCTTCAGTAAACATAGGGGTTCATGTATGCCTTTGAATTAGTGATTTTGTGTGTTTTTGGATAAATTCCCAGTAGCACGATTACTGGAGTGTAATGTTCTAATTTAACGTTTTGAGGAACTTCCAAAGTGTTTTCCAGAGTGGCTGCACCGGTTTCCATTCCCACCAATAGTCATGAGTGTTTCTTTTTCTCCATATCCTCACCAACACTGGTTTCTTGTGTTTTTGATCTTAGCCTTTCTAACAGGTGTGAAGTATCTCACTGAGTTTTGATTGCATTTCCCTGATGATGAGTGATGTTGAGCATCTTTTCATGTGTCTGTTGGCCATCTGGATGTCTTCTTTGGAAAAGTGTCTGTTCATGTCTTCTGCCCATTTTTAAATTGGATTACTTGATTTTTGGGTTTTGAGTTGTGTAAGTTCTTTACATATTTTAGATATTAACCATTTATTATAGATTCCATTCATAAATATCTTCTCCCATTCAGTGGGTTGCCTTTAGTGTTGTTTATTGTTTCCTTTGCTGTGCAAAAGCTTTTTATTTTGATGTAGTCCTAATTGTTGATTTTTGCTTTTATTTCCCTTGCTTTAGGAGACATATCTAGAAAAATTTTGCTAAGGTCAGTGTCAAAGACATTACTGTTTGTGCTCTCTTCAAGGATTTTTGTGGTTTCAGGTGTCACATTTAGGTCTTTAATCCACTTTGAGTTTATTTTTGTGTAGGGTATAAGAAAGTGGTCCAGTTTCATTCTTTTGTATGTTGCTGTCCAGTTTTCCCAACACCATTTTTTGAAAAGACTGTCTTTTCCCCATTGGACATTCTTTCCTGCTTTGTCAAATATTTGTTTGACCATATAATCATGGGTTTATTTCTGGTTTTTCTATTCCGTTCCACTGATCTATGTCTATTTTTGTACAGCTACCATATTGTTTTGATTACTACAACTTTTTAATATAACTTGAAGTCTGGAATTGTGTGAAATCTCCAGCTTTGCTTTTCTTTTTCAAAATTAATTGTTTATCTGTTAAGTCCTCAGGATTAATAACTCCCATCCACCAAATGAACAGTTCTCTCTTTTCTGGAATCTCTCATAAATCCTAGCACTGAGAGTTGCCTCCAGAGAAGCTGGGTTCACCTAAACAATTTCTCTAACCTTACTGCAGCTCCAACTATCCCCCCACCCTGAGTTGGTGTGGTCCCTCACAGGCAACTGCTATACTGATGCTTTCTGGGCAACTGATCTTTCTGCAAATGGGTCCTTGACCACACATACCTCTGCTGATTGCTTCTGGAATGTTCAGAAGTCCAAGCTAAAATCTAGAGAAACATTTACAGAGGCGTGTTTACATGCTAATAAAGTATTCCTTGGGATGTGGGGCAATTTCTCATTTTGTTGCCAGAGACTAACATGTAATGGGATGATTAAATAGTTAATGCATAGGGATACATTTATAGAAGTACATTATAATGAATTATGATGTTAAAGTCTCTTTTCATGAAAGTGCTATATAGTCTTACATTGATAGAAGATTTTGGACCTATATTCTATTGAGCACTTGAAAAAAAAAGAACAAATATGACTAAGCACTTCCTAAATGCTATGGGAGATAAAAAGAAGTGTCTAGTATAGTCCAAGATTTCAGACAATATATAATCTAACCATGTGTCTTTTGAAATGGTTTTATATGTATCTTTTTCTTACTCTTTTTTCACACTTCAGACATAAATTACTGAAATAAATGAGTCCTTTCAGATATGGACTCTTTTATCAGACATTCATATGTCTTACAAAACTTAGCACATGGTTAGCATCATAGCAGGAACTTAGTCATTATGGATTCCTTTTTATTTGCAGTTTCTATATGCTTAATGGTCTCTGGAGGAAGATAGACTTTTTAATTAATATTAATAATTAAACAAATAAATATTTATCAGTATTATTTATATCTAGATATACATTGTATTAAGCTAGTTAATTATTTCCAACTTCATGTAAATGTAAATAATATAAAGCTATCATATTAATTTCCTTCTGATTAAAAAGTAATACAGAATAGAAAATGGAGAAAAGTAAAAAAATCAAATCATCCACAATTCCCTTATTCAGAGATAAGAATTGTTAATATTATAAAATATTTCCTCTCCAGATTTTTATCTATGGAAATACTTATACTGAGGAAATCATTAGAGATAATGCAATTTATGTATAAGTATGCTTATTATAACATTTTTAAAATCATATTTAAACCTAAAAACAATTGTTCAAAAGAGAGTAATGGTTGGAGTCAAGATGGTGGAGGAGTAGCAGGCTGAGATGACATCACGTAGCAGGAGATCAGCTAGATAGTTTATCAAACATTCCGAACACCTACAAATCCAACAGGAGAGCAAAGAGAAGAAGAGCAGCAATTCTAGAAACAGAAAATCGACCACTTTATGAAAGGTAGGACCTGAGATGAAGTGAATCCAAAGCAATGGGAAGGTAGACCACGGGGGGAGGGGCCGGCTCCTGGCAAGCAGCGGCGCAACGGAGCACAAAATCAGAACTTTTAGAAGTCTGCTCCATGGAGGGACATTGCTCCAGAGGCTAAGCCGAGGTGAAGCCCACACAGGGACAGCATGATCTCAGGTCCCACAGGGTCAGAGAAGGATCGGGGGTGTCTGAATGTTGCAGAGCTCAAAGGTATTAGAGCAGGGAAGCCTGCTACAGAGACAGAGCCGAGGAGTGAGCTCTCAACTCAGGGTTACCTTAAACTGTGATCCGTGGCACAGTCAGGCCACTGCTCTGTGAGCAGGAACCCCACAAGATCCAGGGAGACCCTCCTGGAAGAGTGCAGGGATCTGCTGGGTTTGGAGACTCCAGGCAGGCCTGTGTGCCAGAGACAGAGATGCTTGGTCACAGGCTGGCTGAGCTCAGAGCATGGCCAGAGGCCAGGGAGATGGGAGTGGTGAGCGCTTTTCTCCGAGGGTGCACTAAGGAGTGGGGACCCGAACTCTCGGCTCCTCTGGGCCAGAGATTGGGAGGCCGCCATTTTTATTCTCATCCTCCAGAACTCCTTGGAAAGCATTCAGGGAAAAAAGCTCCCGAAAGCAAACCCAAGCGGATTACTTAGCCTGGCTCCTGGTAAGGGCAGTGCAATTCCGCCTCAGACAAAGACACTTGAGAATCACTACATCAGACCTCTCCCCCAGAAAATCAGCAAGAAATCCAGCCAAGACCAGGTTCACTTACCAAGGAGAACAGCGGAATTCCAGAGGAGGAGAAAGCAAAGCATGGAATCCATGGCTTTCTCCCCATGATTCTTTAGTCTTGCAGTTAATTCACTTTTTTTATTTTTTTCTTCTTCTAAATTTTTTTAAAATTTTACCCTTTCCTCTTTTAACGTTTTTTAACTAGTTTATCTTAACAATACCTTTCATAAAAAATATCTTTTGAAACTTCATTATTATAGTCATATTTTATCCTTCATTGTATCTAACTTTATTTTTTGTATACACATAGGGTTTTTTTCTTCTAAAAAAATTGGGATACGACTTCTTCTAATAGATCAAAATATACCCTAAATCTAGCACAGGGCTTTGTTCTAGTCTCCAGCCTGAGCAAATTCTCTCCACTTTCTTTTTCTTTATTCTCCCAAGCAACTTATCTTATCAACTCCTTTTTTAGAAATTTTAAAAAAATGTTTTCATCTTTATAGTCATATTCCATCCCTTCATTGTGTTTACCCTTATTTTGTGTATATATTTTCAGACCACAATGCTCTGAAGCTAGAACTCAATCACAAGAGGAAATTTGGAAAGAACCCAAATACATGGAGACTAAACAGCATCCTTCTAAAGAATGAATGGGTCAACCAGGAAATTAAAGAAGAATTGAAAAAATTCATAGAAACAAATGATAATGAAAACACAACAGTTCAAAACCTGTGGGACACAACAAAGGCAGTCCTGAGAGGAAAATATATAGCAATACAAGCCTTTCTCAAGAAACAAGAAAGGTCTCAAATACATAACCTAACCCTACACCTAAAGGAGCTGGAGAAAGAACAAGAAAGAAACCCTAAACCCAGCAGGAGAAGAGATATCATAAAGATCAGAGCAGAAATCAATGAAATAGAAACCAAAAAACCAATAGAATAAATCAACAAAACTAGGAGCTAGTTCTTTGAAAGAATTAATAAGATTGATAAACCCCTGGCCAGACTTATCAAAAAGAAAAAAGAAAGGACCCAAATAAATAAAATCATGAATGAAAGAGGAGAGATCACAACCAACACCAAAGAAATAGAAACAATCACAAGAACATATTATGAGCATCTATACGCCAGCAAATTTGACAATCAGGAAGAAATGGATGCATTCCTAGAGACATTTAAACTACCACAACTGAACCAGGAAGAAATAGAAAACCTGAACAGACCCATAACCAGTAAGGAGATTGAAGCAGTCATCAAAAATCTCCAAACAAACAAGAGCCCAGGGCCAGATGGCTTCCCGGGGGAATTCCACCAAACATTTAAAGAAGAATTAATTCCCATTCTCCTGAAACTGTTCCAAAAAATAGAAATGGAAGGAAAACTTCCAAACTCATTTTATGAGACCAGCATTAACTTGATCCCAAAACCAGACAAAGATCCCATCAAAAAAGAGAATTACAGACCAATATCCTTGATGAACACAGACATGAAAATTCTCACCAAAATACTAGCCAGTAGGATCCAACAGTACATTAAAAGGATTATTCACCATGACCAAGTGGGATTTAATCCAGGGCTGCAAGGTTGGTTCAACATCCACAAATCAATCAATGTGATACAATACATTAATAAAAGAAAGAACAAGAACCACATGATACTCTCAATAGATGCTGAAAAAGCATCCTTTCTTGATCAAAACTCTTCAAAGTGTAGGGATAGAGAGTACATACCTCAATATCATCAAAGTCATCTATGAAAAACCCACTGCAAATATCATTCTCAATGGAGAAAAACTGAGAGCTTTTCTGCTGAGGTCAGGAACATGGCAGTGATGTCCGTTATCACCACTGCTATTCCACATAGTACTAGAAGTCCTAGCCTCAGCAATCAGACAACAAAAGGAAATTAAAGGCCTCCAAATCAGCAAAGAAGAAGTCAAACTATCACTCTTTGCAGATGATATGATACTATATGTGGAAAACCCAAAGACTCCACTCCAAATCTGCTAGAACTTGTACAGGAATTCATTAAAGTGTCAGGATATAAAATCAATGCACAGAAGTCGGTTCCATTTCTTTACACCAACAATAGGACAGAAGAAAGAGAAATTAAGGAGTCAATCTCATTTACAATTGCACTCAAAACCATAAGATACCTAGGAATAAACCTAACCAAAGAGGCAAAGAATCTATACTCAGAAAACTATAAAGTACTCATGAAAGAAATTGAGGAAGATACAAAGAAACGGAAAAATATTCCATGCTCATGGATTGGAAGAACAAATATTGTGAAAACATCTATGCTACCTAAAGCAATCTACATATTTAATGCAATTCCTATCAAAATACCATTGATTTTTTTCAAAGAAATGGAAAAAATAATCCTAAAATTTATATGGAACCAGAAAAGACCTTGACTAGCCAGAGGAATATTGAAAAAGAAAGCCAAAGTTGTTGGCATCCAATTCCAGACTTCAAGCTCTATTACAAAGCTGTCATCATCAAGACAGTATGGTACTGGCACAAAAACAGACACATAGATCAATGGAACAGAATAGAGAACCCAGAAATAGACCCTCAACTCTATGGTCAACTAATCTTTGACAAAGCAGGAAAGAATATCCAATAGAAAAAAGACAGTCTCTTCAACAAATGGTGTTGGGAAAATTGGATAGCCACATGCAGAAAAATGAAACTGGACCATTTCCTTACACCGTACATGAAAATAGACTCAAAATGGATGAAAGGCCTCAATGTGAGAAAGGAATCCACCAAAATCCTTGAGGAGAACACAGGCAGCAACCTCTTCACCCTCAGCTGCAGCAACTTCTTGCTAGGAACATTGCCAAAGGCAAGGGAAGCAAGGGCAAAAATGAACTATTGGGACTTCATCAAGATCAAAAGCTTTTGCACAATAAGGAAACAGTTAACAAAACCAAAAGACAACTGACAGAATGGGAGAAGATGTTTGCAAATGACTATCAGATAAAGGGCTAGTATCTAAAATCTATAAAGAACTTATCAAACTCAACACCCAAAGAACAAAGAATCCAATCAAGAAATGGGCAGAGGACATGGACAGTTAGTTCTGCAAAGAAGACATCCAGATGGCCAACAGGCACATGAAAAAGTGCTCCACATCACTTGGTAGCAGGGAAATACAAATCAAAACCACAGTGAGATACCACCTCACACGAGTCAGAATGGCTAAAATTAACAAGTCAGGGAATGACAGATGCTGGCGAGGATGTGGAGAAAGGGTAGCCCTCCTACACTGTTGGTGGGAATGCAAGCTGGTGCAGTCACTTTGGAAAACAGCATGGAGGTTCCTCAAAAAGTTGAAAATAGAGCTACCCTATGACCCAGGAATCACACTACTGGGTATTTACCCTAAAGATACAAATGTAGTGATCTGAAGGGGCAGGTGCACCCGAATGTTTATAGCAGCAATGTCCACAATAGCCAATAGTCAAACTATGGAAAGAGCCTAGATGTCCATCAGCAGATGAATGGATAAAGAAGATGTGAGATATATATATATACATATATGTATATATATATATATGATGGAATACTATGCAGCCATCAAAAGAAATGAAATTTTGCCATTTTGATGATGTGGATGGAACTAGAGGGTATTATGCTTAGCGAAATAAGTCAATCAGAGAAAGACAATTTTCATATGCTCTCCCTGATATGAGGAAGTTGAGAGGCAACGTAGGGGGTCTGGGGGGTTTGGGGGGTAGGAAAAGAATAAATGAAACAAGATGGGATCAGGAGGGAGATAAAACATAAGAAACTCTTAATCTCAAAAAACTGAGGGTTGCCAGGGGGAGTGGGGTAGGGAGAGGGTGGTGGGGCTGTGGACGTTGGGGAAGGTATGTGCTATGGTGAGTTCTGTGAAGTGTGTAAACCTGGTGATTCACAGACCTCTACCACTGGGGCTAATAATACGTTATATGTTAATAAAAATATAAAAAATAAAAAGAGAGTAATGGTTAGACTTATTATAGTTTATCATATACATATAAGAGATTATTTTGTAGGCATCGTAAGTTATTGCAGCCATGTTTTTATAACAGCTTTATTGCAATATATTTTACATACCATAAAATTCACTCAAAAAACACTCATTCACTGTTAAATGCAATGATTTTTAGTATATTCACAGAGTTTTGTAACCATTACCACAATCAATTTTAGAACATTTTTACTACACTAAAAAGAAACCTGTACCTGTAGCAGTCACTCCCCCAATCCTTTCTCTCCACTCAAATCTAGCCATAGGCAGCAACTAATCTAGGTCCTATTTATAGAGATTTGCCTTTTCTGAACAATTCATATAAGTGGAATCATGCAATAAGTGGGCTTTTATGTCTAACTTCTTTCACTGAGTAGGGGGTTTTCAAGGTTTATCCATGTTGTAGCAAGTATCCGTACTTCATTTCTTCTTATGGCTGAATAATTTTCCATTGCATAGATGTATCACTCTTTGTTTACCCACTTATCAGTTGATAGACATTTTGATTATTTCCACTTTTTGGCCATAATGAATAATTCTTCTATGAATATAAACATTCATGTACAAGATTTTTATAGGCATATGTTTTCAGTTCTCTTGGGTATACACCTAGGAGTGGAATTGTTGGACTATATGGTAGATGTTTAAACATTTGAGGAATTGCCAGACTGTTCTCCATAGTGGCTGCACCATTTTTCCTACCAGCAAGGTGTAAGGCTTCCAATTTCTCCACCTCTTGACCAATACTTGCTATTATCTTTTATTATTATTATTATTATAGCCATCCTAGTGAGTGTGAAATGGCATCTTATGGTAATTTTGATTTGCATTTTCCTGGTGGCTATGATATACGGCATCTTTTCATGTGCTTATTAGTCACTGGTTTGTCCCCTTTGTAGAAATATCTACTCAGATTCTTTGCTCTTTTTTAAAAAGTCATTTTTTAAAAAGATTTTTATTTATTTATTTGACAGACAGAGATCACAAGTAGGCAGAGAGGCAGGCAGAGAGAGAGGAGGAAGCAGGCTCCCCACTGAGCAGAGAGCCCCATGCTGGATCCAGGACCCTGAGATCATGACCTGAGCTGAAGGCAGAGGCTTTAACCCACTGAGGCACCCAGGTGCCTCTCTTTGCTTCTTTTTTAAGTTGAGGTGTCTTTTATTATCGAGTTGTAAGAGTTCTTTACATATTCCTAGGTACAAATACCTTATGAAATACATAATTTGTAAATATTTCCTCCCATTCTGTTGGTTATCTTTTCACTTTCCTGATAGTGTTCTTTGAAGTAGAAAAGTCTTCAATTTGGTGAGTACAACTTATCTATGTTTTTGTTGCTAGTGTTTTCAGTGCTAAACGTAAGGTCATAAATATTTAGTCTTTTGTTCTAAAAAGTTTTAGAGTTTTAGTTCCTACATTTAGGTCTTTGATCCATTTGGTTAATTTTTGCATATAATGCGAAGTCAGGGTCCAACTTCATTTTTTTGCATGTGGCTATCCTGTTGACCTAGCCCTATTTATTTAAAATGGTTTTTTTCCCCATTGGATGGTCTTGGCATCCTTGTAAAAAATCAGCCAACCATAGATGTATGAGTTTATCTCTTAACTCTTCATTCTATTCCAGTGATCTACTATGTGTCTTTATGACATTATCACATTGTTTTGATTACTTTTGCTTTGTAATAAGTTGTTAAATCAGGGAGCATGAACGCTCCTACTTTGTTCTTCAAGATTGTTTTGGCTAATCTGGTCCTTTGCAATTTCATGTTATTTTATAATCAGCTTGTCTATTTCTATGAAAAAAATCAGCTGGGATCCTGTTGACTCTCTAGATCATTTTGGGAAGTATTGCCAGCTAAACAGAATTAAATCTTCTGATCTGTGAACATGGTATAGTTTACCAATTTTTTTGTTTTTAATTTCTTTCAATGTTTTATAGTTTTCAGAGTTTTATAATTCTTTTGTTAAACTTATCCCTAAGTACCTTATTCTTTTTGAAGCTATTATAAATGGAACTGTTTTCTTAATTTCACTTTTGGATTGTTCATTGCAAGTGCATAGAAACAAAATGAATATTTTTGTATATTAATCTTGTATCCTGCAACCTTGTTGGATTCATTTATTAGTTCTCATTGTTTTTTTAATGGCTTCCATAGCATCACCATACAATATTATGTCATCTGTGAATAAAGTTTTCTTTCTTTCTCTCTTTCCCATATAAATATCTTTTATTTAATTTTCTTCCCTAATTTCTCTGACTAGAACTTCTAGTAAAATGTTGAACAGAAGTACTGAAGGGGAAGACATTCTTGTCCTGTTTTTGATTGTAGGAGGAAAAGCATATAGTCTTTCATAATTAAGCATGATTTTAGTTCTGGGTTTTTCATTAATGTCCCTTTTTAGGACATTTTGTCCTAAATGTCCATAATGTCCCTTTTTAGGAAGTTCCCTTTTATCTGTATTTTATTGTTTTTGTCATGAAAATTATCAAATGCTTTTTTCCTATACCTATTGCGATAATGACGTGTTTTTTTTTTTCTATTGATATATTATACGAGTTGATTTTAAGATTTTAAAACAATCTTGCATCACTGGGATAAATCCTACTTGTCATGGTGTGTAATTCTTTTTATATATTGCTTAGTTCATTTTGTTAGTATTATGTTAAGGATCTTTGCATCCATATTCATAAGAGATGTTGGTCTGTAATATTTCTTTCTTTGTGATGTCTTTGTCTGGTTTTGGTTATCAGGGTAATATTAGTCTCATGAAATGGTTAGGGAAATGTGTTCCCCTCTTCTATTTTAGGGAATAGTTTATTAAGAATTTGTATTAATTCTCTGAATGTTTGGCAGAATTCAGAAGTGAAGAGCAGGGCTTAGGCTGTTCTTGCTGGGTAGTTTTGATTGTTAATTCAATCTCTATTTGAAAAGGCCTATTCAAATAGTTTATTACTTCTTGACTTCATTTTGGTAGTTTATTTTTTTCTAAGAATTTTTCCATTTCATCTCATTGCATGGACAATTGTTCATAGCATTTCTTTATAATCCTTTTTTTCCCCTTTACGGTCAGTAGTAATGTCCCCTCTTTCATTAGTGATTCTAGTAATTTGAGTCTTTTTACTTTTTTTTAACCTATCTTGCTAAAGATTTATGAATTTTGTAGATCTTTTCAAAGAACCAGGTTTGTTTAATTTTCTCTGTTGTTTTCCTGTTCTCTATTTCATTAATTTTTGCTCTAATCATTATTTCATTCCATCTATCTGCTTTGAGTTTGGTTTGTTCTTTTTCCAATGCCCTAAGGTGGAAATTTAGATTATTGATTTGATATCTTTCATCTTTTTGAATATAGGAACATAATTTGAATATAGGAACATAAGCTGTAATTTCCTTCAAGTCCTGTTTACCTACATTCTATAAACGGCAGTATGTTGTATCTTCATTTTTCCTCCATATCAATGTAGTTCCTTATTTCCTTGATGAATTTTTCTCTGATCCATTGGTATATCTTCTTCCATTCTTTTACTTTCAGCCTATTTGTATCTTTGAATCTAAAGAGTGCTGTAAGGGCTCAATCAGTTATTTAAGTATCTGCCTTTGGCTCAGGTCATGATCCCAGGGTCTTGGGATGGAGCCCCTCATCTTGCTCAGCAGGGAGCCTGCTTCACCCTCTGCCTGCCCCTCCACCATTCGTACTCTCTCTCTCTCTGACAAATAGATAAATAAATCTAAAAAAAAAGTGTACTATAGGCATCAAAAAGTTGGATCTGATTTTTCTAAATCCAGTCTCAGTCTTTGCCTTTTGATTGGATTGTTTAATCCAGTCACTTTAAATATTACCATTGATATAGTTGAATTTATGCCTGTCATTTTATTTTTGGCTTTCTATAGGTCTCTTTTCTTCTTTGTTCTTCTATTCCTTCTTTATTGCTTTCTTTTACATTAAGTGCACATTTTCTAGTATAATATTTTAATTCCTTTGATAATTTTCTCACTAATATTTGAGTTATTTCTTAGTGATTGCTCTGGGATTTATCATATGCATCTTAACTTATTAAATCTATTTCATATTTACACTAACAATTCAAGTGAGATATAGAAATGTTACTCTTTAACTCTAATCCTTCTTCCAACCCTTTTGTGCTATTATTATTTTACATATCACATCTATATATATTACAAACTCAAAAATACACTGTTATAATTATTATTTTATTTACTTATTATTTTATATTTTTTAAAGAAGGTAAAAGTGGACATCCACATGCAAAACAATGAATCTAGTCACAGGCCTTTCATGAAAATTAACTCAAAATTAGTTCATAGGCAAAACTATAAAACTGAAGAAGATAACATAGGAAAAAACCTAGATAACTTTTGAGTTTGGTCAAAAAACACCAAAACCACAATCCGTGAAAGAAATAATTGATAAGGTAGACTTTATTAAAATTTAAAATTTCTGTTTTGTGTTAAGAGGATGTGTTCAATGTTAAGAGAATGAGAAGATGAGCCACAGGTTGGGAGAAAATATTTGCAAAGATCATATCTGATAAAGGATTATCATCCAAAATATACAAATAACTCTTAAAATTCAACAATAAGAAAACAACACAATTAAAAAGTGAACTAAAGGGGCACCTGGGTGGCTCAGTGGGTTAAAGCCTCTGCCTTTGGCTCTGGTCATGATCCCGGGGTCCTGGGACCAAACCCCACATTGGGCTCTCTGCTCAGCAGGGACCCTGCTTCCCCCCCCACCCGCCTGCCTCTCTGCCTACTTGTGATCTCTGTGTCAAATAAATAAATAAAAATCTAAAAAAAAAAAAAGTGAACTAAAGACTTGAGCAGATGCCTCAGCAAAGAAGATATACAGAGGACAAATAAGAATATGAAAAGAAGCTCCATATTTTATGTCATCAGGGGAATGCACATAAAAAAAAAAACAATGAGATACCACAACACAACTATTAGAATGGCCAACATCTCGAACACCTACAACATCAAATGCTGGTGAGGATATGGAGCGACGGGAACACTCATCCATTGCTGTTGAGAATGTAGAATGGTACAGCCACTTTGGGAGACAATTTGGCAGTTTCTTACATAACTAAACACATATTTACCACATGATTCAGCAATTGTACTCCCTAGTATTTACCCAAAGGAGCTGGAAATTTATATTCACACAAAGATGTGCACATGTATATTTATTGCAGCTTTATGTTTAATTGCCAAAACTTGGATCAACAAATACGTCTTTTGGTCAGTGAGTGGATAAATAAAATGTGGCCTGACAATGGAATATTATTCAGTGTTAAAAAAAAATGTGCTACCAAGCCAAGAAAAGACATGGACAAATCTTAGATGCATATTATTAAGTGAAAAAAGCCAATCTGAAAAGTCTACATACTGTACAACTACAACTATATGACATTTTGGAAAATGCAGAACTACAGAGACAGTAAAAAGACCAGTGGTTCCTGGGATTGGAGGGAGTGGAGAGATGAATAGGCAGAGCATAGAGGATTTTTAGGGCAGTGAAAATGCTCCATATGATATAATAATGCTGGATATATTTCTTTAAGATTTTATTTATTTCAGGGAGAGGGGCAAAGGGAGAGGAAGAAGCAGACTACCCCCTGAGCAGGGAGCCTGGGATCATAACCTGAGCCAAAGGCAGATGCTTAGCTGACTAAGCCACTCAAGTGCCCCTAACGACGTTAGGGGCATTTACATTTACAATACATTCCATTATACATTTGTCCAAACCCATAAAATGTAAACAGCAAGAGTGAACACTAAGTAAACACACAGCAATAAGTAAACACACAGTAAACTATGATCTTTGGGGTGATAATGCTTTGTCAGTGAGGGTTTATCCTTGGCAAAAAAGGTACCACTCTGGTTAGTGATATTGATAATGGGGGAGGCTATGCATGTATTTGGGGGAGTATGTGGAAAATCCCCATACCTCCTTTCCAATTTTGTTGTAAACATAAAACAGCTCTAAAATATAAAGTTTTAAAAAAATGTGAAAGGAGAAAGAACAGGCATATATTTATACAGTTTGCTATTTCAACTTTCTTATTTACCACTTTTGATTCCCTTCTTTTTTTCCTGTGGATTTGAATTACCATCTGGCATCACTTCCTTATTCCAATATAGCTTTACATCCACCCACTTTCTTTGTTCTGTTATTGTCAAATATATTACATTTCTATATGTATGGATCCAGGGGTGCCTGGGTGGCTCAGGGGATTAAGTGTCTGCCTTCAGCTCAGGTCATGATCCCAGCATCCTGGGATGGATCCTTGCATCTTGGGCTCCCTGATCCTTCCTCTGCCCCTCCCCACCACTCATGCATGTGCTCTCTCTCTCTCTCTCCCTTCTCTACTCTCTAAGTAAATAAATAAAATCTTAAAAAAAAACTATATGTTATGGGTCCAGAAACCAATTACTTTAAAAATCAGCTAAGAGAAGAAAGGAGAAGAAATATGCATTTAGAGTAAACCTTATAATTACATTCTTACCTTTACTGTTAGGCAGGTCTTCTAACAACAAATTCTCTCAGTTTTCATTTATCTGTGAATATCTTTATTTTGCTTTCTATTTTGAAAAATAGGTTTGGTGGATATAACATTCTTAGTTAATCTTTTTTCTTTCAGCACTTTGAATATGTCATCCCACTTCCTTCTGGCCTCTGTTGTTTCTGCTGAGAAGCTATCTGTTTATTTTACTGGGGTTCCCTTTTAGATGATGAGTGTTTTTGCTACTTACAAAATTTCCTTTTTATTTTCTTGCCATTCTTTCTGTCTTTCAGCATTTTTTCTATGATATTTCTGAATGTGGATCCCTCTGTGTTTATTGTACTAGATGTTCTTTGAGGTTCTTGATGATTCATGTTTTCATCAATTTGGGGAAGTCTTCAATCATTATTTCCTTGAGTATTTTTTTAAAGATTTTATTTACTTATTTCAGAGAGAGAGAGAGAGAGTTCGCACACAAGCACAATGGCAAGCGGGGAAGGGGCAAAGGGAGAAACAGACACCCTGATGAGCAGGGAGCCAGATGTTGGGGCTGGATCCCAGGACCCTGAGATCATGACTTGAACTGAAGGCAGATGCTTAACTGGCTGAGCCACCCAGGCACCCAGTCTTTGAGTATTTTTTCTGCTCCTTCCTCTCCGCTCCTGCTACTCCTATTAGACGTATATTGGTGTGCTTAAACCTGTGTTGCCCCACGTTTCTCTGAAGCTCTGTTCATTTTGCTTCATTTTCTTTGTTCTGTTTTTTCGACTGTATGATCTCTATTGACCTATCTTCAAATCTGCTAATTCTAATGAATTTTTCATTCCAATTATATTTTTTCAACTCCAGAATTTTGATTTGGTTCTTTTTTACTTCTCTTTTTGATATTCTCTTTGATGAAACATTGCCATTTTACCTCCCTATACTTTTTAAGGCAAGGTTTCTTTCATTTCTTTCAATATATTTATAATAGATGCTTTGAAGTCTTTATCTATTAAATCTGACATCTGGGTACTCTCATAGGCCGTTTCTGTGCTTGTTTTTCCCCACATATGGGACATACATTCTTTTCTTTTTCTTTGTTTCTTTCTATATATCTTTCTCTTTTCTTCTTCTTCTTCTTCTTCTTCTTCTTCTTCTTCTTCTTCTTCTTCTTCTTCTTCTTCTTCTTCTTCTTCTCTTCTTCTTCCTCTTCTTCACGTCTTTTTTTGTTGTTGTTGTTCAAAACTGGAATTTTAGGTAGTAAATTATAGCAACTTAGGATACTGTCATCCCTCATCCTGGGGGCTTGTTTTTGTTTTTTGCTTTTCTGTGTAGTAACTTGGCTGGACTATATTAATCAAGTCTATTTTCCTACAGTGTGAACCCTGTGATGTTGCCTCTCAGCAGTCATATCCTTGAGCATGTGCACAATTCCTGGCATGATAGTGGGTTTAGCAGGGCAGTCTTTAACTGTCTTCTCTTGATCTATCTACTGCACCATCTGCCTCTGTTGGTAACACATGTAGCTGTTAGGCTCCATTAATTGCTGGCTGACTGGTTTATTGTTTTCAGCAATGTCCTGGGGCATAAATTGCTCCATAGTATGACTCAACTACATCCAAGATCCTTTGCAGAGGTAGTTTTTGAGGCCAGTTTTTGAAGTTTTTTTCCTGAAACCTACGAGTTCATAACTATTGTTTTCTCTGGTAAACTAGCTGGCCAAGATTTAGCTTCTTGCTCTCGTGGATCTACAGGCTTTCTCTTAACTGTTTCCCACCAAATTCTCTGTTGTTTTCAAGAGCACACCATAGGCTGTTTGTTTCAAATAAAATTATTTCCTTTGGGCAGTACTTTGGAGCTCTCTTTTCTTATGGACTGCCTGCTGCTTGGGCAAAATCTCTAAGCCACTGTTCCAGAATTCAGGGTAGGGTTGGGGGTCCACTTTTATCAGAGTGGCACTCCTAATTTATGAGTAGGGCACTAGGGGAGCGAGAGTCTCCAGTGAGGTCAGTTGGAATCCCAGTACTCTCAGCTGCCATCCCTAGAGTACACCGGATGTGTGGAGGTTAGATGGATGAAGAGTCTCTGCCCACTTCACCTCATTCACCAGGAGTTTATCTTCCAACACTTGGATCTGGGAGGATGAGAAATTCTGGTGGGCCTCCTTCTCTTGGGGAGATACCCAATCCCTTGACTAGTTGCTGAGTGTAGGGGCAGCCCCTTGGCCATACTCATCTGGATTGAAACATCTTGCTAGAAGTTAAGGGTGAAGAGGAAGGGAATGGGTCATGGCTCAAGTGCCACAGACTTCTTGTTCTTATGGAGATTTAGATTTTCTTGAATAGTGTTTTTTCATTTGCTGTATGCACTTAGGGCAATTTCCAAAGACTTAAAATGATTATTTGTTTTATAATTTTCACAAGATATACTTATTTTGCTGGGGCTTGGGTCCATGGATCAAATTCTTCTATTCCAGAAGTGGAATTCCCAATAGTCATCACATTTTTGAAGAATATTTAATTACATAAGAAAATGGTCATGACATAATAGGTGATAAAATTACAATTTAGGGCCACCTGGGTGGCTCAGTTGGTTAAGTATCTGCCTTTGGCTCAGGTCATGATCCCAGAGTCCTGGGATTGAGCTGTATGTCAGGATCCTGCTCAGTGAGGAGTCTGCTTCTTCCTCTCGCTCTGCCCCTTGCCCCAACTTGTACATACACTTGCACGCTCTCTCTCCCTCTTCCCCTCTCAAATAAATAAATAAAATCTTTAAAAAATATTTTCAGTAGAGCACCAATTTTGTATATCATGTATATGTACAGGGGTTTTTGAATACATATATTTTATGTGTTGAAAGAGAAAAGACTGGAAGAAAATAAGCAAAGTCTTAACAACAGATCTTTCAGCTATTTTCCAAGTATTGTTTAATGAAAATATATTGTTAATATAATAAAAAATTGAGATTAAGATACAATATCTTAATAGTTTTAGCATAAGCATGTTTTCACTGACATGCCCTCTGGCTGACTATAGTCATATTGTAGGAACAGCAATATTGTAGAAAAGTTTTTATATTATGTTAGTAAGTATGAATACTTTATAATTATGGGCACTGGTATATTTGTATAAATAAGTTGACAGACACTCAAATTGGTCTACTTTGGGCAGTTAGGAAAAAAAATTGTATTTTGCACACTTTCCACATTTGTCTTTTCAGTCTCTTGCCTGTGATGATGATGGTGATGACAGCAATGACAAGAATGATAGGCAACTCTATGTACTTACAGTGTGTCAGACCCTTTCCCCTTATTATTTGATATAATCTTCATATTCTTTTGAGATATATACTGCTATTATCTTTATTTCATATGTGAAAAAACTAGGGCATAGATAGAATAAGTAACTTGACTGTTTCAATTAGGAATGGGAATAGACACCAGTAACAGAAACAGAAAACCAGGTTATCATGGGCTGAAACATTTGGCACTTTTTTTTTTTTTTTTTTTTTGCACGTTAACAGAAATCGAGAGGACTGGTACTCTTTGCATTTTTGTTCTCTTCCATCCTTAGGGTGCATCATTTGGCCTTAGAATTGCAAAATCCTTCTAGACCTCTAGACAGTGTTTCTCGGAGGATAGAAGAGAAGATGGGCTGAAGGGGATATAAGCCAAGTTTATCCCTTTAAAAAATCTTTTTCCAGAGTATCTTCTTTGTAAATTCCATTTCCTTCTCATTGGCTAGAATTGGGTCCATGATCACTCTCACCTTACAGGAGTTTGAAATAAATATATTAGCTCTGGAGCTTCTATGGTTGAAAAAGACAAGGGGGGAAGACAATGGCTTTTGGGTCATTAATTCATTATATTATACAGCCCTACATCATATAGCTAGTAAATGGTGCTGGTAAATTCTCTTAACCTCTTTAATCATCTGTCTGCAGGCATTCAGGGATGCTATTTGGAGTATACAAATGATTATTATAACATTTTGCCATTGGTATGACTTTTAGATTTGTAGTCATAGAGCCAGCAGAGGATTGAGAAGAATTTATGATCCAAGAGATGACATCAGGAGGGCTGGGGAGCTGTTGTCTGAGAAAGATCTAAAAAGAATGCAGACTTAATCATGCAATGAAGGGATTAGTTTAGTTCAGCCAGGGTTAACAAGGGAAGGTGAAGGGAGGTCTGTAGAATTCCATCTACCAAAACCAAGCCATAACCATGAAAAAAAATTAAGCTGGGGAAAAAAAAAGATAACACAAACCCCAGGGGAAAAGTACAGAATTCTCTCTTGTCACATTTCTCTTTGCAACTATGTAACTCAGGACTGTGTCCTCGTCTGGGATCTCTGGTTCATCAGCAAACCTCTTAGGGTCCAGGATCAGTGCAATTACCTCAACTTATTTGGGATGTTACTACTCCACTTTTGTCTGGCTAAGGGTCCTTTCAACCATATAGAGTTTTATAATTAAATTTGGATGTAATAAAATTAACCAACCCACAAATAATACTGTTGTGTAAAGTATAGGAATAAATAACCAATGGATAATCTCCTATATTTGCTATTTAAAGTTTAACACTTAAAACAGATATCCCAGGTGCTTTCAACTTTATCCACAGTATTGATTTCAGACTTATAATATTAAAGTGTTAGGGATAGAATTGGACTAATTTTATGAAGACTTCTTAAATTTTTAGGATAACTCTGAGCTTCACTATTTATGTGTGCATGTTAAATTTATTAGCTTACGGGATTGTTTTGCTTATAGGGATTGTTGAGTTTACCCTGCCAAATATTTGAAGTCCTAAAAGAGAATAGCAAATACATGAAACTTGCCGATGTAGTTAAGGAATGTAGTTAAGGAAGTGACTAAATAACTTGGGGGATTAACTACATTTGTAAATGGGAATGACATCATAAAAAAATTTAGCCTCTTTAGCTTGAATTAATCAAATGTTAATAAAATAATAAGAGTGATTCATATTTTATTAGAATTATAAATAGAATAACATGACTTGTAAATTGCACTTAAAATGTATGGAAATCAGCCACTTTGGAAAACAGTGTGGAGATTCCTTAAGAAATTAAAAATATAGTAACCCTATGACCCTGCAGTTTCACTACTGGGTATTTACCCCAAAGATATGGATGTAGTTAAAAGAAGAGCCATTTTTACTCCAATGTTCATAGCAGCAATGCCACGGTTGCCAAACTGTGGAAAGAACCAAGATGCCCTTCAACAGACGAATGGATAAATAAGATGTGTTGCATATATACAATGGAGTATTATGCCTCCATCAGAAAGGATGAATACCCAACTTTTGTATCAACATGGATGGGACTGGAGGAGATTATGCTGAGTGAAATAAGTCAAGCAGAGAGTCAATTATCATATGGTTTTATTTACTTGTGGAGCATAAGGAATAACACAGAAGACATTGGGAGATGGAGAGGAGAAGTGAATAGGGGGAAATCGGTGGGGGAGATAAACCATGAGAGTCTGTGGACTCTGAGAAACAGACTGGGGGTTTTGGAGGGGAGGGGTGTGGGGGGTTGGGTGAGCCTGGTGTTGGGTATTATGGAGGGCACGTATTACATGGAGCACTGGGTGTGGTGCATAAACAACGAATTTTGGAACACTGAAAAAAAAATAAAAATAAATTTTTTTTAAATGTAAGGAAATCAGGTTTTAAAGTTTGTAATGTTAATCAGTAAATATTAGTTTAAAACCAAAGTCACTATAAGTAGTTCTTTCTCTGCACAGAGGCCCCTCTTGGACCTTAAAAGGCTGCACATTGACACATTTTCATTCTGGATGAATAGAGGCTTTATGTAGCAATTCACTGTTTACACAGCCCATAGCACTTGTCTAGACAAGGACAATAAGCCGGTTAATGCCAAATATGAAGGGAGCAGAGGGTTCCAAGAACTCGCAGTGCACTCTGGTTATTGGGAGGATCTTTCTCGGAGATGCCTGCCATTCTATCCCTTGCATAGCATTCTACTTCAAATGATATTTTTCTAACTATGAAGAGAAATCTAGCCTTGGATTAAGGCAAACAAAGGGTGTCCCATTAAGCAGGTTTTGTTCTTCTGACAATGGAGCCAACCTCGTACTGCTCATGGGATTGCTAACCACATGGATTTGGGCCTGTGTTCTCATGATGAGAGGCTCCAAGTCCCTCCAGAAAAGGGAGTTTTATATTTTTTGTAAAATAAATGATTTTAAATTGTATCAGCATCCTTCCTTGTCCAATAAAACTTCAGTTTATTTATCTTGCTTATGTCAAAACTGTTGGATTGGGAATTCATCTGCTGAAGTATCATTTGATTAACTGTCCTCTATAAAGTATTTCTGTTTCTGTGGGTCTAAATTGGTCATCAGTAGAGTAATGTCCTGTTCTGTCGGAGGAATGGAGGGCTTACTTGTTTGTTCTTATTGGCATCCCCTTATACAGGACTGCTGGAGAAGGCATTCACCAATGGGATTTCATGAGTTTGCGGCTTATTGGTAAACATGTCTGTTGGAGTAGACATCAGTGGCCCTGTCTTTGATAACGAGGTGTCTAATCCTCTGCGACAATGTGCTTCATAAGTAGTCAAGAACCCTCTGATGGACTCCATGCTAAAGTCTCTGTTACTTCCTTCGTCAGCTGGCTTTATTTTAATAATTTTACCCGATGCTTTCAAGAATAACCTCATTTCCAAAGCCCTTTTGTGCGAGGGACAGAATTCACAACGAAATGGCTTCCCTGATAGCCAGGCAGACACACAGGAAATGTTTTACTCAATCCTTGGGCTTCTAGCAGTGATTTCTAACCATGGAGTCCTCAGAGCTGAAGGGATTTGGGATTGGTTTGTAGCCACATCCCTGGGTTTAGGCCTCAGTCCCATGGCCTATGTCTTCTTGTGTGCAGCCAGAATATTGCTTCTCCTGGGTCCTGTGCCTGTGCCCTCTCTCAGCTCTGCTAACCTCCCTGACTCCTGAGTCTGGCATTTATTTAATCAGGGCTGTCTGTTTTCTCTAGCTGGGAAACTAGATCCAAGTGTGGCAGAAAGTGTGGCCAAGACCCTGCCACCTTCTGGCTTTTGCACGGTTCTGAACAGAGCTGCTTGTATTTTAATACACTACAAACCACCTGCAGGATTTTATGAAAATGCAGATGCTGATTCCATAGGTCTGGGTGTGGGTAGAGCTGAAAGTCTGCATTTTTATCAAGTCCCCAGGGGGTTCGAACACTGCAGATCTTGGGCAACGGTTTAAATAACAAGGATTTAAAAGCTATTTTAGCTGTAGGCACATTTGGGAGATACAGCAGTTTGGGTTCCCAGAAACCACAATAAGGCAAAGATCACAATAAAATGAGTTAAATGAATTTTTTGGTTCCCCAGTGCATAGACAAGTTCTGTTTATACTTTACTGTGGTCTATTCAGTGTGCAACAGCGTTATGTCTAAAAATCAATGTAGATATCTGAATTAAAAAAATACTTTATTGCTAAAAAGTGCTAACCATCATCCGAGTTTTCAGCCAGACGTACTCTTATGGTGGACAGTCTTGCCTCAACGGCTGGTGACTGATCAGTGTGGTGGTTACTGAAGGTTGGAGCAGCTGTGGCAATTTCTTCAAATAACAGCAATGAAGTTTGCTGCATTGATGGACTTTTTCTTTCATTTGAACACTTAGAGGCCATCACAGGATTACTAATTGGCCTAATTTCAATACTTTTGTGTCTCAGGGAATAGGGAGGCCTCAGGTGAGGGAAAGAGACAGGGGAACACACATAACTTCATCTTTTTATCTCATAATCTCACCATCATATATAGGCACGAGTGGTGCCCCAGAGTAGTTACAGTAGTAATATCAAAGATCACTGGTGACAGATCACTATTACAAATACAGTAATAAAAGAGTTTGAAATATTATGAGAATCACCAAAATGTGACCCAGAGACACAAAGTGAGCAAATGCTGTTGGAAAAAATGGCGCTGATAGATTGCCATAGAACTTCAATTTGGAAAAAAATGCAACACCAGTCAAGTGTAATAAAGTGAAACGCAATAAAATGAAGTATTCCTGTAGTTAATGAATTGATTAATTAATTTCTGTCTTCTATCTCTTTTCCTTTCTTCCTTCCTTCCTTTGCCTCCTCTTATTAGTAAGAAACCTGTGCCTAAGATTAGTGTAATTTCTGTCTATTCTCCAAACTCAAGTTACACTTTAAAACATCCCCTTCTCAGAGTCCACAATCTCACAAACTGAGGGTTTTGGAGGGGAGGGGGTTGGGGGGTTGGGTGAGCCTGGTAGTGGGTATTAAGGAGGGCACGGATTGCAGGCAACACTGGGTATGATGCATAAACAATGAATTTTGGAACAATGAAAAAAAATTAAACAAGCAAACCCCTTTCTACTCCTACACCAACATCCAGGAAAAGAGATGCCTGGTGATGGTGGTGGTGGTCTGAAAACTCATCTTTTCATGCAAATGGAAACTTTTAAAATGTGAAACCTTGTTTCTAGTGTGTCAAATAAGACTCTGAAGATAATTTCTTCATATCATTTGTCTTTACTCCCTTATGAAAAATAAAGGGTGGTATGTTTTTTAATATACTCTTCAGAAAAAAAGTAATTTTCCTACTAAATTCTGGGGACATTACTGCTTTTGGATATCAGAATTCCCATCAGTAGTTGTCATTTGTAATAAATCTTGTGTTTGAAAAGCTGCCTATTATGTGGGGATGGGGAACAAATGTTTTTTGTAATTTATAAAAACAACAAAATCCAAATGATATTAAGTTTCTAGACCTTAGTTTTAAAATTAAAAACACTGTGGTAATTATTTGTGTGATGTGTGCTCTGTACATTAGAGTGGCTTTTTTATTCTATCCTACTTTTTTTCTTTTTTTTAAACTCTTGTAGCAGCAGCTGGTCTCGCACATTTACCAAAGGTACTGAGTTTCCCCTGCATGTTGTCATGTCAGATGTGGTCAGTGATATCCTGTTTCTGAAGGAACAAGTACAACTTCCTTCATGCTGCAGAAGCAGAAGCTGCCTCTGAGAATTAATGAATTCCACCCAGAAAAATCTTCTAAAAATTATCATTATAACTTAACTTTCAAGAGAGGAAGCCCTAATGGTAGCTAAACATTATTATTACTCTATGTTAACTTCCAATTTCCCAACCTTCACTAGGAGAGCTAGAAGTAGATCAAAAAGGTGTGGATAATGTTACTGGGCTGGTGCTTCAGTTTACCATTCAGGGGCTGTCCAGCTGAGGGGAGCACGTTGAATTTGCTAGGCTGACTCGTATTCATGACAGGGATGGGCAGGATGCTTGCTTGGGATTGGGTGGTCGCTAGGAGCAGTGGGGTGGCCCTAGACCCTCAGAGGAACATTTATTCACTGGAGTGAAAGAGTAGGTCAAAACTGCACACTATACTTTGTTACAAACTATCAGATTTCTCTCTTAAAAAAAGAACCTATGTATTGTGCTGCCAGTTTCTAGTTCTGCCAACATTATTTCTATCCTTTCCCTGGCTTAACTGATGTCATGTAACCTAAACATCATTTAAATATTAGTACAACAATAGCATTGCGAAGCATTTACTATATGTCATGCATAATTATTTAATTCTTTCAATGACTCCATGTCCATGTTAAGAATAAGGTAACAGACTCCAAGAAGTTAAGTAACTTGCCCCAAGTCCAGGAGAACAAGGGATGGGGTGGACGTGGTCTGCCTTGAGTTCTGGTAGTAAGAGGTGCACTGTCTGCTGATAATTTAAATATAATAAAACTAGCTAAGAGGCACCTGGGTGGCTTTGTGGTTGGGCATCTGATTCTTTGATTTTGGCTCAGATCATGATCTCAGGGTGGTGAGATTGAGCCCTGTGTTGGCCTCCCCACTCAGTGCGGAGTCCACTTAAGATTCTCTCTCTCCATCACCCTTTGTCCCTCCTCCTGCTTGGGTGCTCTCTCTCTCTCTAAATAAAATAAATAAAATCTAGGGGCACCTGGGTGGCTCAGTCATTAAGCGTCTGCCTTTGGCTCAGGTCATGATCTCAGGGTCCTGGGATTGGGCCATGCATCGGGCTCTCTGCTTGGCAGGAAGCCTGTTTCTCCCTCTCCCACTCCCCCTGCTTGTGTTCCCTCTCTTGCTGTGTCTCTCTCTGTCAAATTAATTAATTAATTAATGAAAATAAAATAAAATCTTAAAAAGCAACAAAAAAACTAGCTAAAAGTCATACCATCTTGTTTGCTTTTTTAAAGCATTTAAAAAATTTGTGGTAAAAATATGCATGACATAAATTTACTATCTTAGCCATTTCTAAATGTACAGCTCAGTGGTATTAAGTATATTCACATTGTTGTGTAACCATCACCACCATCCATCCCCAGAGCTCTTTTCATCTTGCAAAATTGAAAATCTGAACCCATTAAACAATAACCCCTCACTCTCACCTACCCCCAGTCCCTGGCAAAGACCATGCTACTTTCTGTCTCAATGGATTTGACCTCTCTAACTCCCTCAGAGAAGTGGGTTTGTCCTTTTGTGACTGGCTTATTTCACTTAACATACTTTCAGGTTTATCCATGTTGTAGCACATGTTAGAATTTTTCTCCTTTTTAAAAAGGCTGAATTATATTTCATTTTATGGATATACCACTTTGTTTATCAGTGGACACTGGGGTTGCTTCAACTTTTTGGCAATTAAGAATATGCTTCTATGAACATGTTTCATGAGTGTGTGTGTACTGTGTGTTTGTGTGTGTGTGTTTAAATCATTATGTTCCGGGGCACCTGGGTGGCTCAGTTGGTTAAAGCCTCTGCCTTCGGCTCAGGTCATGATCCCAGGGTTCAGGGATTGAGCCCCACGTCAGGCTCTCTGCTCTGCGGAAGCCTGCTTCCCCCCACCTCTCTGCCTACTTGTAATCTCTGTCTGTCAAATAAATAAATAAAATCTCTAAAAAAAAATTTATTTTTAAATTAATCATTATATTCCAACAATGCTGAACAATGGCAGTAATAAAATACTCCTTCCTGAAAAAAACTTTTTTTGGTACAAGTTTTAAGCAACTATTGTGGGTATTACTGGATTTTAATAACAAAGAATATGCCTCAAAATTAAGCATTTTAAAAATTACTTTTCCTTCAATAAACATTGGAGTCTACCTGGAAGTTAATTTGTTTAGAGAATAAGTTTTTGATGGTTTGAAATTGTTTGACCTTTGCTTTGACTGCAGTTCATATCTCAAACCCCTGTACTATTACATATACCTGTGTTTAAATATCAAATTTAAAATGAACAATGATAGTACATGATTGTAAAGACAAAGAACAGAACTTGAGTTACTGATGCTGTCATTCTCTGTGAATAATTTGGAGTTTTTGTTTTTCTTTAAGATTTTAATTAATAAAACAGATGCCAACTGTGCAGTATCATCCTTTTGTTTAGTAAGTACAAATTTAGTTCAGTCATTAAATATTTGGATGAATTTGAATACCTTTAGCTTTGAAATTGACTTTGTAAAATTGTTGTTTTAAAACTTAAGAATTGAGAAAATAACAATCACCTGCCCATTATTACATGAATATTATTGAAAACAACTGTTGTATAGAGGAGAAAATGTTAAAAATAATGATGTATTCTGGTTGTCAAACACTCTGGATACATCAAAGTCACAAGCTTGTAAATAGCAGGGCATGTGTTCAAATCCAAATTGGTCTAACTCTGTGCTGTTTACCCCTAATCTATGCTACTTAATTACTAGCAAGTTTGGCCATGTTCTAAAGATAGTTTGCTATCTACCTGTACAGTATAATGGCTCAAACACCTACTATTGAGTGAGTACTTTATGGTGAACATGGCATTTTCCATCTCAAGAAACGTCTACTCTTAGTGGGGAAGAAAAACTATACAATAGATTGTTTTTAGAAAATTAACTGGTATCTTATTTTTTGTATTGCTCTTGTTTTGCAGCTTTGGGGAATGTGGAATAATGAGAATCAAGACCTTTTTCCACTTTTACCCAGATGGAGAGCCTTATGTTGTACTTATAAAGTCTAAGCACCTGGTTTGACTCAGGGCAAGGAATAAAGACTTAGGTGGGAAAGATAGCAATGCCTGTCTATATGTGTGCAAGGTGGGGAGCAAAGAGCAGAGGTTTCCTGAGATGTAAATGAAAGTAGGGAATTTGAGGGGTTGCTGTATATAATGGAATGGGCATATGAAGTGGGAGTCAATTCAGACTGGCCAATCCATGCTGAGGCTTTAAGTGGCTATGAAGGCTCTGTGTCTTGCAGCTGGTGGAGGGAGCTGCTGCAGGGGGGCTGGTCCCTGAGTGTACCAGACAATCAGTACCCAACAGGTCAGCATGCCACTGCCAAATCATGTAGCTACAGAACCAGTTTTCTGATATTGCATGAATTTCAGAATTCTTGGGTGATCTCGTGGGAGTGTGGGGGAGGGAGGAAGCTCACAGACTGAATTCCTATGATTCAAGGGAATGAGAATAAGAAGCACATTTGGTTTTAATTTTAGAAATAATGGAATGTGACATTTTTTTCACCTGAGTAGTGAAGAGTAAAATTCCTGCTTGCTATGCAAATAAACAAGCAAGTGCAACACAGGGATGAGCAATGTCGGGCAAACCATAGAATCCACAGAGGTCACTTGGGGGTGGGGCGGAAGGCCTCCTAGGAAGAGATGTCCAAGCCAGGAACGAGGAGCATTAGCCAGGAGAAAGGGTATTGGGATGTAGCTGGGAAGAAGAGTGCTACAGGCAGAGGGGATAAAAGCAAAAGGGCAGATGGGAGAAAGAGCAGGAATATTTGGAAACATAGATGGTTGGACAGTTGGCCAGGTGACACAAGATATGGACAGATCAGGAAAACACCACACTGAGAAACTAGGGATTTATCCTGTGGGCACTGGGACAAACAGTTGATGTGCTTTTTGCAGAGGAATGAGGGATGAGATTAAGGCTTTGGACAGATCACCCTGGCCGCAAGGGGAAAAGAGATTAAAGTGGGGGTAATACCTGCCAAAGAGAGGCAACTTGGGAGACTCTATCCGGTGTTCTGTGAAGCCTCATCAGAACTTTATGAAAAACCCTTGAGGCACCTTGAATTTGCATCTTTCACAAGTCCCTGAGGTAAATTCATTCTCCATGGGCACCTCAGGTTTTGTATTGGTTTCCTAGGGCTGCCATAACAGAGGATCACAAAGTGGATAGTTTAGGATAAGAGAAATTTATTATCTCACAGTTCTGGAGGCTCAAAGTCTAAGGTTAAGATGTTGGCAGGGCCAGTCTCTTTCTAGGACTTTAGGGGAGAATCTCTTCCACATCTAGCTTCTGACTTTGCTGGCAATTCTTGGCATTCCTTGGATTGTAGATGCATCGCTCTAACTTCTGCCTTCATCATCACATGGTTTTCTCATTGCATGTCTCTGTCTTCACATCATCTTCCCTCTGTGTGCATGTCTGTGTCTCTTCTTTTCTTTCTTTTTTTTAAAGTTTTATGTATTTATTTTAGAGAGGGAGAGCATGAGTGGGTGGGGAGCAAAAGGAGCGGCAGAGAGAATGTCAAGCAGACTCCATGCTAAGCGCGGAACCTGACATGGGGCTCGAGCTCATGATCCAGAAATCAACACCAGAGCAAAAACCAAGAGTTGGAAGCCTCACGGACTGAGCCACTACCAGGTGCCCCCTCTGCTCCTTTTCTTATAAGGATAACAGCTGGATTGGATTTAGAGTCAATCCTACTCCAGTATGACCTCATCTTAACTAATTACATCTGTTAAGATGCTTTTTCCAGATACAGCCACATTCTGAGATTCTGGGAAAGACATGAATTTTGGGGTAACACTATTCTACCCAGTACCAGTTTCATGCGAGCATATAAAAGCTGATCACTCCTGGCTTTGAACCAAGAGGCATTGGAATGCTGCCTTTGCAAAGTTAAACCCAATGTAAGGATGGACTGGTGTATTCCAAAAGTATGGTTCCTTTTTTGTTTTTAAAGACCTTATTTCTTTGACAGAGAAAGAGAGAGAACACAAAGTCAGAGGGAGAGGGAGAAGCTCTCCTCTGAGCAGAGAACCCCATGTGGGACTTGATCCCAGGACCTTGGGATCATGATCTGAGTCAAAGGCAGACGCTAAACAAACTGAGACACCCAGGCACCCTGAGAAGTATGTTTCCCTAGATTGTTTATGCATAGATTATTGCATAGGCTCACTTGGCTTCTTGTATATATAAAGGTAGTTATTGAGATTCCAGAGTAGAAAGATTATCGAGGTATCTGCTCACTGAAGTACATGCTATATCCTTCATTGAGACAATGTATATTTTCTTTTCTTTTCTTTTTTTTTTAAAGATTTTATTTATTTGTCAGAGAGAGAGAGAGAGAGACAGCGCGGGCGAGCACAGGCAGACAGAGCGGCAGGCAGAGGCAGAGGGAGAAGCAGGCTTCCCGCCAAGCTAGGAGCCCGATGTGGGACTCAATCCCAGGACACTGGGATCATGACCTGAGCCGAAGGCAGCTGCTTAACCAACTGAGCCACCCAGGTGTCCCATATATTTTCTTTTTTTAAAATTTAAATTCAATTAGCTGACACACAGTACATCATTCGTTTCAGATGCAGTGTTCAACAATTGATCAGTTGCGCACAACACCTGAGACAACACGTTTTCAACTCAACTTAACTTACAAGTCTCCAAGAAAATAGAAGCCAAATACATTTTTGTTTAAGGCACAATGCTATTTAAACATCCAGGTCAATTTAATTAAACACTAAAGGGAAAGTTTGAGTAATCAACTGTTTCAGGGGAAATACTTTTAATTTTGAATGCAAAAATCTGTGTATAATTTAAAAGCTTATCAAAAAATTCAGAGATAAAGCTTATATTTTGTCACCAAATGGTAGTTTCAGCTATTTGCCAAAATGATAAAACTGGGACATCCAGAAATTGAGTTAAGTTCTTACTATATCCATGCATTTTTAGTATAACAAAGGGACATACTATAGGATTTACAGCACAATCTCTCTTTCTGTAGGAGGAAAACATTTCTAATATATTGTTAGATGGGTAGCTTAATATCTCCCTTGCTTTTAGTCTGTACTAGAGTACTTAAGCTTTATTGTTTTTTCCATGAATCAGACCACGTAGTCTACAACCATCATGATTATTTTGAAGATTGCACATAGCAAAAAAAATTAAGGATCCTAGACCTGTTTTTCTGGTCTGTGGAGAAAGCTCGTTTTGGGTCCTGAATCCATGATGAAACATATATTACTTATCTCTTCTAATGAGAAGTCATATTTTGTTAGACTACTATCAAAGGTTTTTTTTTTTTCATAAAATTTTGAACTGGAAGGGCAGAACCATGGCCCTACATTCTTCTCTTCAGAGCCATCAACCACGTGCAAATCCACCTAGTCTAGCCTCGTTTTCCCAAACACTTCTCATATTGTGGTACAGGAGACCTTGCTGTTTGCCTCATGAAAAGCTACTAACACTGGGTTTGTTTACTTCTTTTTATCTGACCTGTTAGTAACTAAGTGTGGTGGTGACCTCCTCAGGAAGGTTTGTCCTTTTGGTCCATGCTGTGTATTCCATGAAGTTCATTGCCTCCTTTAAGTGCTATTGATACAGTTTTTCAATTCATTCATTAAGCACTGTTATTAGGACACCATTAGATGTTAAAGATGCAAAAATGAGTTCAGTTGGTATGTTTTCAGGGTACCAAGTGAAGCAGGCATGCCAACCAGCATACCTGTTCTGCACCACGACATAAAATGAAGCAATTAAAAAGCTCTATCTCTAAATCACCAAAAGGAAAAGGGATACATTATTATGTGGGGTGCATGTTTACTGAAGTTTTTACGAATGTAGCACCTAGTGTTTGAAACACAGGACGATTTCATATCTCAAGCCTTACAAAGATACGATGACCAAATGAAGTCACCTGTATGTCCAGGCCTTACTAAGATATACCATTTGATAAGATATATCTAAATAAAGTCACACTTTTGACAATAAATTATTTTTTTTATTTTTTTATTTTTTAAAAAGATTTTATTTATTTATTTGACAGACAGAGATCACAAGTAGGCAGAGAGGCAGGCAGAGAGAGGAGGAAGCAGGCTCCCTGCTGAGCAGAGATCCCGGTGTAGGGGCTCGATCCCAGCATCCTGAGATCATGACCCGAGCCGAAGGCAGAGGCTCAACCCACTGAGCCATGCAGGTGCCCCGACAATAAATTATTTTGCTTTGAGTCCTCTCTCATGAAATTATTGCTCTTCAGTACCATATTTGCTTTTTTTCACTCTCTCTGTATACATACACATACACAGATGTGCACACACACACACACGTTACTACTATTAATTTTTCTGGTTCAATCACTTGAGAATAAGTTGTGGGTATAAGTGACCTTTCACTTCTAAATACCTGATCATATCTCCTAAATCCCTAAATACATCCTAAGGACAAGAACACTATCTTACATAACCATAATTCACTAATCAAATTCAGGAACTCTAACAGTGATATATTATTATTATCCAACATACATCTCATTTCAAATTTTGCCAATTTTCCAATAATTAAATGACATTTATTTCTTCTATCCAGGAGTCAATCCAGGATTACACATTTCTTTGGTTGTCTTTATCTCTCATCTCCTTTTCTCTAGAATGGTTTCTCAGCTTCTTAGTGCCCTTTATGAAATTCACATTCTTGGGGCACCTGGGTGGCTCAGTCGGTTAAGTCACTGCCTTTGGCTCAGGTCATGATCCCAAGGTCCTGGGATCGAGCCCTGCATCGGGCTCCTTGCTGAGCAGGGAGCCTGCTTCTCCTCTGCCTGCCATTCCTCCTGCTTGTACTTGCTTTTGCTTTCTCCCTCTCTCTCTGTCAAATAAATAAACTAAAATCTTTAAAAAAAAAAAAAAAAGAAATTCACATTCTTGGGTATAGGCTAGTTGTTTATGGAAAGTCCTTCATTTCGGTTTCTCCCATTATTTTCCCAGGTTATTTTTCAGAGATCCCCCCGGGCACTGCCTCATGTGTGATCTGGAGCTGGTCCTTCCAGTTCTGTCTGGCTGACTTATCTGCCCTCCATATGGCTCCCACTTCTGCTCCTGCACACTTCCAGAGAAGGCCCAGTGCTCTCTCTCTATTGACAGCCACCACTCAGATCCTCTCAGGCCTCTGAGAAAGTACACTGCAGCCCCATTGCCTCTCACTCCAAACCCTGAATGGTTGTTCCTTAATTCCTCACAGCACACCTGAGCCCAGGCTATAGCTTTTCCACAGAACTAAATTCAATGTTTGAGGGTAACACAAACACAACACAGAGAATGATGTCACACTGCTACTAAAGGTTGCTATGCTTAGAGCCCACAGGCTAAAACATGACCTCAGAGTCTTTAAATAAAGTGGTTCCCACCTCCATATGGAAGGGTCAGCTCACTCTATCACAAATGGTCCCATGATGTCCATGGTAGGAAATTCAGAACCTGCAGAGTACCCAGGCCCGGAGAGACTAAACCATTGTCCTCAATGGCCTTGTTTCTTGATTAGGATAGGAGGATTGACTTCCCAGGTTGAGAGATACTGAGGACCTCCATTTCCTTACCTGGGAACCTTACTTTTAAGTATGAATCAGGCTCCATGGCTCAGTGGGTCCAGTCTCCCAGACCACATTTACTAAAGTTAGACTGTCTAGTTTTATATTACACCACAGGTGGGCCACCAAGAATGCAGCCTGGAAGCATTACCACAAGCCAAATACAATTCCCTTTTAGCCTTTCCTCCAGCATGCAGTGAAGAGAAGAATGGTTCTTCACACCCCTACTAGAGCCAGGTTTTCATTCCTGATCTCTTGTAAACAAATGCTTGGGCAAGAATCAATCATCACATCTCCCAAGACCAACCAGCAATTTTCAGACATAAGAAATTCTAAATCTAGATTGAGAAAAAAATTATAACTCTGCAGGAGCATAATTGAGTTTAAGATACACCCAATTTATATTACTAAATAGACTGTTCAAAGCATTTGCATTTGGGTTACTTCATTGCATTTTGGCCTTCTTTAAGAAAAGTACAGTGAGTACTTACTTGCCCTTATACTGACACAATTAAAAGGCCCATTGAATGGATGTTTACAAAACCTGATTTAGCAGTTTGGCCCCAAAGGTAAATTCCAGTTTCTATCCCAGAAGTGAAACGGGTTATAACTTCAAGACTGGGAGGCTTTCCACCCTCGATTATTTTTACTATTTTAAGGCAGATTTTCAGTGTCTTCAAATGTCTTACCTTTCCAGCTTTTTGACCTGAAGTCCTCTCTCAATGTCCTGTGCTCCTGCCAAAAAAAGCACTTTGCTGATCTCTGATTCTACCCCTTACTTTCTCACTTCCCCACTCTTGCTTTTGTGGGCCTCTCATCTTGAGTACTCTCCCCATCATTCTGAACTTTCAGACTTCTACTTAGTTGTCAGGGACCGACCCTAATGCCACCTCCCACTCTCTCCAACTTGGTGTGATAGATCTTTCCTCTTAAATCTCATAGCAGGATATTTGTAACTTTTTCTTTTGGCCGTTATGCTCTACCTTATGTTGCAGTTACTAGGTTCATGTCTTATCTGTCCCACTAGGCTTCCTTCCAGTGCTATACTCCTCTTCATATCTCTCCCATCATCTGGTATGGTGCCTTGTAAATAGCAGGCATTCAAAAGATTTGCAGAGTTGTACTGAACTAAAACCTAGTGAATACAATATTTCAGATGATTGCTCTGACCTAAATTACATCACATGAACTAGTAGAAAATACTAGTTCAAGAGTGAGAGATGAAGTGTTTCAATTTGTTGTTAATTTGCCAATCACGGCTTTGGCTAATCATGAACAAAGACAGGCATTGTAAATAGAGTGCTTTTTAAGTGAAAACTTACAGACTTTTAATGACACAGAGTAGAGCAACTGGATATAATTGTTCCTGGGTTGTAGAGTTGGAGGTTTATGAGAAAAGTACAATCCCAGCTACATGAGAAATAAGAAATTGCTACTGCTGTCTCTACTATTTGGTTGGCTATACTGAATGGAAAGTTAAAAGTAGAAAAAAAAAAGAATGTAATAGGCTAAAAGATCTTTACTGACACATTTCTGGTAATGTTTTATTCATTCTATTACTGTTCTCAAATATAGTCACTGAAGGCCTATTAGAACAGGTTGCTGGTCAGATAATTCTACCACAATATAATGAGATGGAAAAAATATCATATAACAAATGTACACAGGTTCCCCTTGGGGGAGACTCGCCTTTCTTATGGATAAAGCCTTGAGAAACCTGTAAAGAGTGACTACTTTCCTGAGGGGTAATGGTTCAGATGCTTAGAAGTCTTCTGAGGAGGAAGGGAGACAAAAAAGGAAATTTATTTGCATTTGGGGTGGGGCAGAGGGAGAAGGGATAGAGAGGAAAAGGCAGATAATAGATCTAAGCAAATGCCATGTTGGTTGGAATACCATGAACTGAGCAAGGTGACTCTTCTCAGTGATCTTATGCACAGTCAGGAAATTTTATAAAATCACAAAAACGTTGAGGTGATTGGATTTCTTCTGAAAACCAATAAAATGGCCAAGTTCTGCATCATGGTTTTTGTGGTCAATAAAATTGAGGTGGTAAGCTCTGGTGCAGGGGCCCGAATCAAAGAAGAGCTGGAGGCCTTAAGTTGGTGAGAGTCCCCAGAAATTCTGGGGACTTCCCCACCCGTTAGAAATTAGAAGCTTTGAAAAAATTTCCCCGGAGTCCAGAAATAGAGAGGCTCTTAGATAAAATCAGCATTACAGAAGTTTGGTGGTCACAGGTTTATAATCTAATATCCAGAAATGATAACCCATGACTTATTTACGTAAACATTACTGTTGTTTATTTTTTTTTAAAGGCAAATAATGCTTGAGGCAGTATAATGTAGCATTAATGAGGATAGATTCTGGAGCCACATGCCTGGATCTGATCCTTGGCTAGACTTTTTTTTTTTTTTAACATATAATGTATTATTTGCTTCAGGGGTACATGTCTGTGAACCATCAGTCTTACACAATTCACAGCACTCTCCATAGCACATACCTTCCCCAATGTCCATAACCCAACCACCCTATCCCTCTGCCCAACCCCCCAACCCTCCAGCAACCCTCAGTTTGTTTCCTGAGATTAAGAGTCTCTTATGGTTGTCTCCCTCCCCAGTGCCATCTTGTTTCATTTTTTCCCTCCCTTTCCCCACAACTCCCCACTCAGCCTCTCAAATTCCTCATATCAGAGAGATCACATGATAATTGTCTTTCTCTGTTTGGCTTATTTCGCTTAGCATAATACCCTCTAGTTCCATCCACTTTGTTGCAAATGGCAAGATTTCATTTCTTTTGATGGCTGCATAGTATTCCATTGTATATATGTACCAAGTCCTCTTTATCCATTCATCTGTTGATGGACATCTAGGCTCTTTCCATAGTTTGGCTATTGTGCACATTGCTGCTATAAACATTCAGGTGCACGTGCCCCTTCAGATCACTACATTTGTATCTTTAGGGTAAATACCCAGTAGTGTGATTGCTGTGTCCTAGGAAGCTCTATTTTCAACTTTTTGAGGAACCTCCTACACTGTTGGTGGGAATGCAAGCTGGTGCAGCCACTCTGGAACACAGTGTGGAGGTTCCTCAAAAAGTTGAAAATAGAGCTTCCTAGGACACAGCAA